>NC_048221.1:26232091-26277355 GCF_002007445.2 Ailuropoda melanoleuca
CTGGTGATGGGTAGTAAGGAGGGCACGTATTGCATGGTGCACTGGGTGTTATACGCAACTAATGGAGCATTGAACTTTACATCGGAAGCTGGCATGTACTGTATGGTGACTAACATAATATAATAAAAAATCATTAAAAAGAAATAAAAATAAACAGTGCTGGGAAAATTGGACAGCTACATGCAAAAGAATGAAACTTGACCACTCTCTCACACCACACACAAAAATAAACTCCAAATGGATGAAAGACCTCAATGTGAGACAGGAATCCATCAAAATTCCCAAAGGAGAGCACAGGCAGTAACCTCTACGACATCGGCCAAAGTAACTTTTTCATGACACATCTCCAAAGGCAAGAGAAACAAAAGAAAAAATGAACTTGTGGGACTTCATCAAGNAACTTATGGGACTTTATCAGGATAAAGAGCTTCTGCACAGCCAAGGAAACAGTCAAAAAAACTAAGAGACAGCCCACGGAATGGGAGAATATATTTGCAAAGGACACCACAGATAAAGGACTGGTATCCAAGATCTACAAAGAACTTCTCAAACTCAATACACGAGAAACAAATAAACAAATCATAAAATGGGCAGAAGATATGAACAGACACTTTTCCAATGAAGACATATAAAGGGCTAACAGACACATGAAAAAATGTTCATCATTAGCCATCAGGGAAATTAAAATCAAAACCACATTGAGATACCACATTACACCAGTTAGAATGGCAAAAATTGACAAGGCAGGAAACGACAAATGTTGGAGAGGATGTGGAGAAAGGGGATCCCTCCTACATTGTTGGTGGGAATGCAAGTTGCTACAGCCACTCTGGAAAACAGTGTGGAGGTCCCTTAAAAAGTTAAAAATTGAGCTACCCTATGACCCAGTCATTGCACTACTGGGTGTTTACCCCAAAGATACAGACGTAGTGAAGAGAAGGGCCATATGCATCCCAATGTTCATAGAAGCATTGTCCACACTAGCTAAATTGCGGAAGGAGCCGAGATGCCCTTCAACAGATGACTGGATTAAGAAGCTGTGGTCCATATATACAATGGAATATTACTCAGCTATCAAAAAGAACGATTTCTCAACATTTGCTGCAACATGGACAGGACTGGAGGAGATGATGCTAAGCGAAATAAGTCAAGCAGAAAAGACAATTATTATATGGTTTCACTCATATATGGAACATAGGAAGTAGGAAGATTGGTAGGAGAAGAAAGAGAAGAAGAAAGGGGGTAAACAGAAGTGGGAATGAACCATGAGAGACTATGGACTCTGGGAAACAGAGGTCTTCAGAGGGGCGGGGGTGGGGGAATGGGATAGGCTGGTGATTGGTATTAAGGAGGGCACGTATTGCATGGTGCACTGAGTGTTATATGCCAGTAATGAATCGTGGAACTTTCATCAAAAACTAGGGATGTACTGTATGGTGACTAACATAATACAATAAAAAATATTATTAAATAAAGAATTAAAAAAATAAATAAATAAATATCTATTGAGATGAAATTCACAATGTCTAAATTAACTATTTTAAAGTGAACAATTCAGTGACATTTAATACATTCATAATATTGTGCAAATACCACTTCCACCTAGTTCTAAAACATTTCCATTGCCCCAAAATAAAACCTCCTATCCATTATGCAGTTTCTATTAGTACCTCTGGCCTCTGGCAACCACCAATATACATTCTGTTTCTTTGGATTTACCAATTCTGGATAATTCATATCATTGGAATCCTATACAATTGATCCTTGAACGACATAGGGGTTAGGGGGCTGACTCCCTGCACAGACAAAAATCCATGTATTACTTCTGTCTTCCCCAAAACGGAACTACTAATAGCCAATTGTTGACCAGAAAACTTACTAATAACATAAATAGTTAACACATACTTTGTATGATATATGTATTACATACTGCATTCTTACAATAATGCAAACTAGAGAAAAAATGTTATTAAGAAAAGCATAAGAGAAAATAATGTAAGAGTACTTACAGTACTCTACTACATTTATTGAAAAAAATACACATATAATTGGACCCATGCAGTTCAAACCCATGTGATTCAAGGATCAACTATAATATGTGATCTTCTGTGTCTGGTTTCCTTCACTTAGCATAAGGTTTTGGAGGTTTCCTTTGGTATTTTGCCTTGCCCTCAGCTTTTAACATCCACTACCTTCAGTTGGTAACGATCACGAGTGACTTCTCTTCATTTTCTTATCTTACCTTCAGGCTTCAGTGGGTCACTGTTGTAGTTGTATTTGGTGAAGATTCTGTTGTCTCTTCTGACCTATGCCCAGCCTTTGACACTCAATTAAATTCTATGGGAAAGAATTGACAAGTTGGGGAAAAATTGCTCAGAGTTCCTCAAGATCAAATTCATCACTTCAACCTTCAGGAGGGTGTTAAAAGTTTTTTCAAAGTTTAGCTAGTTTCTTCTTCATTCTATCTTTGGCAGATTTATCTTCTTCATATTTTGCCAGGGAGTAAATAAGCTATGGATCTTTTTTCTCCTGGATAGACTTTTCACTCTTGGAATTTAGTGTCCTTGTGTTTCTTTGCATCTTCAGCAATTCCTCAGTGGGAATCTTTGCTTTGATACTGATCTTAGAGGAAAAGCTTTCATTTTTTTTTTACACTGAGTGTGATGTTTGCTGCAGATTTTTCACATATGGCTTTTTATTATATTGAGGTAGTCTCTTCTTCGTCCTAGTTTTTTAAGTATTTTTTATCATGAAACTGTTGAATTTTGTCAAATTCCTTTCTGTATCAATTGAGATGATCATGTATTTTTTTCCTTCATTCTGCTAATATGGTATATTACACCGATCAATTTTCATATGTTGAACACTTCCAGGAATAGGACCCACTTGGTCATAGTGTATAATCTTTTTTAATATGCTGTTGACTTAGATTTGCTAGTATTCTGTTGAGGATATTTGCATCAATATTCATAAGGAATATTGGTCTGTGGTTTTCTTTTCTAGTGGTGTCTTTGGCTTTGGTGTCAGGGCAATGTTCATTTCATAGAATGATTAAGGAAGTGTTCCTTCCTCTTCAATTTTTTAGAAAAGTTTGAGAAGAATTAATGTTCTTTAAATGTTTGTAGAACTCACCAGTGAATCCATCAACCCCAGGACATCTTTTTTGCTGGGAGATTTCTTTTTATATTACTGATTTATTCCCCTTACTATTTATAGATGTGTTTGTTTTCCTATTTCTTTGTGATTCAGTTTTTGTATGTTTTGTGTTTCTAGGAATTTGTCCATTTCATCCACATTATCTAATTTGTCAAGTACACATTTTTTCATAGTACTCTCTTAAAATCCTTTTTATTTCTGGAGAATAGGTAGTAATGTCCTCACTTTCTTTCTGATTTTAGCAATTTGAGTCTTTTCTCTTTATTCTTAGTCAGTTTAGCTAAGGGCTTGTCAACTTTGTTGATCTTTTCAAAGAACAAACTTTTGTTTTCACTCATTTTCTCCATTGTGGTGTTGTTCTCTATTTTATCTCTGATTCAACTTTTATTATTTTCTTCCTTCTGCCAACTTGGATTTATCTTGTTCTTTTTTTTTTCTTAGTTTCTTACATTGTAAAATTAGGCTGTTGATTTGAGGCCTTCCTTGTTTTTTTAATGTAAGATTTATAGCTTTAAATTTCCCCCTTAGCTTTGCTTTTGCTGCATCCTGTATATTTTGATATATTGTGGTGTGGTTTTCATCATTTCTAAGGATTTTTTAATTTCCCTTTTGAGCTCTTTGATTCATTGGTACATTTGATTCATTAAGAATTTGTTAATTTTCATAAATTTGTGAATTTTCCTATTTTTCATCTGTTATTGATTTCTAATTTCATCCTGTTGTGGTCAGAGAAATACTTTGCATGATCTCTATGTCTTTTGACCTATTGAGTCTTAATCTGTGGCCTAACATATGATCAATGCTGGAAAATATCCCATATACATTGAGAAGAATGTATAATCTGTTTTGTTGGGTAGAGTCTTCTATATATATCAGATCTTGTTTGTTTATTATGTTGTCCAAGTCTCCTATTTCCTTACTTCTGTCTCATTGTTCTATCCATTATTGAGAGTGGAATATTGAAGTCTCCAACTTTTATTGTAGAACTGTCTCTTCTCCTTTCAGTTCTGTCACTTCTTTTCATTCATTTTGATGGTCTATTATTAGGTACACAAATGTTTATAGTGTATCTTGTTGCTTTATTGAACCTTTTATTAATATGTAATGTCCTTCTTTGTACCTTGTAAACTCTTTTTTGATTTAAAGTCTATTTTGTCTGATATTAGTGTAGCTAACCTGCTCTCTTTTGATTATTATTTGCATGGAATATCTTTTTCCATCTTTTCACTTTCAACCTATTTGTATCTTTGGATCTATGGTGATTCTCTTGTACAGCATCTAGTTGGATCATAGTTTTTGTTTGTTCATTTCCCCCCATTCTACCAATCTCTCTTTTAATTAAAGAGTTTAATCCATTTATATTTAAAGTAACTAGTGCGGTGCCCAGGTGGCTCAGTCATTAAGCACCTGCCTTCAGCTCAGGTCATCATCCCAGGGTCCTGGGATTGAACCCTGCATCAGACTCCCCTCTCAGCAGGGAGCCTGCTTCTCCCTCTCTCTCTGCCTACTGCTCCCCCTACTTGTGCTCACTCTCTCTCTGTCAAATAAATAAATAAAATCTTTTAAAAAAATAAACTAACTACTAACACAGAGGGACTTGTGCCATTTTGCTACTTGTTTTCTATACGCCTTGTAACATTTTTGTCCTCATTTTCTGACTTACTGTCTTCTTTTGTGTTTAGTTTTTTTTTGTAGTGAAATATTTAAATTCTCTTGTCATGCCCTTTTATATATATTCTATAACTATTTTCTTTGTAGTTACCATGGGGATTACATCTAAAATCTGAAAAATTTAACACTATAATGTGAATTTCTGCCAACTTAATTTCAATATTATACAAAAGCTCTGCTCCTTTACAGCCTCTTCTCTACCCCTTTCAGTTATTGATGTCACAAAATTACATCTTTATACATTGTGTGTCCAAAATTATAAACAATAATTATTTTTTAAAAATACATCAGCCTTTAAATTATGCAAAAAACCCCCCAAAAAGTGGAGTTATAAACCAAAGTTAAAATAATAGTTTTTAGAATAATATTTTTAAATGTCTTTTTAATCATATAGAAAACACAAAATGAGTTACAATCTCTTGTTACAATAATACTAGCTTTTATAATTGACCATGCATTTACCTTTATTGAGGTCTTTATTTCTTTATACAGTCTTGAGTTATTGTTTAGTATTCTTTTATTTCAACCTACAGGACTCCTTTAGAATTTCTTGCAAAGCAGGTATAGTGGTAACACATTTCATCAACTTTTGTTTATCTGGGAATGTCTTAATTTCTCCTTCACTGTTGAAGGCCAGTTTTGCCAGATATAGGATTCTTGGTTGTCAATTTTTTTCCTTTTAGTACCTTGCCTATTTCGACCCATTGCCTTCTGGCCTCCAAAGTTTCTGATGAAACGTCTGCGATTATCTTATTGAAGATCTGTTATATGTGGCAAGTTTCTTTTTTCTTTCTGCTCTTATGATTGTCTTCGTGTTTAGACATTTTGATTATAATGTGTCTTTGGGTGGATCTCTTTGAATTCATCCTACTTGCAGTTTGTTGATCTTTTTGTTGTTTATATCCTATCTTTCATCAAACTTGGGAAGTTTTTGGCCATTAATCTCTCTACCCTTTCTCTTGTCTTTTTCTTCTGGGATGCCTACAATGTGCATGTTGGTCTGCTGAATGGTGTCTCATAATCTCTCTTCATTTTTATTCCATCTTTTTTCTTTATGTTTCTCAGACTTGATAATTTCCATCGGCCTACATTCAAATTCATTGATTCTTTCTCCTGCTTCCTTATATCTGCCTTTGAATCATTTTAGTAAGTTTTTAATTTTAATAATTGTACTTTTCAGCTCTAGAATTTCTTCTTGATTTCTTTCTAGATTTTTCTATCTTTATTAATATTTTCATTTTGTTTCTAAATCATTTTATTGACTTTCTTCACATTCTGCTTTTAGTACTTTGACCATCTTTAAGAAAGTTGTTCAGAATTTTTGTCTAGTAGGCCCACCATCTAGTAGCTCTCAAGATAATTGGTTTACTTTTTATTGATTTACTTTTTCCTTTGAATGGCCCACTCTTCCCTGTTTCTTTGTATGCCTTGTGGTTTTCTTGTTGAAAACTGGACATTTGAATTTAATAATGTGGTAATGATGATAACCAGATTTTCCCCCCTCAGAGTTTGATATTTTTGTTATGTTTTATCTTGTTTTGTTTTAATTGTTGTAGGCTGTCTCTGTGCCAAAGATAATCCTGAGGTGTAAATTTAGGGTCTTCTGTGGTCTTTTCTGAGCCTGCACATTTTCCTGAACTTGCATGATGGTTTTCTAATTTACCTGGTAGATGCAGTTGTTTTTTAATGTCTTGGTCTTGAATTTCTGACTCCCAGAAATGGAAAAATGAAGAGGGAGAAAAGGCATGGCTCTTTAAATCTTACACTTGGAAGTTGCTTTGGCCCGAGGGAAAGGAACTTGCAACCATGAGGAGGAAGTTCAACAATGGCTGCCTGCATTTGTGCATATACTTCTGTATCATAAGCAGATAACCATGATCAGAACACAGATCCTGTTATTTGAAGGACAGGGTCTTTATTGTCCATCTTACTTCCATAGGCAATTTGCAAGCTGCTTACAGGGTCATGTGCAGGGCTGCTTGGGACGGAGCTGGTGACTGGAGAATGAGTAGCTCCTGATGAGCTAAGAGCGGAAATAAACTAAAATTAAGTAATTTACTGTCCAAGTCTTCCCCTGGAAGTTGAAAGCCCAATTGAGGCTAGAGTTCCAAGATAGCTATATCAATCAGATTCTTCCAGCACAATTGTTGTCTAGGTGAGAAGGCAGGTTCTTGGTGCTTCCTACTCCATCAGCTTCCCAGAATCTTTTGCTTATGTTATATTTCATATATAAAAATATAGGGCTATGTTGTAGATTATGAATATAATTATGAAAGAAACTCATATGAAGCTGTGATTAACTCAGTGACCAAAACATTATCAATTCCTTTGAGGGTATTTGAGTGACCTGAATTCTAACCTTTTGTTTCCTCCTCAAGAGTTAACTACCTACCTACCTACATTTTGCATTTATAATACTTTTACTTTTCAAATAATTTTCCACATAACTATGCATTACTATAAAATGTAAACAGGTAAACAGGTTACCTGTTTTTGAGCTTAATTATTTATCCTTACTGAAAACAGTAAAATTGGATCTTTATTTCATATCATACAACAAAATCAGTCTCTTCACTTTTCAGTTCTTATCAATCTGACGTCTATTCTGACCATTTTATGAAAAGTGATCTTGGTGTAATCTCCAATGACCCCCATTTTGTCAAATCCAGTGGCCATTTTCCTCTCGTTATTCCTACTCAGCCAGCTTCTCAGCACTATTTATTGTAGTAAATGTTTCTTTTCCTCAAAGTAGTCTTCCTTCTTGGCTTCTGGGATATTGCACTCTTCTGGTCTTTCTTCTTCCTCCATGGCCTTTTCTGCCCAGTCTCCTTCCTTGGTATTTCCTCTTATATCTAATTTTTAAAGTTTAGAGTTCCTTAGCACTCAATCCTAGGCATCTCTCTCTTATCTCTTTATACTCTTTCTTTAGGTCATCTTATCCATGCCCATGGATTTATACACCACTATTGTCTAATGACTTCCAAATTTGTATTTGAACCTAGTGTTCACCTTGGACCTCAATACTCATACATGAATTTATATAATTTCTACTTGGTATATAGTTGGTATCTCATATGCACTTCAAAATTAACATGACTGCAACCAAGCACATAAATTTTTGTGAAATTCCTTGTCTTCTAGTCTGACCCATCTCAATAATCAGTTTAGTTGTTCAACTCAGAAACCTAGGAGTTATATTATATTCTGTGTACTTTCACTCACTATACCCAATTCATACAATTTCCCCACATTTAGTCTTCATAATGTATCTTAAATTGTTCTGCTTTTTACCATCTCTACTACCAGCAGCTTAGTCCAGATTATTGGTATCTATTGCCTGGCTTACTACATCAGCCTCCTAACTGATTCCCCTAGTCTAGCCTAGCTACCCTCCAGTACATTCTCTACAAATTAATGACAGAAGTCTTTCTCTAAACATAAATCTAACCATGATACTCCCCCACTTAATACAGTTTGTTATAATTAAAATAAAATCCATACTCCTCATCATGGCAGATGTGGTCCTCAGTGCCCTCTGCTTACCTCTCCATTTTTTTCTTGAGTCATGCTCTCCTTTGCTCACTATGTTTCAGAAACTTTGGCTTCTTTTCTGTTCCTAGAAGAGATGAATCTTTTTTCCATCTCAGAGCCTGCCTATATCTTGCTCCTTGTGATCAGAATGTTCTCCCCAATCTCTTCAAATAGTTATTACCTTCTTTTTCTTTAAATCTCACTTAAATATAGCTTTCTCAGATAGACTTTACCTGATAATTCCATTCAAGGAGCTTCCTCTCCCCATTTACTTTAAATGCCACTCCAAATGACCTCTTCCCACCATTATCTCTGTATTAGTTTCTGTGGCTATTATAATAAATTACCATACACTGGGCAGCTTAAAACAGAAATGTATTTTTATATAGTTCTAGAGGCCAGAAGTCTAAAATCAAGGTGTTGGTAGAGCTGTACTTTTTCTGGAGGCTCTAGGGACTCATTGTGTCATCCAGCTTTTGGTTGCTATTGGCATTCCTTGGCTTGAGGCCACATCTCTCCAAACTCTGCCTCCATAGTCACATTGTCTCTTCTCTTCTGTGTTATCTCTTTTGCCTTTCTCCTATAATGACACTTGTGAGACATTTAGGGCCCATTCAGGTAATCCAGAGTAATCTCCTCAACTCAAAATTCTTTCATCATGTCTATAAATGTCCTTTTTCCAAATAAGATAACATTTACAAGTTCCAGGCATTAGGATTTGATATCTTTGGATGGCCATTATTCATCCTTCTATATGCTCTATCATGACTTTCTGATTATCAGATTCAGAATGCTTTTTTTACATAAATTAAAATTTATTTTTATTTTTTATTTATATGTTTGTTGTCAGTTACCCTTAGACCAGCACTATCCAGTAGAAATATAATGAGAGTCACATATATAAATTTAAAATGTTCTAGTATCCATATTAAAAGGTAAAAAGAAACACATGAAATTAACTTTAATATATATTTTATCTAACTCAGTACATCCAAAATATTATTTCAACATGAGTCAATATCAGAATTATTACCAAATATGTCATTCTGAAAAATTCTGAAATTATTACTGAATATATATTATTATATATACATATGTATATTTGCTTATTGGATGAATAGTTATTATATGAGTAAAAGGAGACCAGCAAAATGTCATGCCAAGCTGTATCACAATCCTCTTAACATCAAAATAGATATATATTTTCAGAGTCACATTTATCTGAACTGTGAGTAGAAAGTTAAGTATTAGTGATTATGAAACTTCTCTACGTACCTCTAAACCAACTCCCTTTTTTGCTTGCACTAGTTCTCTGGATGACAAATTTTAAAAGTTTGCATTCTTTAAGAATATTTTATTTAATTTTTAAGGGCATTTGTAAATGTTTAATATTCTGGGATTTGGTAAAATGGATCTTAATACATATTTATTATAATAATTTTCTTAGTTATGGTGAATTCTATTAACCAAAATTGCTGTGGAATTCATCCTCTTAAATATTTATTGTCACGTAATATTTTAGATTTGAGCAGTGGGGAAATAACACAGCAGCTCATAGAGAAATTAGATCAATAATGAAATTCAATCTATAATAGTTTATACATCATTCTGAACTGACTAATGTTAGGCAAAGCATGCATATTCTATTAAAATATTAAAAGATATTGAGGGCAAAATTATATTTAATATTAAAATATAAAACCTCTTTAATCACTGAAAAGAATCCTCAGAAGTGGAAAGAAAAACTCTACATCAACTTAAACATTTCAGGACAACCAATTTCACTAATTTAAAACAACTTCCAGAGCTAAGGATCCAAGCAAATGAGCCATTTTCTTTAAAAATTCTGACTCATCTTGGGAGCATTAAAATTAATAGAACTTATGATCTTGAGTTCTACTCATTTGTGAATGTGTTTTCAGTAAGTACACATAATTGGGGTTGGGATCTGACAGTCCCTTATATATATAACCACCACAAATACACATGGAGTTTTACACATAGAGTTTTACATATTTCAAGGGGTTTGATACATGATTTTATAAAATTAACGCACCCGTGAAATGAACTAATGTGGAAAACAAATCTTATCGCAGACCAGTGGGATGCTCTATCCCTATAAAACATCAGGATTAATAGTACCAAGACAATATTTTAGCCCAAAGCATGAATCCTTTCTATAGAGTTCTGGGGCGGAGAAGGTGATAAAAGGAGTGCACTGGAGGGAAGGTGGGTGAAGTCAGGGAAGTCTTGTGATCACATTTTGCAAGGATCTCCTGGATAAGTGGATCAGTGCTTCATTTCTTAGAGGCAAAGTTTTAGCATTGGTTAATGCCAAATATTTCTCTAGGCATTGTTATTTTGCTTTCTATCAAAGTTTACTTTCCCCAGTCCTTGTCTGCTACAGTTTCTGATACCTTCCTCCAGGAGGCTCAGATTCTGGGCCAGTTCTGATGAAAGTAAGAGAAATATTCTACACTTTAACCATACCAGTCAGTGGTGTCAGAATTTAGTTGTGCTGCCCCAGAATTGTTTGTTTTTGTGTCTAGAAGGAGCTCAAAGGATTGAACAAGCTCACACAACTTGGCACTTTCATCATTAGTTGCCCTGCTTCATGATCTGGTTCCCCATTGAGGCTCCTATTCCTGGAGGTGGATATATTTTAATTAAAACAAAAGACAACCAACAATAACAAAAACCCTAAACTTGTTTCTCCAAGATTTAACTATGCTAATCTTTGGTTTGTAACTCTATGGTTTTTATATTTAGTTATTTATGAAAGTCCTATCTAATAACTTGTGTTGACATCAAAGGGTGAGAAATAGATAATGACTGCTTTAGGAACTGAATAAATTTTTGAGTAATAAGGTTGAAATTTAACAGATATCATAGATTTTGAAGTTAATATAATATCTAGGCATGTTTATAAGAATTAAGTGTGTTTATGAAGATTTTTTACCAAAAGAATTTTAGGTACTTTCAGTATTTACTTATATCATCAAAGACTTAAAAGTTTTAAGAACTGTATAATGCTTAACGCTAAGAACTTCTGAGAATATGTAAAAGAAATGCTAATGTAACATCAAATACATCAAGACTCAAACATGAAAGTCGATCACACTGAAGAAAAACATTTGTAAAGAAAGAAAAATGTCTGAGAATGAGAAGAGAAACTCCGTAGGACTAAAGATGTAGAAAAACACATATCAATGATCATGAGCTGTAATCATGTAGAAGAGCATAATCCAGTAAATTCATGTTAAAATATGATTTTATTTTTTATTTTGTAATATAATGTTTATTATATTACATATGTACATATAATACATATTACGATATATATTATAGTATATACCTTATTATAATATAATAAATATGTGGCCCCTGAAATAAACTTAGATCATTGTTGTATATTACACTTACCTGGATACAAATATACCTTTATATTCAGAAGAACATAGTTTCTCATAGCTTTAGCTGCTTCAATGTCATGCAGAATATTACCATTTGCATAGTACCATTTGCAATTCCTAGGGACAGACTGTTGACTTTGTCTATTTGTACCTTTAAAAACCCATGAGTTTGAACAATTCAGAAGTTCAATTATTGGATTTAGATACTGTATCTAAGAAAAATCAGGTATTTAATTATCCTGACAATAAACTTTATAAATACATAACTAAAAAACCTTCACATTTTATTAATAATTATTAGAATCTGTAAGAATAATGAATATTTTGTCAGGTCAGCTGAATTTCCATAAATTTCATCAGCTTTTTTATTTCAAGATATGAATGCTTTATAATTATGAAACTCATGGAAGCCAGTTAAAATTTGTGTATCGTGTCCTTTTTCATTTCTTCATCTAAGCTCTCTCACAAAATTAGACCTCCTTGGAAGATGACATCCTCAGCAAATAGGTTCAAATTGACCAGATTTCTTTGGACGCTGTTCGTTGGACTACTGACTGCTCTAGAATTGGACTAACCCAAAACTGGATCAGCTTTATTAGCTCTCACGTTCCTTTTTGTTTTCTGCTCATTCATCTCCCCTCAAGCGTATATTAATTAGGCAGTGAATAAGACAAAGAATAATACTTGTGTTCTTACAGATTCATCTACTGTCACTAACTGCATTCCCAAGCCAGCCACTTGGAATCTCTCTGCATATCTCAAAACATGTTGCAAAATTCTCAAGACTCTCAAATCCCATTTTATTTCTGTTCATTTTAATATTGTACAGAATGGAGTTTTTCGAAAAGGAGTAAAGGGGATTTTGTTAAATCAAATAAGTAACAATGGGGTGTTAAGATTCCCAAAAGCCTGGAACTCATGAGTATTGAAATTTATTATTTATTTATTCACTTATTCATTCATTCATTGAAACTTAAGTGGCAAATCTACCCAATAGCACCGTGGTTGAGATCCATTTATTTTCAGGGAGGAGATGGATGAGCTGCTTCTCCTCTAGTTTTAGCACTCCCAGTTGGTCCACTGATAGGGTATCATGTCTCAGCCACGCTCCTGGTAGTGTACATTTCAGAAGGGACCATAGGTTTCCCCGAGGAATCAGCAAAAAGCTCTGCCTATGGAAGCTTCCCTGCTTCCCTAAGATGGTGGGTTAGCAATCAATTTAGACATAGGTTGAAAAGGAAGCCTTAAACTTGCATTAAGATTTTACAGATTGTAAAATAACAAGTTCATTAGACATCTTCACTCCCTTCTGTTGTCTTATCTTATTCCTTGCATCACCTACTCCACAACCCACACTATATCCCTGAATTCTGCCCTTCAGCTTCATTCAATCTCTGTTCTCCATTCAACCCTGCACGATGTTTTACTCCATCTCCAAGTGAGGTGCTGGATACTCAGGGATGGAGTGGGGATTAGGGCAAGTTAGGGTGGAGGGTGAAGTGAACCTCTCTCAACATAATAATATATTATTATTAAAATAAAATTTTTTAAATTTTGAATGTTTTTACATTCTGACTTGTATCACTCAATATGGCACATTGGAACTGCTGTGTCAAAATATCTCAGCATTCAATTACATGAAAATTTCTTTCTTTGGCCATCAGTGACCTCAGTAACACTTCACCTTGAATTTTGATGGAGGAGAGAATGTTGGTACTGTTAATGATGACTTTATAAATCTACTAAAAGAAATAAGGAAAAGAAAAGTGTTTGGAACTTGCTACCAGAATAATGGTATATCTGTATATTTATTCACCTGCCTTTGGCCTTTTATCTTATTGCTACCCCACATAGCTGCCACCAGTTTCTGATTCATCAAAGATATCACCCCCAGGAGGAATTATTTACACATGGAAATTGGTTGGACATTATGTGTCACCAGGATGCTGCTTTGTATACTGTGGTGGCATGTATGTAAATATATCAGTTCACATTGAACAGATGTAAAATACAAGTTTGGGTGAGTGGCCAATAGAGCTGGCCATAGACCAGGGTTTCATGAAATAGAAGAGGCCCTAAGAGGCAAAAAGTGGTGCCAAATAACTTGTTTCTAAAATTTGAGCTCAAATTCTTTTACAACATCCCCAGTAAATGGTAAGGTATAGCAAGTGAGCAGGAATGCCTACCTCACAAGATAGAATACTCCATATCCAGTTGGTTCTAATTCAAGCCTTTGCTTATTTTAACTGCAATCTGCCTGCCTGATCCTTCTTCTAGTCCTAGGATAGCTCTCTGTAACAACAGGTTGAGACTAACCCATTTTCCCCATAGCAACTGGGAGGTTATTTGAAGACAGATAAAAATGATCTCTGTTTTTTGGCTTAAATGAGATCTTACCTTTAATTTGCAACACTGAGGGGTAGACAGAACACTTGTGTTTTGAGAATATCTAAAGAAATGCTAATGATGTAACTGATAACAACATTGTATGTTAACTATACTGGAATTTTTAAAAAAGTATTCAAAAACATATATGAACCCCTGTGTTTATTGAAGCATTATTTCCAAAGCTAAGACTGGAAGGAACCCAAGTGTCTACTGATAGATGAGTGGATAAAGATGTGGTATATATAAGCAATGAAATATTACTCAGGTATAAAAGAGAATGGTATGCTGCCATTTGCAACAATATGGATTGACCTAGAGGGTCCATTGCATGTTATGCTATGTGAAGTATGTCAGACAGAGAAAGACAAATACCCTATAATTTCACTTATGTATGGAATCTAAAAAACAAAATAAATGGACACCCCCCACCCCCAAAAAAACAACCCCAAACATACTACAGAGAACAGACTGATAATTGCCGTAGGGCAGAATGGGAAAAATAAGGGAAATTAAAAGGTACAAACTGGGGTGCCTGGGTGGCTCAGTTGGTTAAGTGGCAGACTCTTGATTTCAGCTCAGTTCATGATCTTTGTCCTGCATTGGACTCCATGCTCAGTGGGGAGTCTGCTTTAGGATGCTCTCTCTCCCTCTCCCTGCTCTCTCTCTTTCTCTCTCTCAAATAAACAAATCTTTTTTTAAAAAAGTTTAAAAAAGAGGTACAAACTTCCAGTTATAAAAGAGTTGAAAAGTAAGTCTAAGAGGTGAAAAATATCAAATAAGGAAAATAGTCAATATTATAATAATGTTTTATGGTGACAGGTGGTGACTACATGTGTCATGGTGATCACTGAGTAATGTATAGAATGGTTGAATAAATATGTTGTACACTTGAAAAAAGATGCTAATGAAAATTAAAGGGGAAATTAAATACTTCAAGACTCAAAAATAAATTATAGAATCTTGGTGTTAATCAAGTAAATACCATGATTTTGACTTTCCTCAAAATTCACCAATCTATCCATCACAGCATAAACAGCCACAGTGATGTTTGAAATCACTGTTTGAAATCACATCAGTGATTATTTGTAAAATCATTGATGTGTGCAGATTCTCAGGACATAAAGTTTAATTATTAACTAGTTACATGTCTCATGCTCATAGACAAAGAACTTTCAAACAATAAACAAATGTTTAGGAGACACCTGCAGCTCCAGAGAAATGTGAGGCTTTTGAAAGGTAGATTTCAAATATATTATTCTGATACTTTAAAATAATTTAAAAATTGGCAAACATTTAGAGGAACATTATTTATATATTTCTAACTTCATCATAATTTTGCACCCTATGAGAATTGTGAATTTTATCCATTTTAATAGAAAATATTCATTTAAAATTAGAGTTACATGCTATGTTCTAGTTGTTTTTATTGATTTCTTCTTTCTGAAATTTCTCATTTTTTTGTCTGTATTATTATCTGAGTTAAAATTCTTGAGGCTCTTCCTCAATCTTTTATG
Organism: Ailuropoda melanoleuca; assembly: GCF_002007445.2. Taxonomy (NCBI): domain Eukaryota; kingdom Metazoa; phylum Chordata; class Mammalia; order Carnivora; family Ursidae; genus Ailuropoda; species Ailuropoda melanoleuca. Next base: position 26,247,765 of record NC_048221.1, read on the forward strand.
TTTTAATGTTGAGATTAAATAAATCCTTTTTGAAATTATGACAGTAAGCCATGCTGAAATATTTATCAAACATTCATAATCTCTTATTAGCAATTTTTAAATTCAATTACTGACATTTTAGAAAGAAAAGAACAAGATTAACTTTTCTCATGAAGAGAAATAAGAATATATATAATTTATATGTAATATATATACATATATATTTACTGCTAACGTAATTTACTGTTACTCTGTGAGTTCTTAAAGTTACCAAAGAATAGCAATGAAAATAATTGCAAGAAAACTGGAGAGAGAACCTCCATATTTTGAGATGATGAACTGAAAATGTTTTATGCTTAGCTATTTATTATAAGGATGAGTAAATTACTTACATATAGTTGAACATATATTTCAAATTTTCACAAATTGAATGGGGGGACATTTTTGATAAGAGTTGAATCTCTTGGAAGGAAGTTGTGATGCTTAAAGGAAAGTTTATAATATCTATTATTTGGTTGAAATATGTTAACAACAACAAACTGTTATTTTAATGGTACTTACCATATTTTATCTTGTGGGATACTCTTTGTATATATGTATAGCTTATTATTTTCTTTAGGTGGGGTCTGTGCTTGTCCATATTTTTATTACATTTGAGGCTGAGTACATGGTAGGCGTTCACTCAATGTGATTTCTATTTCCATAAACTTTTGATATTTCTATTAAAGTACCATTTCAATATGTTTTTAATATGTGCCCTAAATAATTATCAAAGATAGACTCTCAGTTAGAATACACATTTATTTAACTTGAAAATAATTTTAAATGACACACGTGTTCCAGTTTTCAGAATTCATCAGTGTCCTGCAGAAGAAAATGCTTCAGAATGTGTTCAACTCATAGTTGTATTCTGCACACTTGAAAGGGGTGGGGAGGACAGATGTTAAATACCAAACACATAAAGTATGAATATATTGGTTTGAGAATATAGGCAGAATACAATATTTTCTCCAGCTTTCAAGCTAAGTGAAAAAGAAATTTGAATTCATATGTCACCTCTAATTTTATAAGCCTTGCAAAACCGTTTCTTAATTTGGCACCATTAGCAGCCTGATTGGAGGCCACAGTGTTTGCCCAACCGGATCCAGTGAATTGGGAATCAGAGTGAATGAGTATTAAGATAGTAACATATGAGGAGATCTGTATTACAGAAATCACACCAACAAATGAGAGTTGCTATACTAAATAGTACTTGGAAGCATGGTGTAGATATATTCATAACTATGATGGGGGTTGGTTTTTATCTAGATTAATTGATAAAAAGCAGATTTAAGGTAGTAGTACAATTTTTATTCAATGAAATCAAGTGGCAAAAATCACTGAATGGAATCTTTTTCATAATTGATGTAATTTTAGGTTTTAAATAATACAGTACATACTATTCATGAATGGATACTTTATTGACAGCAGATATAATTCTACCGGGTGCTAAAACATTATACAATTGTACAATCTAAACGAGTATTGATTAGAGAACAGCTTCAACCAAATTTATGCCACTCTATATGAATATAGAAAACACAAATTTTTCAATGATTTGAAGACCAAGAATTATTTGAAAGGCTGTTGCACCAACCATTCCAACAATGAATTTTCTGTCTGCAATTTTGATGGCTCATTAGTTATTCCAGATAAATCTTTTGCCAAAGGGAAGACCTAGTCCTTTATGCAGAAGACTCAAAGGAGACAGTGAAATAAAAAATATATACATGAAAGAAATGTGTGTAAAAATAAATAGATTATGAAATAAGAGAAGTTGTTTATGCAGCATTCTGGAATATGGAAGTGTTGGGTCCCACAGAAAGGACCAAAAGATATAAAATCACCATTGTCATGGAGTTGATATGTTAATAGTGGTGGTAGTATCATGACAAACAAAAAAATAAATGTATTGCATAGTATATTTATTTATTTTTAGAGGAGCAGAGGGTCAGAGGGAGAGCGAGAAAAAAAATCTTAAGCAGACTCCATGCCCACTATGGCCTGACTGAGTGCTCAATCTCACGACCCTGAGATCATGACCTGAGCTGAAATCAAGTCAGACACTTAACTGAGTCATCCAGGTGCCCCGCATAATATATTTAAAGTGAAAAGTTATATATGGAGTAAAATCAAGTAAAGAAGGATAATGAATGTAAGGAAGGGGGAGAAGGAGGAATAATGGTTGCTATATTGCCAGGGTTGGTCAGTGAAGCCCTAGTTGAAAAAATGACATCCAGGCAAAAATGTGAAGGGGGGTGAGATAGCCATGTAGATATCTGGGGGAGGAGTGTTCTGGTTACAGGAAACAAGGGCAAAGGCCCTGAGACAGCACTGTGCTTATTCTATTTGGGCAAAAGTAAGGTGGTCAGAGTTGGACCAGAGTCAGAGAGGAGAGGGAAGAAAAAGATAACAAAGCTCTAGACATAAGGAGACTGGGGCAGACCATGTGGGGCCTATAGGCTTGAATGACTTGGGTTTCTACTGTGAGTGAGAGTACTGTGAGGGTGCCATTGGAGGATTTTGAGCAGAGGACTTAAATTTAGAAGTAGGTCTTATTTTCAATTTTAGTATCTGAACTGTATTTTGTATTTGAAAATAGTCCTGTGATTTTGTTGTTGTTGTTATTAATGCACAGGTTGCATGAATGTCCTTTATATATGCGGTAAGATGAAAACAATTGTTATTTAAAACCGAATGTGGTAGGGACACCTGGGTGGCTCAGTTGGTTGAGTGTCTGCCTTCAGCTCAGGTCATGATCCCAGGGTCCTGGGATCCAGTCCCTCATTGGGCTTCTTGCTCAGCAGGGAGCCTGCTTCCCTGCCACTCCCCCCTCCTTGCGCTCTCTCTGTCTCTGACAAATAAATAAAGAAAATCTTATAAAAAAAATATAAAACCAAAGGTGGGGGTGCCTGTGTGTCTTAGTTGGTTAAGTGGCTGCCTTCAGCTCAGGTCTTGATCCTGGAGTCCTGGAATCAAGTCCAGCATCAGTTTCCCTGCTCAGCGGAGAGTCTGCTTCTTAACCTCTCCCTCTGCCCCTCTCTCTCCAAAATAAATAGATAAATCTTAAAAAAAAAAACCCCAAAAAACAAATGTGAGACTCTTAATCATAGGAAACAAACTCAGGGTTGCTGGAGGGGTGGGGGGTGGAGGGAATGGGGTGATTGCGTGATGGACATTGGGGAGAGTATGTGTTATAATGAGCACTGGGTATTATAGAAGACTTTGAATCACAGACCTGTACCCCTGAAGCAAAAAATACATTATATGTTAATTAATTAAATTTAAATGAAATAAAAACCCCAAATGTGACTATAGTTGATTTTGTCTTCTAAAAAGCAAGTGACATAGTTCATATCTGTTGGGAAATAAATGTTTATTTGCTCTTCCATTTTCAGAAGGCATATAGGAAGATAATTCTACTCATGGAATACTGAGTTGGAACTTGTTAGACATTTTATTCAGAAACATTTTATTTTTTACATAGTGTGTGGCACATAGTAAGCATTTGAAACCACCTCTTGAAAAAAAATACGATTATTAATGATACGTTCAATAGAAAAAAAAGAAACATTTTCTCTTTTAAACACTTCAGGGAAATACTCTTTCATTCTTTGCATTATATTTCAGCAATTATGTGTTAAATGGCCTTTAATAGGCTATCCTGGAAGCCATTTATTATATTATTTCTATGAAAAAAATGCAGTCTGATTTCTATATCATTGCTTATGCATAAACTTTAGGAACACAGTTTATTAACAAATTATCTTATAAACAGGTACAAACAGGTAGATAATGTTAATGATTGACCTTCAGTAGATCAAATAGTGTTAATAAATTTTCAAATAGGACAATCTTTCTCATGCCCTGTGAAATCACTTTTGGGGTTTAGTGTGCAATCTTTGCCTACACAGCATAGTTTTTCTTGATTGGGATTGAAATTTATACTACTTCAGAGGTTTCATTCTTAAATTAAAATCTACCCAGGGTAAAGTTTGATTCATAGAAATTAAGGATAGAGAAAGCCCTCCTCTACTCCCATCTTATCTATGCTCTCCGTGAAACAGTTTCTGGTGCCTTTTCTGAAGTGGTATTGAAATGGGGGCCATCCTAGGCAGATGGGTTATGGCTTTTGGAATGAAAATTGTAGCATAAAGACAAGTGATGAATCATAACTTCTAAGGGCAGATACTCTGGAATCAGGAAAGCTTGAATCCCATCTCTGCAGCTGACTAGCTGCGGGACTTTGTTCATGTTAGTTAACTTCTTCTCTAAGACTCAGTTTCTTCATCTTCAAAATTAGGATTCTACCTACTTGATTTCTAAGGAGGATCAAAGAAAGTAATATTTGTAATGCCTCGTCTCTAGCAATGCCACCTACTTAGTAGGTGTGGTAGATTAATTGCAAAAATGACCGAGACTCTACACCCTTTCCTGTATCCACACCCTTTGAAAATAGGACTTTGATGTTCCTCCCATCAGGGCACAGAGTCTGTGTTTCAGATCTTGAATTTATGATGGTCTTTTGATTTATCTTAGCCAATGTAATAGAGTGATTGCAATCCTGGACCTTGAGAGTCATTGGATTCTTTTCCTCTTCTTCTTGGGACCTTCTGACTGACATGAGAATAAGCTTGACCTAGACTGTTAGAGGATGAAGGAGCACATGGAACTAATCTGAGTTGTCTCATGTAAGCCTATCCTCCATCAGCTAGACTGCTGCTCACTTATTAGTCCGAAGACTTAAAAAAAAATAAGCTGGCTGTTGTTATTGTTTGAAGTATAATTGATGTACAGTAATCTTCACATATTTAAAACATATGATTTGACAAATTTATATATGTAGTTATATGAAAACAATATGTATACAGCAATGAAACCATGACCACAATCAAGATATTGAACATATCTATCACTTCCCCAAAGTTTTCTTGTGTTTCTTTGTTGTCCTCATCCTCAGGCAATTACTGATCAATTTCTGTCACTTTAGATCCATAAGAATTTTCTAGAATTATATATAAATGGAATCATAGAGTATATACTATTATTTTTTGTCTGGCCTCTTTTACTCAGCATAATTATTTTGAGATTCATCTGTATTTCCTTATGTATATTGCTGAGTAGTCCTCCATCTTATGACATAACATAATTGTTTATCCACTCATCTGTGATGGATATTTGGGACATTTCCAGCTTTTAGCTATAGCAATTAAAGCTACTATAAACATTTGCATGTAAGTCTTTCTATGGATATATGCTTTTAATTTCTTTGGGGAGATACCTATGACTAAAATGGCTAGATCATATGGAAGGTGAATGCTTAACTTTTTAAGAAACTATGTAACTATTTTCCAATGTGGTTGTGTCATTTTACATTCTGATCAGTAATGGTGTTTGTTTCATATTTTTGCCAGCTCTTGATATAGTTAGGACTTTTATTTTTAGCCATTCTAAAAGGCATGTGGGAGGGGCGCCTGGGTGGCTCAGTCGTTAGGCGTCTGCCTTCGGCTCAGGGCGTGATCCCGGCGTTATGGGATCNTAATGGTGTTTGTTTCATATTTTTGCCAGCTCTTGATATAGTTAGGACTTTTATCTTTAGCCATTCTAAAAGGCATGTGGGAGGGGCGCCTGGGTGGCACAGCGGTTAAGCGTCTGCCTTCGGCTCAGGGCGTGATCTGGCGTTATGGGATCGGGCCCCACATCAGGCTCCTCTGCTATGAGCCTGCTTCTTCCTCTTCACTCCCCCTGCTTGTGTTCCCTTCTTGCTGGCTGTCTCTCTCTCTGTCAAATAAATAAACAAAATCTTAAATAAAAAATAAATAAATAAATAAAAAATAAAAAGTATGTGGGAGTATTTCATTGTTAGGTTAATTTATATTTCACTAATGACTAATGATGTTGAGCATTTTTTATGTGCTTATTTACCATTTGTGTATGTGTCTATTCAAATACCTTGCCTCTTTAAACATTTTGATTGCTTATATTCTTTTTAAAAAATTTTTTTATTATATTATGTTAGTCACTATACAGTACATCCCTGGTTTCTGATGTAAAGTTCGATGATTCATTAGTTGCATATAACACCAAGTGCACCATGCAATACGTGCCCTCCTTACTACCCATCACCAGTCTATTCCATTCCCCCACCCCCCTCCCCTCTGGAGCCCTCAGCTTGTTTGTATTCTTATTTAGTTTTGTGAGCTCTTTATATAATTTGTATATAAATTCTTTCATCAGGTATAGGATTTGCAAAATCTTATTCCCAATTTGGGTCTTATCTTTCATCCTCTTAACAGCGTCTTTTGAAGAGTAGAATTTTAAAATTTTCACGAGGTCCTTTATCAAATTTCCCTTTTATAGGTCACTTGGTGTCTCGTCTAAGAAACCTTTGTTTAATCCAAAATCATGAAGATTTGCTCCTATGTTTTCTTCTAGAATTTGTCTAGTTTTGTTTCACATTTTGAGTTAATTTTTATAGATGGTACAAGATGCGGGACAAAGTTCTTCTTCCCATGGATATCCAATCCTAGTGCCATATGTTGAAAAAACTATCCTTTATTTACTGAATTGTCTATGTACCTTTCTTGAAAATCAGGTTTTGTATGTTTGTAAGTCTGCTCTGGACTTTTTATTCTATTCCATTGCCTGTCTTTATACCAATGCTATACTGTTTCACAGTAAATCTTGAAATCAGGTAATATGAATTCTTCCACTTTGTTCTTTTTTTAAAAGTTGTTTAGGTTATTCAAGAACTTTTGTATTTCTGCATAAACTTTAGAGTAAATTTGTCAATTTCTACTAAAAAAAATCTGCTGGGTTTTTTTTTGGGATTGCATTGAACCTATAGACCAATTTAGGGAGAATTGACGTCTTACCTTTATTGAGTCTTCTCACCCATAGACATATATTTCCATCTATTTAGGGATTCTTATTTTCCCTCACACGTGTTTTGTAGCTTTCAGTTATAAGTCTTACATAACTTTTCTCAGATTTATTACTGATATTTTTCACTTTTGATAACATTATAAATGATATTTTTAATATTTCAATTTCTGATTGTATATTCTTACTATATAGGAATAGAATTAATTTTTGTATATTGATTGTGTATCCTGTAAGCTTGGTAAAGTCAGTTATTTGTTCCTGTAGCATTTTGTATATTTCATCAGATTTTCTACTTTTTAACTTTTTTTTACTACTCAGGCATTTTTACTTTTTCCTTTCTGATGAGGTTGGGGAATATAGGTAGGGTTCACTGGGGTTGAGTCCAGAGCCAACGACCAAGGAAGAATTCTTGAGGCGTCTTTGGTGCAAAATTGGTGGTTTATTAAAGCACAGGACAGAACCCGTGGACAGAAAGAGCTGCTGCGCTGGGGTTGTGAGGAATGGCCAAATTATATACCCTCAAGTTGGGAGGGGGTTAGGGATAGTCTCTAAGGAATTTTGGAAGCAAGGTTTCCAGGACCTTGTGGGGGCTAGCTTTGTTGGGAAAAGGTCATTTATTACTGTCTAATAAAACCTGAGTCATGAGACCCTTCAGATGTGTATGGGTCAGCCATATGCTTCGGGGATGATTGCCAGTACGTATCTTGGGGGGGGGGCGGTTAGAGATAAAGGAAGTTTCCAAGGGAATTTTTATATGTTAAGGTAGACTTACAGGATCTTGGTGGAGGGGAGGGGGTCAGTCTAGGAATGCCTTTTGCCCTTAGCAAAGTATTAACATCAAGGCAGCTGAATTTCTAGAGGAATGTCACCTTGCCTGTTTCAAGGACTTGTCACTGGGCTGTAGGTAGTAAGGAAATTTCATTGTGTCTACATACTTTCCCTTCTGGAAGCTTGGTTACTGATAGCTTTGTTCTTGTAAACTGCTAAGACATTTGTAAACTGAAGGAGACTCAAGTCTTGCAAGANATTCCCTTCTGGAAGCTTGGTTACTGATAGCTTTGTTCTTGTAGACTGCTAAGACATTTGTAAACTGAAGGAGACTCAAGTCTTGCAAGATTGTGGTATCTATAGGTTAACTGCGTCTTTGTCCGTTAGGGCAGCCAGGAGTGCCTGAGGAATGTCACATACATCCCAAGGCGGGGGAGTTGCAGGGTGTCAGCTTCTGCTTCGCCTTCAGCTTGCCTTCCGTTCCCTCATCACTTTCCAATCTTACATGTCTTATTTCTTTCTATTGTTTTATTTTACTAACAAGAATCTTTGGGGTAATGTTGAAGTGGACTTCCTTGCTTTGTTCCTGATTTTAGGGGGGAAAGCATTCAGTCTCTCACCATTAACTATTTGGATCTTGTAGGTTCTTCACAGGTACCTTTTATTAGGTTGAGAAAGTTACCTTCTATGTTTAGTTTGCTGAGAGTGTTTAACCGAAATGATGCTGTAAATATAAAGACATAAATAAGTTAAGAGAAAAAGGACTGAAAAAGACAGCATACTGTCACTAATGAAAAGAAAGCTGGGGTAGATATATTAATACTGAAGTTGATTTCAAAGCAAAGAATGTTATCAAGGATAAAGAGAATCATATAATAACAAAAGAGAAGTCATCAAAAGGACATAATAATTGTTAACATTTGTGAGACATGATGACAGCACTTTAAAATATATGAAGCAAAAATTGAGCTGTAAGGAGAAATAGACAAATCCATAATTAATAGAGTTTGTATACCTTTGCCAATAATTGAAAGAGTAACTACACGGAAAATCTGCAAGAAATAAGAGACTTAAAAATGCTATGAGCAACAAACAGTTAAAAAATCAAGTAAGCGAAAAGATACCATTTACAAGAAAGTGGAATGGTGGTTGTGAGCAGCTGGGGGGAGGGGAGAATGGGAGTTGTTTAATGCGTATAGAATTTCAGTTTTGCAAGATAAAAAAGTTATGGAGATTGGTTGCACAACAGTGTAAATATACTTTTATTGCTGAGCTGTATACTTCAAAATGGTTAAGATGGTAAATTTTATGTTATGTGACTAAAAAAATTGGCATCTGCTAATTAGGATTATAACCAATTTCCTGTAAAATGGGTAATACATACTATATGATCAAAAAAAGATACGGTGTTTACAATAACACCTAGAAATAAGCATAACAAAGTATATGCATGTCCTTTATAGGGAGAACTATAAAACTTTATTGTGAGACATTAAAAAAGACTTAAAGGATGGCATAGATCATGTTTATGAACTAATGATTTAAATATTTTTTAAAAGGTCAGTTATCTCCAAATAGATATATCCATTCAATGCAATCAAATCAAAATCCCAAAAGGTATTTTCTGAGGAATTTGATTAGTCTATTCTGATATTTATATGTTAAGAAAAGAGCCATGAATAACCAAAACACTCTTTAAAAAATAAGGTGATAGACTTGCTCCAGGACATCCTAAGAATTATTAAAGAGCTGGAGTAATTAAGTCAATGTGGCATTAGTTTAGAAAAGACAAATCAACGAAAGGAATTGATTAAAAACCTTATATACATATTGTCACTTGATATATGACAAAGGATTCATTGCAAAACAGTAGGTAAAGGACAATCTTTTCAGTTAAGTTTGCTGTGACAATTAAGTATCCATAAAAAAAATAAAGTTGTATTTTAAAAAATTTATTTTAGGTGGAATAAGATCTACAATGACAGACAAAACAAGAAAGCCTTCTAGTGGACAATACAGATAAATATCTTAATGATCATAGAGTGCATGAAATTTCATTTAAGAGGACACAAAACATTAATTATAAAGGAAAATATTTTTGAAATAGTCCACAGTAAAATTATGTATTGGATTCATCAAAAGATATTATAAAGTGACTGAAGAGATAAGCCACTGAACAGGAGACGATATTTCTAACACATCTTTCCAACAAAAGATTCATATGTAGAATATATAAAGATGAACAAAGGGGAAGGGAAAAAAAAGAGAGGGAAGTAAACCATAAGAGATTCTAACATAGAGTTCATATATATATATATGTGTATATATATATATATTCTCTATAGAGAACAAACCGAGGTTTGATAGAGGGGATGTGACTGGGGGATGGGCTAAATGAATGATGTGTATTGAGGAGGGCACTTGTTGTATTGAGAATTAAGTATTGTATGTAGGTGATGAAGCACTAAATTCTACTCCTGAAACCAATATTACACTGTATGTTAACTAATATTACACTGTATGTTAACTAACTATTGGATTCATCAAAAGATATTATAAAGTGACTGAAGAGATAAGCCACTGAACAGGAGACGATATTTCTAACACATCTTTCCAACAAAAGATTCATATGTAGAATATATAAAGATGAACAAAGGGGAAGGGAAAAAAAAGAGAGGGAAGTAAACCATAAGAGATTCTAACATAGAGTTCATATATATATATATGTATATGTATATATATATATATTCTCTATAGAGAACAAACCGAGGTTTGATAGAGGGGATGTGACTGGGGGATGGGCTAAATGAATGATGTGTATTGAGGAGGGCACTTGTTGTATTGAGAATTAAGTATTGTATGTAGGTGATGAAGCACTAAATTCTACTCCTGAAACCAATATTACACTGTATGTTAACTAACTAGAATTTAAATAAAAATTTGAAAAAAAAACCCTCCTCCTAATTAGTAGGAAAAAGAAAAACAAATAAAATTGGAAGTATAAACTTCAAAAAAAAAAACCCCTCCTCCTAATTAGTAGGAAAAAGAAAAACAAATAAAATTGGAAGTATAAACTTCAAAAATGGAAATTTCAAAAAAGAAGAAATCCAAATGGCTAGTAAACATGTGGAAAGGTGCTCATTCTTATTAGTAGTAGGGGAATGCAATTAATGCCACTCTGAGATATAATTACCACTTAATGGTTTGGCTTAAATTAAAAATTTTGACAATAAAAAGTGTTGAAAATGATGTGGTCCAATCAGCACTATCATGCACTATTTCATAGGAGTGTAAATTACTATAAGCATTGTGAAACCATTTGGCAGTATCAAGTACAGTTGCAGATATGTATATCTTATGACTCAGTACTTCTGTTCCTGTATATATCTTAGAAAAATAAGCAGATATATACATATATATGTATAAGATAGTTCATAGACACAGTAGTGTTTTTTATTACCCAAATCTAGAAAGCATCCAAATGTTCATCAGCAATAGAATGAATATATAAATTTTGGTACATTTATAGAGTGAAATATTATACAGCAATGAAAATGAAAAACCCACAGCTACATGCAGTAACATATATCAATCTTACCTAGACATAGATTAGACAAAACATAATATGTATTATTGATTCTACTCATTTAAAATTGAGAAGACATCACTAAATCTATAAAGAAAATTAAAGAAATTATTGTCAGAAAGATCAGGAATGTGGTTACCTCCAAAAGGAAAGGGGAGAGTTTGTTACTAGGAAGGGAAACATGGAGCCTTCTGCAATACTACAATGTTCTGATTCTTGACCTACATACTGGTTAATGGTTATTGCCTGTTGAAGTATACATGCAAGTCTTCACTTTACTATAGGTATGCTATGTTTCACACATACCTCAAAATACAAGAATATATCCTGATGAAGTCATTCCCTTCCCTCCTGGAAATGCCAGGAGGGCTGACTATTAGGAGATCTATTAATATAAATAATCATTAGACTTAAGGAGAAAAATCCTCTCATCACTTGATGGCTACTGAAAAATAATTTGAGAAAGTTCAATAGTCATTTGCAATAAAAAAAAATCTGGTATACAAATAAAACCAGGTGAGTTCCTTCTTAACATGTAATAATTTTCCATCTCAGACTAAAAGCCAGCATTTTGCTTTGAGGAAAAATTCTAGAGGTATTCCTACAGAGGTTAGAAAGAGATTAATTGTGCCCGTTACCATCACTAATATAGTACTATACTTGGCTAAACCAAAGCAATTATTAAAAGCTATGGAATTATTCATATAAAATCAGAGAAAGTGGAGGAAAAACTACCAATGGTTGCAAAAGATAGGTTCCTATATCTGGAAAACCCAGGAAATCAACTAGAGAACTGCCACAAATGAAAAAAAAATTTCAACAAGTTGTGGGGGAGGGAATGATTTTTCAAAAAGTGGTAGATTTCCTGTATGCAAACAATTAGCAAACTTGACATATAAAGGACAAAAGAGCATCTATGGTGATACCAAAAAGGACAACATATAGGAATAATCTTAACAAGAAATGTTTGGATAAGTAAAAAAAATATAAAATACCCCTGAAGATAGAAAATAAGCCTCGATCATAGGAAGACTCCAGAATATCATAAAGATTTCTATTTTCCCCAAATTACATTTTCAACTTCTAAATTTAAATTATGCTATAGAGTTCTACACTTAACAGCAATTACAATAACAATAACAGCTTTAAATTTTAACTAGACAAGCTGATCGTAAGTTTTTCTGGAAAAATAAACCAACATGAATAAGGAAAACTTTAGATGATGAAGGAAGACTAGCTTATCAGATAGCGTATTTATTCAGGGTTCTCCAAAGTAACAAAACCAACAGGTGACGCATATGCCTCCTAACTGTCAGCAGCAAACTAAAGTGGAGAACCTGAGACTTGACCTACTTTGCCTTACATTTCCCACTCTCCCTTCCAAAGGAAGGTATTGATTTTGAGCCAAAGAAAAATAATTCAGTTAAATATTTGGAGATAATTCTTAAGGCTGTGAACCAAAATTAGGCCTCAGCTCTTGTTAATTTAAGTGAAAACTGCTAGTCAGTGGTGCTCTTTAGCAAAATCACTGTTTGAGGATTTTTAACATTTCTCCTGGTTGAGTGCTATCCCCAAAACTGAGGAAAATGACATTAATGGAGATCTCATGCTCTCCAGTTCAAAGCATGCAACCTCATGTAACCAAAAAGAAAAGAAGGTGGAGGGGAGAGGGGAGGGGGAGGAAGAGGAAGAGGAAGAAGAAAAAAAACCTGCCTACTCCTGCCCCAGCCAGCATGTCTGGCATTCCATTCCATGTACAAAAGCTCACTCATCTGTCACTTGAAAATGTGAACCCAGAGTTATTACTGGTAAGCACCCAGTCTCTTGGATACTTTTTTCAGAAATATCCCATGCATGTATTTGTATATAAAAAACAATTCTTCTGAGTCTTTCGTTTTTACTTAGTAATGTATCTCAGAGAATTTTCTTTTCTAATGGCTTCATGCACTGCAGGCTGGGAACAAATTGTGTCTGGGGGCTGAAATCCAGCCTGTGCCCTGCCAGCATGGGGCTGTCAGAGCTGGCAGCCTGTTGGATTGTTTGACCTGGTTGATGGTTGGTGGGGTGGGCGATGGTCTGCCTTTTTGCAATTGGTCCACCACCAGGGGCACACTTTTCCTAACTCATGCAAGGGCATTTTGTTAGCACCTGTTTTGGATGTTTCGTAATATATTTAATGGGTGTCTCATTGATCGACACACATTTTTGGTCACACTTTCTCCCCATCCCATCCCCCAGTGCAGCCAATGCTGAGGTGAACAGCCTCGTGATATTTTAATGCCAGGTGACATAGATTAGCTTGTGGTGTCTTCGCCAATGTGACCTGAGTTATTTCCTAGTTCTACCAGACTACAGTTTGCTCACATGCCATTTCTTACTTAGCATTTCAGACTTCCTTCTACCCTCTTAATCAGTTTTACAGGCCTAAGATCAATTCCCTAAGTTTCAGAGCTGCCCCTAACTTTGGCAGTGGCACAGGAAACTGTGTCTGTAGCGACACATGTCTCTCCATATGTTTGAAACAGAAAAAATTAATAAAAGGAGAGAGGAACAGAAAGAAAAAACATGGCATGTGTGACAGGGACGCTCTGGAAAGGAAGCTGCATTTATTGGCAAGGTGATGAAGACAAGGAAGAAAGCAATGCTACCATCTGTATTTCCTTTCTGAAGTGGAGCTGGAAAGAACTCACACACTCTACTGGACAGAACAGTCAAGGCAATGGAATCTGTCTATTCTCCCTGAAGGAAGAAAGCATCAAATGCTTGGGAAACTGCAGTTAAATTAAATGTCAGAATACTTCCGACTCAATTGCCTGGCTGCTCTGCTTTAACTGGTGTCATCCACATCTTCATCCTCTCCTCATGACTGCGGTTCCCCTTGCAGCAGAGCGAAGAGCACAGACCTCCCACAGTGGGGGCCTTACTGGAGACCTCATTGGGCATTGTCTATGGCATATGGAACTTTTCTTTTACAAATCATGATTAAAGACACGTACCACAAAATTTATCCTTTTAACCATTTCTCAGTGGACAGTTTAGTGGCATCAAATAGATTCACTTTGTTGTGCAACCATCACCACCATCCATCTTCAGAACTTTGTTCATCTTACAAGACTGAGACTCTATACCCATTAACCACTCGCCATTCATTCCTCCCTCTAACCCCCGGCAACTTGATCACTCTAGGTACCTCATACAAATAAATCCTTCATTCTTTGTCTTTTTGTGACTGGCTTATTTATTTCACTTAGGATAATGTCCTCAAGGTTCATCAGTGGAGTAGCATATACCGAATTTCCTTTCTTTTTAGGACTGGATAATATGTATGTACCCCATGTTGTTTATCCACTCATCTTTAATGGGTATTTAAGTTTTTTCCACATTTTGGCCTTTGGGAATAATGCTGTTACAAACATTGGTGTACAAGTATCTGTTTGAGTCCCTGTTTCAATTACTTTAGTATACAGCCCAAAGTAGAATTGCAGGATCATGTGGTGATTGAACGTTTAATTTGGGGGGAGAGCTGCCATGCTGTTTTCCACAGTGACTGCACCATTTTACATAGTCACAGCAGTGCACAAGGGTTTTAATTTCTACACGACCTTGCATGGGACATGTAGCTTTTGACACTATTGACAAATGGCTCTTTACCCATTTCTTTGCTTTCATTGCATAAACTTAGAGACTTAACCAAACATTCTGGAAAACTGTCTAGAGTTGCCCCTTAAAGTCCTCTGTTCAGAAACAGATATACAGTGCTTATCAAAGGGGCTAATAAATAAATAATTCAAATTGTAATTTTCCTTCCCTATATTTAATTCCTTACTTTTTCCTTCTCCCCTCCTTTTTTTTTTTTTTGACATCATCACCATCTCCCTTATAGTGCGCATCCATGCCTCGTGTGATAGTGGGTATAAAATAGTTAAATACAAACTCCTGAACTCCTGCTAGAAATGTCATCAGGGTGCCTGGGTGGCTCAGTTGGTTTAGCGCCTGCCTTCAGCTCAGGTCATGATCTGAGAGTTCCAGAATCGAGCCCTGCATCAGGCTCCCTGCTCAGCTGGGAGTCTGCTTCTCCCTCTGCCCCTCACCCTGTTCCTGTGCGTGTTCTCTCTCTCTCTCAAATAAATAAATAAAATCTTTTTTTTTAAAGAAATGTCATAAAAATCTTTTTTTTGTCCCTACTGGACACTTTGCAACTTAGACTCTACTTGGCAGTTACTCTTTGTCAAGAAGTAGGCAAGGAAACATCCATTATCACAAAGTAAGGAACAAGGGTGCAAAACCCAGAGGCAGATGGAGTGGCAAGAGACATAGAGCCAGGAGAGAGAGAGAGAGAGAGAGAGAGAGAAAAGACCTGTTTTGGCTCATAAACAGAGGATGATGGTTCCAAATGTCATTTGGCAGGCTGCATTGGAACAAAGTCACACTTACTTCAATACACCAATTGACACATATACCGTACCTAAGAGATTGAGACATTTCCGCAATAGCAATAAATTCCCTGACAGTGGAAATCAGAGTGGGTCAAGAGCAGCCTGTGACATGGGAAGAAGAGCAGCAGGACTTAAGCAAAAACATTAACAATAACGAAAGCAATCATTTATTAAGCTCTACAAGCAAAGGACTTTACTATTATTTTGCATTTATTTAAATGCATTGTAATGTAATTTAAAAGCCAGTTCTGCAACTCTAAACAAAATATACTGTTTTATTTTACAATGAGATTCTTAGGAAGACTCTGCTCTTCTGATTATTCTTTGAATTAGGATCTTTTGCAATATCTTTTTTCACCCCAGTCATTTATTTTTCTTCCAAACTTTTGATTGTTTTTAAATTTGGGAATATTTCTTTTAATTTTTCCTTGTAGACTTTAACTTTGATATATATTTTCTCTTCTCCAAAATGCACAGAGTTGTTTTAGTGGAATCAAAATCTGGATTCGGAAAAATAAATATGGCATAGTAGGAAATGAAGGTTTTAGGGTCTCCAAGTTGGACAATTAGTTGACCCTTAGCTTTTGTGTGGTGCCTGACCAGTGCAGGTTTGGTTGTCTCTAGCAAGGAAAACCAAAATGAAAGAAAGAAAAGATGGAAACAAGCAGTGAAGCATGGAAAAAAGAAGAAACTGTTTTGATGAGAGGAGAACTTGAAAAGAGAAATTTATTTCCCAATAAAATCAAGCTAAAAAGCCAATTTATAACATCTCTCTTTGTTAAGAAATTTTTCAGAGAAAGGATGTTATTACATAGTGTTAGCTATTCCGATTTGAGGTTTGCATTATATTTTTGTTTGCTTATAAGTAAAATTTTGTGCAGTTTTATCTTGCCAACTTCTGGTATGGTAGATCGAAGTGCTTAGAAATTTTTCTTTTCACTGGTTATTTTATAGAATTGAGAACTACTTGTATTAGAGAGAGAGGGCAAATAGAGAGCATGAACCTTGGTGATGGGCAAACTGAAGGACAAGCAGATGGAAAGATAAGTCTTTGGTCTATACATTCACAGCTGTCTTTGGGCAATAAATTCTCCGAGGTGGAATGGGTGGTCCTATTGTTCTTTCTGCTGAAATTTTTTTCTTCCAGCTGAGAGATCATGAGAAAAAGGTAGCTTTATCTTTTCTGATGGTGTGTTTAGATGGTTCTTCAGTTAATTTTAGCTCAATTTTAAAAAGCCTATTTTCATGTGAGGGTTTTTTGTTTTTTTTAAATACCTTTCCTATACTCAGGTGGTCATCTGCAATGACCTAGAGAGAGCTAGCAAGAAAAGGTGCAAATGCTTGAGGCCCAACCACTTCCCTAAGGCCAAATATATTATCCTTTTGGATAGGTTTTGTGAACTTCTGTAAGAAGAAGAAACGGAGGAAAATCTGTTCACCTTTTATCTTAATAAAGTATCAAACCAGAAAGAAAGAAACCTCCAGAGGGAAACAGAAAGATCACAGTGCTTTGTTTCAACCAACAAAACTCAGGCTCAAAAAAAGAATAAAAATATTTCTGGAGGCATATTGTGCCCACCAGGCATTTTGTTGTAATTAGGGAAAAGTCATACAAGGCCACTGGAGTGAATAAAACCACAGCTCTATTGGCTTTCCTCTTTGATGACTTTTATTTTTTTGAAATTGTTTTGAGGTATGTGTGTATTTGTGTATGTGATCGTAACAAACAGTGATCTGACAATAAATTTATGCAAATTATAGGAGTTGAAGAGATAAGTCAACTTGCCTCAAAAGATTTAAAAAAATCATAGAAAGGAACACATGACAGCTTATTTCTTAGAAGATCCACTTTTATAGGATAGGAATGTTTGTTCAGAACAGCCAAAAGGATTTTTCAAGCTACATTTGCAGCACGAAGAAAGGCTAGACCTGCTTGGGGCAGGTAATGTAATGTTTAACAAATAAGAGAGAAAAGGCAGTGCCTCCCAACTTTGATTTTGTTTTGATTTCTTTGTTTTTCTTGAAGGAGAATGATCTTCAAGCCAGAAGGATGGACTAAAAATCAGTAAAACAGAATTCAAGTCCAAGAGAGATTTGAAGAAGAGCACTTGGCCCTTAGCTAGAGCTCAGATCAAAAGTCGTAGGCAACTCCCATTTCACAGCCCTGATCAAAGACTGAAGTTGTAGTTGGTAATCTCTGAGAAATCATGGGGTGTGGGAGAATTTCCAGGATCCTGGGGAGAGGCTAGCATCCTAATTTTCAAAAGGAGAGGATAAAAAAAGTTGTTGGCTAATAAGCTTGACCTGGATCTGAAGTAATTCAAAATTACTTTTTGTGAATAATTGGGGGGGAAAAAGTGGTGATGACTCATTCTGAGTGTTTGGTGTTCTGTGTAGGCTTTTCAAGTTAGGCCAAAATGGTATTGTTTTTTTTCTTCTGATTATTCATGAGACCGGTAGACTGAGGAAATGCTAGAGACAGTACAGAGTGTCATCATTTGGGGCTCTGTGTGGACTTTACCTCTTGAGAAAGGCAATTCCTCAGTGCTTGGTCTAAAGCAGCTATACAGGTTAATAGCCATAAAATGTTACCTTATTGTTTTTATTTAAGACATTTATTGATATACAAAATTATATTGCAGTGACTTTATTTCTTTATTGCCTGGCTCCTTTCCTGCTAGAATACAAATTCCATGGGGTTGCTGATCACATGGGTCTTAACCTTTACTGTATTCCTCTCATTTTCAACAATACCCTAGCAGTAAACAGTCACTAAGTGCTTGCTCAGTTAAATGAATGTTGCTTAATTACCTTTTTTTGGTATAAATGCTTTCCAAAATATAAATGTGAGGTATAGTGATTATTTTGGCAAGGCATTTGACCAAGTGGCCCATTATTTCCTTGATAATGAGATGGAGAGATTTAGGGGATGGTTTTANTATTTTTTTTTTAAATTTTTTAATATTTATTTTTTAGAAAGAGAGAGAGAGAGAGCGAGCACGCAGGGCAGGGGGCGCAGGGGAAGAGGGAGAGAGAATCTTTTCTTTTTTAATTTTATTTATTTATTTGATAGAGATAGAGACAGCCAGCGAGAGAGGGAACACAAGCAGGGGGAGTGGGAGAGGAAGAAGCAGGCTCATAGCAGAAGAGCCTGATGTGGGGCTCGATCCCACAACGCCGGGATCACGCCCTGAGCCGAAGGCAGACGCTTAACCGCTGTGCCACCCAGGCGCCCCTATTTAAGACATTTATTGATATATAAAATTANGATATACAAAATTATATTGCAGTGACTTTATTTCTTTATTGCCTGGCTCCTTTCCTGCTAGAATACAAATTCCATGGGGTTGCTGATCACATGGGTCTTAACCTTTACTGTATTCCTCTCATTNACATTTATTGATATATAAAATTATATTGCAGTGACTTTATTTCTTTATTGCCTGGCTCCTTTCCTGCTAGAATACAAATTCCATGGGGTTGCTGATCACATGGGTCTTAACCTTTACTGTATTCCTCTCATTTTCAACAATACCCTAGCAGTAAACAGTCACTAAGTGCTTGCTCAGTTAAATGAATGTTGCTTAATTACCTTTTTTTGGTATAAATGCTTTCCAAAATATAAATGTGAGGTATAGTGATTATTTTGGCAAGGCATTTGACCAAGTGGCCCATTATTTCCTTGATAATGAGATGGAGAGATTTAGGGGATGGTTTTATAGCTGCCAGTTTGTGATATAGCTACCAATTATTGAAGAAATTTCAGACCGAGTAGGGATAGGGCTAGTAGCAAGAGAGAGCAGGGACAGAGACAAGCTTCTGATTCCCTTACTCCTTCATTTGTGATTCTATCTGTAAACACATGAAACGTATCTAATGGATGTTACAAGTGACGGGTATACACTGATCCCAGAAGGACGCTTCATCCCATCAAATTAAACTTCATTTTCTTATGCTTGTGCATCATGTTGCTCATACTTTTATTTAATGTTTATTTCATTCTGCTTCATTTCATTCTTATTTATTTTATATAGTTTATAGTTTTGAATAGGTTTGAAGTTTAAAAGGAAAGGTATGTAGTGAAAAGCTTTCCCTCCACACCATTGTCTACCAACACATCCACTTCCCCAACCCAGTGTTACTAGTTTCTTTGTATCCTTCCAGAGTTGTTTTAACCTATATAAGAACACACACACATATATATGTTATACATATTGTTATCTATCTATCTATCATCTATCTATCTATCTATCTATCATCTATCTATCTATCTATCTATCTATCTACCTATCTATCATCTATCTATTCTATCTTCTCCTCTCTCGTTACACCCGTGGTAGCATATTATATATACTGTTCTGTACTTTTATGGTCCACTAAATGTTTTAGAGAACCCTTCATACACGTACCTCAAGTATGTCCTCATTCCTCTCTTAGGTATGCATAATATTCCATTTTTTGGCTGTTGTCATAATCTCTTTAACCTATCCCTTAATAACGGACTAAGGTTTTTCCACATCTTTTACTATTATAAACAAAGCTGTAGTGGATGACCCTGTATGTTATGTCATTTCACACATGAGCAAGAGTGTGTTTATATTCAGGGAAAAAAAAATTTTTAGAGGTGGAATTGCTGAGACATGCATTTGTAATTTTGATAGATATTGCTAAATTTCTCTTTGAAAGGGTGGTACCAATTCATATTCCCTGTACCCCCACATTCTTACCAATAGANTATTCCTTGTACCCCCACATTCTTACCAATAGAATTGTTGTAGTTCCAAATTACATCTTTCTATTATAAATAAGGCTGGTCATCTTCTCTGTTTGAGAGCCATTTGTGTTTCTTTGACTTATTTATACACTTTGTCCATTTTCTATTGGATTACTATATTAATTTATTCATTTTCAGAGTTCTTTATAGTTTCAGGAAATTAGCTTTTGGGGGGGAGATATGGATCACATATATTTTGCATATGTGTTCAAAATTCTTCGTATGGTTTCTGCCCATTTATTACTTAGGTGTTTGACCTTTTCTGTCATTATTCTAAGCGGGGTTATAATTAGGTTTTATGTACCTAAGTTGCTTACTATACTGTATAAGCCAGATTTTGCAAACTATAGCTCTCAGGCAAAATATGACCTGCTACGTGTTTTTGTAAGTAAAGTTTTACTGGAACACTGTCATGACTATTTGTTTATATATTGCTTATGGCTGCTTCTGTACTTCAATGGCAAAGTCAAGTGTAGTTGTAATAGAGACAGCATGGCCCACAAAACCTAAAGTATTTTTTCTCTGGGCCATTGTGGAAAAAATTTGCTAAACCCCGCTATCAGCTCCTTCTTTAAGGGTTTATTCAATTGTTAAACTATACAACTTAGTAAGTTGCATATAGTCGATGCTCTGAATAATACATAGTATGCTGAATTGAATTAGGCAAACCTAAAACATTTAATGACCATGTGATATACATATGACTTTTTCCTAAGTGAGAATGGTGTTCATTTTACAAATATTTATTGGCCATGTACTATATGTTTGGCACTTATTCCAGGTTCTGTGTATATAGCAATTAACAAAAATACATAAAAAATCCTATCTCTAAAAAAGCCACTGGACATAAGTAAGCAATTCTGGTTTCTGTTGGCAACAAGAATTACTGTTCAACCTAGGACTGTTGTCTAAATAATAATTGTTAATGTGTAATTACCTTATATATCATTTGTTTAGCTGTCTTTATAATAAATTTGTAAAATATTATGACATTTTAAATGTTTAAATTCATGACATCATTAGATATGTGCCCTGTCCAGTAAGGTAGCCACTAGTCACATGTAGCTATTGAGTACTTGAAACATGGTTACATTAGAATCAAGATGGTGTTGGGGCGCCTGGGTGGCTCAGTTGTTAAGCGTCTGCCTTTGGCTCGGGGCATGGTCCTGGAGTCCTAGGATCGAGCCCCACATCAGGCTCCTCCGCTGGGAGCCTGCTTCTTCCTCTCCCACTCCCCCTGCCTGTGTTCCCTCTCTCTCTGGCTGTATCTCTTTCTGTCAAATAAATAAATAAAATCTTTTATAAAAAAAAAGAATCAAGATGATGTAAAATGCACACTGAATTTTAAAGATTTATTACCAAAAAAGCATATATCTCTTTAATAACATATTATTATTCAATAATATAATAATATAAATTAATAATGTTTATGTTATTTAATAATTTATATTATATGTTGAAAAATATTTTGGCTCTCTCAAGTTAAGTGAAAGGTATTAATAAAGTTAATTTCAACTTTTTGTTTGTATTTATGTAGCTATAAGAAAATTTAAAATTACTTATATGGCTTACATTATATTTCTATTGGACATTATTTCCAGAAACTTCCTTTATGTTTAGCTGGTATTTCTCAAATATGGATTTTTCATAGATGGGGACACTGGGTTAAGCAAAGGTTTAAAAGTTTATTGCTGGGTTCACAAAGTCTTTAATGTGTTAGTTTGCAATATTAATTTCCATGGGGATAGGCATTGTTTATAGCGTTCTCCAAATACCTTTCAATAGGAACTTTCTTGAAATGCCCTTTGCTAGTCTCTGACCAAACTGGCAGCATTGTGCTGGTTATCTTGGAGCCTGGTACAAAGGCACTGATAGAACAAGGCTTAATTCACAAGGCCAGTCTTCAATTCATTTTCTGGATTTTTCCTTGGTTTTCTAAGTAAAATCAATACCAGTTATTTTAAAATGTAATTCTGTTGTTTGAATATAATTCACCAAATTTTGAAAAGTTTGGTTAATTTTAAAAAATAAATATCAAGATCAACTGGACTTATAAAATCATTCATTTTCAAAATATAGAGTTGTAAATGGGCTTGTCCTTTTGAATGGTGTTGCAGAGAAGTCCAGTGATGAACGGTATGGAATTATTAGTTGAAAGTCATGTTTTTGACAGAAGAATATACCATTCACACGACCTACACAGTAGGAAATGATAAATTCCAGAATGCAGTTGAGGTGGTGACAAATGTTACCATTTATTATATTCGGAAGTCTTCGTTAGAAAGGCATCCAGGAGATAGCTTAGGTGTAAACCACGTAAGCCTCGAATGAGCTTTCTATCATTCAACCCACTTCAGAGTATGAGAGTGTCTCCTCCAAAGAGATCAATCTCACACTTTCAGATCAACAGAATTTCACCTCTGCACTTCTAGTAACTCAAAAATGGTTCTCAGGCCTTTCTCCAAACATTTCTCCTAGCATGAAATCCAGTAAGTTATATGGCACAAAGACATATTACGTTGTTGACATTTTGGTAAAGACTACATAGACTTTTTTGTTAACGTGCTGAATGTACTTTTTGGTTTCTGGCAGAAACTAAGTGGAATAGAAACTCTCCATCTAAATGATACACCAATGGTAGCCATTCCCCACAGTGAGAGAGAAGAATCAATTGCTCTGTTAAAGGCTCCTTTCGGATCTCTGCTTGTGTTGTCTAGCTCTTGTACTTGAAACTAAAAAAAGTGTAATTCTTTCCTTCTAGTCTTGGTTTTTCTCCTCTGTGGCAGAAAGCTTACCAAATTGGAATAAATGAAGGAAAGTATAAGAAAGCAAGACTGTGCACAAGCTGAGTAAGTGAATTCTTCTTGCCAAAGGCTGTGTCTGGACAGTACATTCAAATTGGATTCCGCAGAGTTGATCTGATTGTTGGTCTTGCTTAATAGTAAATTCCTGCAAAGTCAATTGCCTCAGCATATCAGTGATCCAAATTGACCATTAAACCAGACCAAACCCACTAAATTGTCTATCCTTTGGTTCTCTGTTTTTCAGTCATACGTAGTCATAAATCAGATAAACAACCATCCAACTAACAAATAAAACAAATCAAAACAAACCAGCCAAGTATAAAATGGATAACATAATTGAAATACTGTTTTTTCCATTTGGTGTTTACACGATAGATCAAAATAAAGTTTTGTTTTGTTTTGCTTTTGCTTTATTCTGTTAATGTGCTGGTGATGCACTGGTGTGGACTTGTAGATAGAAAACATTATTTGCAAGTTTGCATTGAAATTTTAATCTAAAATTGAAACATGTTGGCTTGCTATGAAGACCGTCATTGCATCATAGTTATATATGTGTGTGCTTGTGTGTGTGTAAACATATCCACTTAATGAAAATTGCAAAAAATACCATCTCACAAACTAACAATTAAATTGTGATAAATCTGATCCAAGATGACCAATTTCATTTTCAGTGGGAAAGCCACCTTTTAAGTGTGTTTAATAAAAAATAAGACATTTCACTGTAAAAAAAAAATAGAATTTAAGTAGGCAAATTAAGGAAAAAATTAGCTGTAATTTTACCACCCAGAGATAGTCCTACTGAGTTGTTATGTCCTTCTCAACTTTCTTCTCACATTAGAATATGAGATTATACCATACACAGGGTTTTCTAAACTGTACTTTTAATATAATTATTTTATCTTTTCACATTAGTATAGATTTAAATTGTAAAGTTAATGGATATATATACTTTTCTATATCATGTATAGATGGTGTTTTATTTAACCAGACTACATTTTATTTAACCAATACCCTGTTGTTGGACAATTGTTTCCAATTGTTTGCTATTATATAAACAATACTTCAGTGAATATCCTGCATAGTTTTATTTACTTGCTCAGTTATTCTTTTGGATATATTTTGAAAACTGAAATAGATGAGTCAAGGAGCAAGCACATTTAAAATATTTTTGGATACATTTTGTGAAATAGCCTTTTAGAAATGATATGCATACTTGTGTATAACTAATTATCTAATAGGCACTATAATAGGGAAGGAGGCAGGTAATCTCTGACTGTAGGAACCTGACAACCTAGGAAGATGATGCTTAGCTATATTTTGTATAGTTAATTACTATAATTTAACAATATTGTCACCACTTTACTTAAAGAATAAAGTAAACACATCTAACATTTATGAATTTTAAGTGTTTTGAAAATAAGCATTTAAAAATAAATATTTAAGTAAGCCTGATTTTTGGTTTTACTTGAATGGCTAATGGCTAATGGCTAATACCTACAGTTAATTGACTTAGCCCAGCAATGGTCTAAACTGATCATTAAACCATCCAAACCCACTAACTTGGCTATCTTTTCATCCTGTTTTCCAGTCATATTTCCAGTCACAAAAAAAAGGTGCAACCAGAAAAATGTACAAATTATAAATTTGTAGAACACTAGTGGCACCTCAAAAGTGCTCGATCATCCTCTAAATCTTCTCTCATCATCAATGATGATGGGCATACTCTTCACAGGCAATAAAAGAAAAAGCAAATAAATATCAAAATTAAAACTTTTTGTGCATCAAAGGACACTATCAAGAGAATGAGAAAGCAACCCACAGAATGGGAGAAACTATTTGCAAATCACTTATCTGATAAGGGATTAATATTCAGAATATATAAAGAACTCCTAAATTTAAAAAACAACAACAAAAAGACACGCACCACTTGATTTAAAAATGGGCAAAGGGCTTGAATAGACACTTCTTTAAAGAAGATATACAGATGGCCAATAAATAACATGTATGAAAAGATAACATAACTGGTCTTTACGGAAATGCAAATCAAAACCACAACAAGATACTGTTTCACGCCCATTAGGATGGTTCTTACCAAAACCAAACCAAACCAAACCAAACCAAACCAAACCAAACCAAACCAAACCAAACCAAACGAAACTCAGGAAAATAACAAGTGTTGGTGAAGATGTAGAGAGACTGGAATCTTTGTGCATTGCTGATGGGTACATAAAATGGTCCAGCCAGTATGGAGAAGAGTCTGGCAGTTCTCCCAAATAATTAAATTTGAATTATCACATGACCGGCAATTCTGCTTTTGGGTATATACTAAAATAATTGAAAGCAAGGACTCAAACAGATACTTGTGTATCAATGTTTATAGCAGCCTTATTCACAATAGCCAAAAAGTATAAACAACTCAAATGCCCATTGACAGATGAATGGATAAAAAAATGTGGTACATATTTATTATTCAGCCCTAAAAATGAAGGAAATTCTGATATATGCTATAATATGGATGACCTTTGAAGACATTATCCTCAGTGAAATAAACCAGACACAAAAGGACAAATATTGTGTGACCCCATTTTTATGAGGTACCTACAGCAGTCAAATTCATAAAGACAGGGAGCTACAGGGGCTGGAGGAAGCGAGAATGAGGAGTTATTGTTTAATGGATACAGAGTTTCAGTTTGGGATGACGAGAAGAGTTCTGGAGATGCATAGTGTTGATAGCTGCATAATACTGTGAATGTACCTGATGCCACTAAAGTGTATGCTTAAAAATGGCTAAAATGGTTTATTTTATATTACATATATTTTATTATACACACAGATGATGACTCTCCTAACTTCCAACTCCTTTATTAGTTTTGTATGTTTTTGCACTTTATGTAAGTTGAATTATACAGTATACCTTTTTTGTGCATGTCTGAGCTTTTTATCTCAACATTACTCTCTGCAAAATGCATTCATGTTGTTGCATGTGATAGTACTTATTAAATTTTAATAGTTTTAAAGTATTTGTTAAAAGGAATAAACCACATTCTCCTGTTGATGGGTATTGATTACAGTTTTGTTTTGTTTTTGTTTTTTTGCTATTATGACTAAGGAGGCTATAAACAACCCTTTACATGTCTGTGTTGATGACACATAAATATATATCAACTTTGTATGTATCTAGGAGAGGAATTGCTAGGTCATCAGCTTTGCATACCACAGTCTCAGGGAGTTCCAGTGGGTTGCATAGCCCCACCAAAACTCCAGTATTCTAGTTTGTTTACCTATTGCAGCAGGTTTGTAGTGCTGTGTCATTGTGATTTTAATTTACACTTTTCTGATGACTAATGATGTTTACTATCTTTTAATAAGTCCATTGGCAATTTGGATATCCTGTTACAATTTATCTCAACTTCATTTTTGAAAGAGAGTTTGGGTTTAGAATTGTTAGGTTTGGTAATTTTTTTCCCTCTGGCACTTTGAAGATAGAATCCCATTGTCTTTGGTTTCTGTTGTTGCTAAACTTAGTCTTATTGTAGATTCTCCAGAAGTAAGGTGACATTTTCCTCTAGTTGTTAAATTTTTCTCTTTGTCTTAGGTTTTTAGCAGTTTTGTCATGTTGAGTCTAGGTGTGATTTTTCTTTGTATTTATTTTACTTGGGATTTGTAGTAGCACTTTTTGTGTCTATTGCTTAATATCTTCTTCCAGTTTTTTAAAAAGAATTCTCAGATGTTATTTTTTCATATTTTGCTTTTGCTTCCATTCTCTCTCTTCTTTGGGTAGTCCAATTATACATGTTAGAACTTTTGCCCATATTCCACATGACTCTTAACACTCTATGTTATATTTTCCTCTCTCTCTGTCTCTTTTGGTTGGGTATTTTCTTCTGATTTATCTTCCAGTCTATTGATTCTCTTTTTAGCTGGATTGATTCTGCTTTTTAACCCATTCACTGAGCCCTTAATTTTATTTACTGAATTTTGTGGGTTTTTTTAGCTCTATAATTTCATTTGACTTTTTCTTTATGATTTTCAGGTCTTTCCTTGAAATTCTTCATTTTGTCATGTACTTTTAAAAACATAACCCTTAAAGTCCCTATATGATAATTCTAATATTAGTATCTTCTGTGGGTCTATTTCTATTGTCTTTCATTATTTTTATTTTTAGCAAAACTTTTGTCAGGCTTTATTGCTTCTAGTTGAACTTGGGTCATTGTTTATAAAGGTTATAGAAGATAGTTTGAGTCTCTGGGTCATATCTTACTTCAGAGAGGATTTACATTTGTTTTTGGCCTACTGGTAGCCTAGGCTGCATATCAGTTTAATCCATTCATGGGTGGGACAGATACAAAGCTGGGCTTCAGTTCTGTGAGAGCCATTGTATGTAGAGTTTATACTTCTAAATGATAGCACTTCACAAATACCAACGAAAGCCCGAAGTGTTTACTTGGGCCCCTCCTGCTGGGTGAACTCAGAACCACAAATTTTGTGAGACTGCAGTAAACTCTGTTCAGCTTTACAGCCTTTCAGACACGATTTTCTGTTCAGTTTTTCTTATCTTTTAGATGCTTCTTGAGAATTCACAAATTCTTCAGAGGGAAACGCGATGCCAAATGCCAGTTCACTTCTCTGGGTTTCTTTTCTTTTTAAGATCTTGGTCCTTCAAATCCTCACTGTCTTGGTAGCTCTCTGACTGACTTCAAATAGATATTTGTTTTAATTTTCTCCAGCTTTTATAGTGATTGATGGAAGTAAGGTTTATTTCATATAAAATGGTATATGCCATTTTGGGGGAAGGGAAAAAAATCAATGCCATTTGGATTTATATGTTGTTATCACTTCTGTTATTTTCTCATATTTTTATCTCTCTTTGATAGTAAAGAAATCTGAAACATACAGAGATTTTGCTTCAAGCAAAATTCTTAGTTAATGACTCAGCTAAGAATCCAGGTTTCCTGATTATTCATACTAAATCTAGTGCTTTTACTAAGCATGCATAATAGAAATACTACTGTAATATTGGAAATAACGTTCTTCTGATATTGCATATTCTGCTTAGAAAAACCATTCTTTTCCACTTATAGATATTTAAATCCTGCTCGTGCTAAAGTGTGTCTAAAAAGTTTGAAAACTTTTTATTTTTATTTTTTGAAGGGCGTGGGAGGCCCAAAAATTTCTAATAGTCCATACATATTGGGTACTTAGCTTGTCAGGCACAATGCCAAGGCTTTTATGTGTATCAGCTCATTCAGTCCTCACAGCAAACCTCTGAGGTAAGACGTATTTTCATGTTAATTTTGAGACAAGATAGCTGTATTTCAGAGGGGTTCATTAACTTGCTCAAGTCACACTATTAGTAGGTGATGGAGCAAGTACTTGAACCTGTGTGATGTAGTGGAATGAACAGTGGCGTTTGGAGTTGGACAGACCAGGCTTAATATTCTGGAATTATCACTGAGTAGCTGTGTGAACAAGTTCTGAGTCACAGAATCATCATGTGTTAATGGTATGACTCAAGTAACAATGTGGTGAAGGGAAAATCAAATAATGAGTATGAGTGCCCCCGGTGTACACGAGGCACTGTGTGAACACTGGAGCCCTTCCTTCCTTCTTTTACAAAAGTAAATGTTTGAAAAGAACCTTAAAATTAACAAAACATTTTCAAGAATAAGATGTTTACCCCTTTCATCGATTCTGAATGAAAGTCTGGACAAGTAGAGATATGGAAACCACATATCAGAGAAGTGAAGTGATTTGCCTCCAATTACTCTGCGTACGTGTAGAGAAGAGTTAAGCTTGGTTGATTGCCCTGAGCCTAGATTAACACCATAAATACTCCCTGAAGAGGGATTTTTTTTTTGTAAATTAGTTAATATTTCAAGTGTACAAGAGAAATCTGCTATTTAAAGCATCCCTGCAGTGAATGCTTTTGTAAAGTCAGGAATAGTTCTGGAAATGTAAATTATATCCCACTAACTTATCTGTTTTACAAGTTTGGCTTTTAATGTGTCTTAAAGTTGATGGTGTCTGATGTTGGGTTTTCCATCCTCAAAATGTCTTCCTGTTGATGATATTGTTACTTCATCTCTAGAATCTAATTAAAGTTGATAGTACTCTAAGGAACAGCAAATGTCAAAATCCACTAGGGTTAATTGCTTCCAGTGTATTTTAAAAGTAAAGGAACATATAAAATCAATAAAACTGTGGTAGCAGAATTACATTATCTTGCAACTGTTTTCTTCAAATGTATGATTCCTTTGAACGTTTTGATGTTTTATTCAAAAAGACATTTTTTAAAATTTATTTATTTTTTTAAAAATTTT
>NC_048221.1:26277455-26295743 GCF_002007445.2 Ailuropoda melanoleuca
CTCCTGTGCTCAGAAACCTTTAGTGTTCCCTCCTTCCCACCAAGTTGAATCTCAACTTTCTTGCCCAGTTCCCCAGGTTCTGTGTGACCTGCCCATGCTGCATTTCTCCATGGTGGCCCCTCCTAGCTCCACTTGGGTTAGGCCACTCTTCTTCCTGTGCCTCGAACCCACTGTACTCACTTTCCTGCACATGACGTTCCTTCCAAGCAAGTTACCCTTTTGTCCATTGCCTTTTTGCCCTCTTTGGGCCCTCTCCTTTCTGATCAGCTCCAACATTGATGTCCAGGAGACACAATCAGCACTCCACTATATTCATACATTTCATCTGTGCTGTATGTTACCAAATTTTCTTAGTGTTTGACACTCAAAATATGCTATTTGTATTGGTTGCTACTTCTAAAAAATGCTGCATATTATTCTATAATGCATTAGAAAATGTGGTTTAGTGGAAAAATCATGTGCTTTGAGTTCTGAATTAGCACTTTTCTAGCTGTGAACCTTTGGCAAGATACTTAACCTCTCCAAACCTCAGTTTCCTTATCTGTAAAATGGAGGTGGTAATATNGGCAAGATACTTAACCTCTCCAAACCTCAGTTTCCTTATCTGTAAAATGGAGGTGGTAATATCTATCTCACAGGATTTTCCTAAGGATTAAAGCATTCTAGAACCCTTCATTCCTACACTCCTAGGGGGTGGAAGCAGTGTTTTATTATTCCTCCACATGCTGTCATCACTCACAACCATGGTTAGGCACAAGGTAGGCTTACAGATTGACCTTTGTCGGCAAATATCTGCATCTTGTTGCGGATTTTGCCCTTGCACACCCCACCACTAACCTTTCATACAGCATTATATAATGACTGGTTTAAAAGTCTTAGCTTATTGTATCATCTATTTAATTTCTGGCAGACCTCTAATTTTACAAAGTATTTACTGAGACTGACCTCCAGATAAATCTCCCCCTCCTACTCACCCATGGCTACTCCCCGTGGATTCTCTGCAAGTGGCCCACTTTATATTATTTCCTGATCACAACATTCTAACTCCACAAAGCTGGTCTGCTATTTCTTGATGTTTCCTTTCATCTTGCATTTGATAGGGACACCATTTCAGGTTTATTGCCCATGGATCCAGGTGTTTCTGTGATAGGCAAGGTGTTTTATAATATATGAGTACTTTCACTGCCTGTGTTCTCAAGATTTGGGGGATGCAGGTTATCTCATTTGGAAACCTTCTTTGCTTTTCATGGTTCTCAGTTTCATCTCTATTTCAAGAAACATTAACCCTTGGTTGCTCTCTTTGGCTACCTTTTTTTCAGTTTTAAATGTGTTTCTTTCATGGCTTTAACAAGCCAGAAGAGCAGAGTCTTTCATTTCTTCAGGAAGTCTCTGTTCTTCCCTCTTCTCTGATTACATCCTGCTGGTGTCCCTATCAAGTCTGGATCTTTTGTCAGTGAACTTTGCTTCTTACCATTGTATTTTATGCTAGTATTATAGTGTCTGATATCTGCTTGGTTTGAACTTGCTGGAAGAAATCTTTATAGGCAAGATGATTTATTGCTAAAAATTGAATCCCAAGTGTGTCTTAGGAAAGCTTGTGCATGTGTGTGTGTGTGTGTGTATGTGTGTGTATAGATTTTCAGAGAGGACTTCTTTCCTGCTTTCATTGACTTTTTGCGGCTGGAGTAATTTTTGCAAAGAGTTTCAGACTAATACCTATTTTTGGAAATCAGCATTCATAATTCTTTGAGACTATTTCTATCTTTAGAATGTCTAATAATTCTTTCTCTCTGTATGTGGTCAATATAGTTGATTCTTAACTGGCATGTCTGGGAAGTAGTGTATAGCATGGCCCCTATATGTAAGCTCCCAAACTTTGCTCAGTGTATAAAATTTGTTTTTGCTAACACTGAGTCATGCTGTTATGCTTTTAAGGTGTTGTCTGTCAGATGAATCATTGACTTGAGCAGACTGTGGAATGCACTATATATTGGGATACAGCTGGTGGCATTTATAAGTATAGCATAATGTCAACCTAGTGCCAAAGAAAGAGTTCCCATTTACTGAAACATTAATTCTTAGCCTCATTAATTCCAAGAGATTGTGGTCAAGGCAGAAAACAGTTCTCAAAGAGATAGACTGCTGCAAGGTGACCAAGGGTAGAAAGATAACCATGGATGCTTTTACAGAGATGTGAAACATGGCTATATTATGATAATAATGTTTTTAAAATATTGTTGACTTTTTATAATGTTTTAAGTTTTTTGATACTTTCAACTATAAAACCTAAATGGATAATATGTGAAGACACGCTCTGAACATTCTAAGTTTTAATATGGGCCTTCCAAAGGGAAGGAAGTCTTACTATGTTGTATAGTTTTAATTGGGTTAGGGAGAAATGGAATTTTGCATTATCAATTACTTTTCAGGAAACTGCTGTCAACTTTTTGAAAAATAGGTGACAACATACTTAGAATTATTTCAAAAAAATGGGACTAAGTGTTCCTGAAACATTTTCCTTTTTTATTTAGAAGATGCTCAAGTATTTCCCTTGGTGCCCTCCGCTACCTATAGCTTATAGAAGTGGACAGGTGGTCTGGAAACAGCCTTTTGCTGTTTATGAACTACCTTTTATACTCATTGCTCCATCAAAGCAAGTGTGCAGAGTTCTTCATAGTAATTCATGATAGCCTTCCCTTAATGATAAGGATAGCAACTGGTTCTACATAGATCAGATTTCATTGCTCATAAATTCTTTGCTGATGTTAAT
The DNA here is from genome assembly GCF_002007445.2 of Ailuropoda melanoleuca. NCBI lineage: Eukaryota > Metazoa > Chordata > Mammalia > Carnivora > Ursidae > Ailuropoda > Ailuropoda melanoleuca. Next base: position 26,280,226 of record NC_048221.1, read on the forward strand.
GCATTTGTACAAACTTGTAACAAGAAAGGCTAGGCATTTTCATACTTGCTTTTCCTTGGACAATACTTTGGGCTTCCCATTATTGAAACTTTCAGAACTATTGCATATGGGCTAAGATACTATTGGTTTTCAGATTTTGCTGAGGGTTAGAGTTTCAGATAGTTCAGATATTGATTAATTTATTCAACAAATATTTAGTAAGTATTTATCACATTTAGGGAAAGCTCCTAGAAAGTCAAAGGAATGGAGTATCAGATACCCATACAAATATTAAGTTAATAGGCATCAAAGGTCTTCACAATTATCTTTGCCACCGTGTTCCCCTCATTCAGAATGACAAATCTCCCTTATGGAAATAAGTTCTGTGTTTGAAAATCTTGTCTGCAAGTGGGGTCATTGCTATGAACCCCCTCACTAGATGAGGAAACCAGAAACTCTTTGAGATTATCCCCAAAGAATTAGAAGAGACTGGACTTCTATTTGAATGTTAGTTTTGCATTTTGACCAGAAGGGTGCACTGTTGTATCTTATTTATGGCTTGGGGTGGGGGGAAGAAAAAGAAAAAAACAATGTTCTTTCCAACTAACTTAATTCACATATCCTTGTAATTTGTGTTTTCTTTTGAATTTTGTTAGCATTCTAGTTTCAATTCTTGACTTCCTCGGTTCTTTTCACTCCTTTCTTGAAGGCTCACAAAGAATGGTACCAGCATGCCAAAAACCTGACTCAGCAACATTGTTTTCCCAGGTCCTGGTTTTTTCTCCTCTGAGGGAGGAATTTATCACCTTTGTTACAGATGGGACAGGTTTGGCTGTATATGCTTCCAGATGTAACTCTCTGGAATGTTCCCAACCTTGACATCTGGGGTTCAGCTAGCTTATTCTCAACTTTCTTTCCTGATTTCCTGGGCTGATGTTATTGTTATGGAGGTTAATTATACTCTGGCTCTGATGAGGAAGACACAGTCATCTTCTAGATGTCATTTAGGCCGCCCAAATTGGTGCTGTTGGGATATTTGATTTTCATAAGAAAACATGTGTATGCACTGTCCCTCCTGACTAGCTCTTTTAAAAAATACAAATTACATAACAACAAAAATCCTTTATTCTGAGAGCTTATTGCTAATGAATCATTTTAGGTAGATCATGCAAGAAAATAGCAGGACACACATAAATATTTTTTTCTGAGACTTCTTTGGAGATAAATTTTTTGGTCATAGTTGCATAGAGAGAGAAATGCACGCCTGATCTCAGATTTCTCAAGCATGGAATTGGCAGGGTAGACTGTTGGCAGTATATTTCTAGTCCTTTATTAACATTATCTCATAGTTCTTCCAACAATTTTTCCAAGTATACACTATCATGATTTTTAATTAAAAACATCTGCAAATATGAAGTGATTGCCATTTTTAAATAAGTAAGCACAAAGGAAATGGTAGTATCAAGCCATGGGGATAATGAATGAATTGCCCACCATAATCTTACCTGTGTTTAAAATGTAAAGAAAACGATTGGAAGAAAATATAGCTAAATGAACAACTTGGTTTCCTTTGGGTGGTAGGATTATGGGAGATTTCTTTTCGCCTTTTGAAACTTCTGTAATGTTCAAGTTATCTATATGAGAATATGCTACATTTATAATTAGAAAAGAGGAAGAAAAATATCTTGTCCTGTACAAACTAAAATAGTGAAAGCAGTTTAATAGGAAGCTTCCTACCATCATCTTGTTGCAAATACCAGATTTTAACATTTAAAGGCAAAAGTTTTAAAATGTAAATGGTCATATGTATTTATGGATTCAACATTTAAAAATCAGCTTAAACTAAAAAATGTCTGATTTCTATGGGATGCTTTGCTACGTACATGTGCATATTGATTTAATTCCTGAAGTTACCGTTTTCATGGGAGCCTCCATTCCTATTCAGTATTCTACACCCACAGCCAGAGCACTGACACCTATCTGACTACAATTCAATAAAATAGCTGGTATCACTCTTTTTTTTGTTGGTTTTTTTTCTCTTTTTGGATTGGCCAGCTCTTAGACTAAATTAACCCAATCAACTGATGACCTTATGTCTGTAAGCACAACTCAATTAACTGCAAATATTTGAACCTATTAATGATCAACCAGAGTCTCTTTAACATTCTTGCTTCTCTTTCAGTTTTCTCTTATTTTAGTTTTTTAGGGCAAGTACAAGAGGTTGAGTCTGCAGCTAGACAAGAGCAGTAACTCTTATTATTGGGTTGGTTGCCACCAGGTGGATGGTACAAGTTTGATTTCCACCTACATGGATCCACTAACTCGGCTTTTCTCATCTGGGCCTAGGGTGAGGTGAAGGAGGCATTTGGATAACATTCTTACAGATAACTCTGGGAATAATTAATCCATGAGTGTTTTTCTTAAGACTTTCTTAAGACTTTTATATGTATTGGTGGGTCAGTCATTGGTGTTGGTACTCTGTTGGAGAGGTAACCATGGAATTTGAATCAGAGGAGTGAAAATTCAAAATGATGGACTGCACAATCAGCACATCATAGTTTTTCCTATTCTCATGAAACTCTAATATACCATTAATATATGTGTATTTAACTAGAAAATAATTATGTATAGCTTAAGTTTTGACCATTTTTAGTCAAGTATGAGGGATATGAAACTCTTTCATCAAAGGCAGTAAACCACTATGGCAGTATTTCTCCCCATCTCTTGGTAGGAGATGGGAGTGGAGTGGGCATAGCAGACTTCATACTGGGATGTGTTTGGGTTAAAAAAGAGCATACTCTTCTTCACACTCCAGTTGAAAATCCTGGGTATTGAGTATTATGGTGCCTCATCTATAGTATATAATTTTTATAATTAGTGTGTACTTAGCTTATCCTTACTAGATAGCAAGCAAAGAGGAGCTGTACTTGTTCATTTATTTCCTACTTCATTTCACAAAGGCTATGAGATGGTTATCTCAGTCATCTTTCTAGCTTTTTAGCCTTAGCACTAAACCTTGCACACAATTGATGAATATTTTAGAAATGATATTTGTGCTTTGTTAATGAGTTACAAGTTTACTAGAAAAAAGAAAAAGCTTTTGAGTTTCAAAGACATTTGAGGCATGAATTCAAGTGTGAACAACAGATATGGGGTTGAGTGGTTGCATGAGTTCAAGGCTGATGGTATAGGGCAGATTGTGTGTAAGAACTGTCCTGACTGACAGTTCACTGAAGACAGGAACACCATCATTCTTTGTGAGCGCATTTTATTTCCTTCATTTAGACTAATTATAATAACCATTTAAAAATCCTCATCTATTAGCTCCAAAACCTGGTTCAGCTTGGAGGAAGATTGGGTTGATTTTCTTTTCTCTTGGGAGAGTGTTCCATTTTCTTGGCTCTTCCCGTGATTGGTAATTTTGAATTGTGTCCTTGATGTTATTTGTTAAGCTGTGGAGGTTCTGTATTATGTTATTTTACTCACATGAATATTGCTTCTTTTGTTTTAGTAGACAGTTATGTTGACTCGCCTTGTAAATCTTGTTTCTTGTGGTGGTAGCTTAGACCTCAGTTCAGATGTTTTGTCACTAGCTTAGCTGCTTTGAGCCTGTTCCATGAATATGTGGTTCAGGAGTCAGTAAGAAATGTAGGTCAGGAATTTGATAGTTCTTTCAATGGGTCCTTCCGTTGCAGCATTTCTCCACTACCTTGTACAGTCATGGTTTCCCCAGCTTTGTCTTTCTGGTTCTCAAGCCAGAGATAATGCAATTTTCTCAACTGTACTCCACACCCTGCCCCCTTGCCTGCTGGTGTCAAGTACACTTAGCTCCAGGCTAAAGGTAAGTAAGATCTTTGTACTCTTTTCATTCTCCATGCCCTGAAGATTGGCGCTTTTTGTAGTATATCCTGGTGTTATTGTGTGTGTGTGTGTGTGTGTGTGTGTGTGTGTGTGTGTGCAGGGGAATTGAGTAGTCTCTTAGTCTTTCATTCCCAGAAGCACATGTCTACTTACTTGACTTTAAAAGAATTATTATTGCAATACATATTCACTTAAGAAAAATAAACTTTAATCCTTTCACCTGTAGATAATCACTGTTAATATTCTGAGGTACATATTTCCATTTTTGTGCTTCAGAATATACATACATACATACATACATATATACATACATGTATATATATAAACAAATATAGAAGGACATAAACAAATATTCAATGGGATCACACTGTTTGGTAACCTGATTTTCTTACTTAAAATATCATATATGTCTTTCCATGTCTATAAATTCATGTTTATATTATTATTTTATGGTTTTTTCTTTTTTATTATATGGATACATAATTTATAAACCCAATTTTTTATTGTTAGGTGCTTAGGCTGTTTCCCATCTGTCATTATTATAATTCTTTCAGGCAAACAACCATGTTCACATGATTGTATATATTATAACTATTAATTGAATGAATTGTTTTGGTTAGAATACGTTTTTAGTAATGGTAGTTTTCATCAAAGATACATACATTTTTAAAGATTTTAATGCAGTTTAACAAGCCATCCCCCATAAAGAATTGTACTCATTTATTCTAATACAGTATTTGTAGTAGGCTGAATCAATAGTCCCCATAAGTATGAAGTCCTAATCTTTGGAACCTGTAATGTTACTTTATTTGGGAAAAGGATCTTTCCAGATGTGACTAAATAAAGATACTGAAATGGAGAGATTTTTCTGGATTATCCAGGTGGACCCTAAATGCAATCACAAGTGTCCTTATAAGAGAAAGGCAGCGGAAAATCACAGACAGAAAATGAGAAGACAATATGATCACAGAGGTGGAAATTGGAGTGATGTGGTCACAAACCAAGGAATGCTGGCAACCACCAGAAGCTGAAAGAGGAAAGTAATGGGTTCTCCCTAGAGCCTACACAGGGGTTACATGTCTGCCGACATCTTGATTTTGGCCCAGTGATACTGATTTTGGACATCTGGCCTCTAGAACTGTGAAAGAATAAATTTCTATTGTGGTAAGCCACCAAATTTTGGTAATTTGTTACAGCAGCGACAGGAAACCAATATAGTATGTGAGAATGAATAGATCCTTCTCTTCAATGGAAATCTTTCATGGATGGTCTTTAAGATGAAATTGAAACTTCTTATTTCATGATTCTTTGAATGTTGAAAAATTCATTTTTTTTACCTATTTTAAATCCTTGGTTTTGCAATTTATCAATGAAATAGCCAACTTGAACTTCTTTTTTAAATGAAATACCTTCTGTTTTCACAATTCTATCTTTGATATAAGAATCTAATAAGTATAGCCTAGAAGTAAAGAGATTGAAATTAAGTTATTTCTGTTTTATGTACTTTGTTCTATGATTTTAATCAGTCTTTATAAAGTTCATACCATTTCAGTCATAAGGAAGTTTCTGGAAACAAGTGTTTCCTCTTTTCGGGAGTATGGATGTAAGCTTCTGAAAGTTTGTGAAATACTTAAATAATTTGTATCTGTTTTCACCTTCTAAACATTTTGAGTCATCTGAGCAGAAAAGAACCAAATAATTTTAATAGTTTAAAAAACTATTTTCCATTTGAAACGAGTGAATTATTTCTCTAACACATTCTCTTTTTCTCTCTTCATGACACATACATATACACCACACACACACACACACAGACCATACACACACATACACCACACACACATACCACAAGTACACAAATGGGATTATATGCTTTGTACTTTAAGAGTGTAGTATTTTATGTTTTGCATTAAAAATGTAGTATTTTCTTTTTTGCTTGGTCTCCTCCTCCTTCTCACCTTTCTCCCATTCCCTTGTGCCATATCACCAAACTTTCCTATCCAGGGAACCCATGTTAACAACCCGGTATATATCCTCTTGTATTATTCTCAGTGGTCATATTGTAATGAACAAACATGATTTCTAGGTCATTGTTTGATAAAAATGGGATTATGTTATTATATAATACTTTGTGTAACTTTAAAGAAATTATTTAACAATAGGCATGGATATTCTTCTAAGTGTATTTGTTTAGTTCTAACTCATTCTTTTTGATAGAGACATAAGAGTTGTTAGTGTGACTTGACCAGAGTTTAACTTCCTGTTATTGAAGGGCACCACTTACTTTGTAGTATTTTGCTACCTCAAATAGTGCTGTTATAAATATTCTAGTAAATACTTTTTTGCATATTAGTGCTTTTATTAGGGGAGATTGTAAGGTATAGGATTGCTAGGGCAGAGGCTGAAGGTATTTTAGTTTTAATAAATGCTGCCAGACTGTTTCCAAAAGGACCATACCAATTCATATTTTCATCAGCAGTATAGAAATATATCTGTTTTCCTCTCATCCCCACAATGAATGGACATTATTACTCTTTAATTTTTGCCTTTCCACCAGGTAGAAAGTGTTTTTTTGATTATTGTTTTTTTCCTTCCTTTTAATGAGGTTGAATATCTTTTTTATATGTTGGTGGTCATTTGGACTTGTTCTTTCCATATTCTTTTACCATTTTTCTATTGGGATATTTATTTTTCCTGTTAATTTTAAAAAGATACTTACGTATTATAGATATTAGCCATCGAGTTCGCATTTCTATTGGAAATATATCCTCAAATCCATACATGTTTTTGTGGACTTTGTTTATTGCATCTTTTTCCAAACAAATGTTTAACAATTATCTGTAGTGTCGGGCCATCTATTTTTTGTTATCTCTGGGTTTTCTGTCTTTATTATAAAGATCTTGTGTACTTTCTAGATTATACATGTAGTCTAGATATATGGTTTTGTTTTTTATGGTTTAATCTTTATCTGAGATTTATTTTTGTTTAAGTTGCAAAAGAGTGGTTCACCTATATTTTCTTCTAGATGAATAACCAACTTGGTCTACATTGCTTAAATCATCCATTCTTTTTTAGCTAAATTGAAATAAAATTTCTGATATATATTTAATCTTCAAATTTAGAGAGATGTGATTGTGGATTCTCTGTTTATTACACTGACCACCCACTGAATATTTTGGTGCCATTATGATATTAATTTGATTACAGTAGAATATTAAAGTTCTAATATCTGGTAAGACATGTTATCTCCTGTTCTTCTTCATCTTTTTTTAGTTCCTTTTGGGCTTTCCCCCACCTCTTAGATCTAAACTTTAAGATAAATGGATCTAATTCTTTAAAGTCTCTTATTTTAATTTTAATTGTATTAAATTTATATATTCATTTTTGTATTTTTTTGGTGATTCTGAAATTTTCCCATTCAAGAACATCACACATCTTTGCATTTATTCAGAGAGATGCTGACTTCTGTTTATTTATATGGCACTTAGCTCTTTGCTAAGTTCCTCATTAAATTTAGTAGTAGTTTACAAAGGTCTCTAGGGTTTGCAAGGCACAGAATCCTATAATCAACAAAAAAAGATATTATTTCCTTCTTCCCCAATATTTATGCCTATTATTTTATTTTCTTGCTCTATTTTATTTTTTCAAACTGCCAAATTACTATTACATGCTAAAGATGATTAATAGGCACCTCAGTATAGCTCCCAACTTAAAACGGGTTTAGTGTTTCATAATCTAGTATAATATTTTTTACTTATTGGTAAATAAACTTTATTATATTTAAATCATTGATGTGTATTTTATTTTTATATAGCTTTTATGTCAGCAATAGCGGCTTAGTTTTATCTAAGGCCCTTTCAACAAATATTGATATGATCATGTTATTTTTCTCCTTTAATGATATGATGAATTTATAATTATATATTTCCTGCTATTAAGTCACTCTTGCATTCTTAGAATATACCTTAGCTGCTCACATGGTATTATTATTCTTTGCTGCATTGTTGGATTACATTGCTAATATGTTCTTTTAAAAGTTTTATCCTACATAATTTCTGTTACGTGGTTTGCACAAACTTTACTTTAAAACCATCTGTTAAAAATATTTTGTTAAAAGTTTTGTCAATCAAGTATGGAGTCAAATTTTGTGAGTGCAAATATTCATTCAACAAATATTCATCAAGCTCAATTCTATGCCAGGCTCTTTTCTAAGTGCTGGTGATACAGCAAGTCAACAGCACAGTTATATACCTTGCTTTGTGGGGTTTATATTTTAATGATATGATAATGTTCATTGAGAAATAAATGCCTTATAAATTTATTATTTCATTCAATTCTTCTATCCATACTTATTTTGTGTACCAGATCTGTTCAACTCTGAAAGATTTCCACTATTATTCTTATTTATCAAGCTCCGCTTCATTTGTGATATTTTTGCTTTTTTTGACGTGTTTTTTGATGTCTATAGATTTATAACTATTAAATTCTTTTTATAAGTTGTGCAACATGATATTCTCTATCTTAGGTTAGTTTTTAGTAATTTTAATATTGCTGCTGTTTTTGCTTTTGTTTGCTTGTATTGATCTAATATAAAGTGATTTTTAACCTTGATTATTTTCTTTTATTTGGGTGAATGTAGTTGGGTTTTGTTTTATATCATGATATGACCATCTCTCATTTTTCATGTGGGAATCTGGATCTGCCATACTATGACTATGTAGTTGATTTTATTTCTTTTATGCATTTATTTATTCATTTATTCAGCAAACATATGTTAAGTGCCTCCTATGTGACAATGTTCTAGGGATTCAACAATGAATAATACAACAGATGAGATCTCAAACTCATGACATTTACATTGTAGTTGGGGGGGCTAAAATATAATAAAAATCAGTAAAATATTGAGTATATTAGAAGGTGATAGAAGTTATGTGGAAAAATAAAACAGAATAGGTTATGGGCAATGTTAGGAACGTTATAATTTTAAATAGAGTGGGCAGAGTGGGTCCCACTGAGAAACAGACATTGAGAAGTTGATTGAAGAATATGAGGAAGTGAGTCAAGTGGGATCTGAGAGTATAGTTTCCTAGGCAGAAGGAATGGCTTTGCCTAAGATTTTAGTGTGTCTGGCATGTTCAGGTTACACATCAAGATGGCTAATGTGGTGGTTTGGTAGAGGAGGTGAAAGGAAGACAGTGAAGCCAGAGAGAAGCTTGATAATCATTTAAAGTCTTATTCCAAATGAATTAGAAAACCATTGGCAGAATCATGGAACACTACATCAAAAACTAATGATGTACTGTATGGTGACTAACATAACGTAATAATAGTAATAAAAAGCCATTGGCATTAAAAATGCATTTAATCACCTTTATTGAGGTATACATTTACATACAATGAAACGTACTCTGATGAATTTTGAAACATTTATATATATTTGTATAAATACCACCATTATTAAGATATAAAAAGTTTTTATTACCCAGAAAGTTCCTTTGTGTCCATCTTAGTGAGTAACCAGTTCCTATGTCTGGTTCCAGGCAACCACTAATCTTTTTTTTCTGTCATAAAGATTAGGTTTATCTTTTCTAGACCTTTATACAAATGGAATCATACAGTACCCTTTGGTGTATGGCTTCTTTTGCTCAGCATAATGTTAGTTTTTTTTTTTTAAGATTTATTTATTTATTTGAGAGAGAGAGAGAGAGAGAAAGAGAGAGCAGGAGGGAGAGGGATAGAATCCCAATCAGATTCCCTGCCAAGCACGGAGCCTGATCCTGGGCTCGATCTCACAACCCCGAGATCATGACCCGAAATCAAGAGTTGGAGGATTAACCAACTAAGCCACCCAGGTACCCCAGCATAATGTTTTGAGATTCACCCATGTTGTGTGCAATAGTAATTCTTTTATTAGTGCTGAATAATATTCTATTGTATGAGTATACCTCAATTTAATTAGCCATTCACTGGGTGTGGTGAAGGACATTTGGGTTGTTTTCAGTTTTTGACTGTTATGAATAAAGCTGTCATGAACATGCATATACAAGTCTTTGTGTGGACATATGTTTTCATTTTTCTTGAATAAATATCTAGGAGTAGAATGGCTGGGTCATATAGTAAAAGAATGTTAAACTTTATATGTGCCAAATTATTAAAAAAAAAAAAAGTGAACCATTTTGCATTCCTACCAGCAGTGTTGGAGAGTTCCTGTTGCTCTACATCCTCATCAACACTTGATAATGTCAGGCTTTTAAGTTTTATTCAAGCTAATGGATGTGGAGTGGTATCTCATTATTGTTTTAGTTTGCAATGCTTTGATAATTCATGATGTTGAGCTCCTTCTCATGTGCTTCTTACCTATCAACGTATCTTCTTTTGTAGATATTCTGTTCGGATCTTTGCCTATTATTTTTTATTGGTTTGTTTGGCTTCCTTTTATCAAATTGTAAGAATCCTTCTTTTATTGAGTTGTAGGAAAAAAGGAATATGAATACAAATCTTTTGTCAATGTGTGTGTGTGTGTTTATGTATATGTGTACATGTATATATTAATGCATAGTTAACTATAGCCAATGTCAAAATAAATCAAATAATATGTAACACTAATATACAAATTAAAAATGCTGACACCTGTTCAGAATTAATTCTTTAAAAATAATTTATGGGTCAGAACAATTTCTGGATAAGGCTATATGAGGCAAAATGCTGTAACTTTTAAATTCCAGACAGAGAGTTACTGTGCAACACTCATTTATGTCTACATATTTTGTAACTCACAGTGCAGAGGTATTACTGAAATTCTTTCATTTCAAATTATATCATTAACTCTCCACTGGGTACAAACAGAAGAGTCTAATTTTACTTGGCATATATCCTTTCATTCCCTTTGGCTGGCTGAAAATGTATAGAATGGCCAACATGTTATACGTATAGATACTACATATTACAACTCATGCTGTTATTAACAATCTCTTTTAACTCTGTCGCTCAATTGATCTAGAATTACCCTGATTATCTATGTAACATGACCTTCTGAATTTTCACAAGGATGAAGTTATATGTCAGAGCTTTAAAAAGATGCATTTACCATTTTAGCTTCCTTGGGGCAATAGGAAGATTTATTTTCCCAACTGTTACTTAATTCTACCATAATATCTTCTTTACCGTAGGAAGAACAACAGTGCATTTCTTTGTGCTCAGCTCAGCCTGCCAGCTGAGTCCTTCTCCTATGTTCTTTCTTCTCCACATCCTCCTTCCTGTGTTTGCTTAGTGTACAAATACCAGAAACCAACCTTTCCATCTCCTGTGAATTAGAAAATATTATCACAGCCAGGGTATTGTTGAAAATTAAATTTAACAAATAAAAGTGTAGTGAAGTTTTAAATATAAATCAGACACATCCCTAGTATTTGCTTTTAACTGCACACCTTCTAAGAAATTATATTTTTACTCCCAGCAAATTACCTAGGAGAAAAAAATGACAAGAGTAATCTATTTTTTTCACAGCTGGTTGGTTGGCCAGAGTTTCTCATCAAGGAGTACATGCTGTTTGCTCCCCAGATGGACAGCCTGGATGAGCTACAAATCCACAGAGCCTAGGACACAAGGTGGAAATTATACTGCCAGTACTTTTAATCTTGCACAGCTCTGCACACTCGAAATTGCAAGTGGCCCATTTCCAAATGAACATCTATTGGGACAATATCCTATATCTTGTCAGAATGAGACCCATTAAATCCTCAGCTGGAATTAGACCAAAAACTTGTAATAATTACGGGAAACTTATTAAAAAGTTGAAGCCCTAGACTATGACAGTGAAAACACTTAGACCACATTAACAGTAATTGAAATCTCTGTGAGTATTTCTTTTCAATCAGTTCTTGTTTATGGCCAAGCAAAGAATGCTCAAATGAGAAGGTGTGAAACCCAAACAACTGGCTTCTAAGGGGAGTAATTGTCTTTTGTTTCACTACAAAATGTAGTGTTGGAACAGTAGTGAACTGCTCTCTCAGGAGCCAAGGCACCTGCCAGACAGCTGCCTCTGGCTCCCATCATGAGCTTGGGTCTCACCACTGTGTCCACCATCAGGATGTAGGCTCACTGGGCTTCTCCCCATCGTCGTGGGTCTCCTTCCTCTCTCTCCTGCCACTCTAACGCTAAGAAGTCCTGAGTGTTAAGAACAAGAGTATTAAATAAGTAGTTTTTTTCTTTTAAAGATTTTATTTATTTTTGACAGGGAGACAGCCAGCAAGAGAGGGAACACAAGCAGGGGGAGAGGGAGAGGAAGAAGCAGGCTCCCAGCGGAGGAGCCTGATGCAGGGCTCGATCCCATAACGCCGCGATCAGGCCCTGAGCCAAAGGCAGATGCTTAACGACTGCACTACCCAGGCGCCCCTAAATAAATAGTTTTGAAGTCTGGCCTATCTTGATAGTAAATTAAGGCTTTGTTTTGAAAGTAGAAAATATTAAAATAATATTTTCTTTATTTCATTCACAAGAATGACTCTACTTTCAATTTCTTCTCAGTTGGAAAAGTTTGTAAAAGGACCTTTATCAAGTTAGGAGACGTTTTTATCTTGTTTTTAAATTTTTTTTTAATTTTGAAATTTTTTTCATTTGTAATTTTTTTTATTTCAAGCTTTTATTTAAACTCTAGTTAGTTAATATATATGGTAAAACTGGTTTTAGGTATAGAATTAAATGATTCATCACTTACATATAATACCCAGGGCTCTTGACAACAAGTGCTCTCCTTAATACCCATCACCCATTAGCCCATCCTCCACCCACCTTCCTCCATTCACCCTCAGTTTGTTCTCTATAGTTAAGAGTCTCTTATGATTGGGGCACCTGGGTGGCTCAGTCATTTAAGTGTCTGACTCTTGGTTTTGGCTCAGGTCATGATCTCAGGGTGGCAAGATGGAGCTCAGCGTCGGGTTCTGCGTTTAGAGCAGAATTTGCTCAAGATTCTCTCTCTCCCTTTCCCTCTGCCCCTGCCCCCACTCATGTTTGCTCTCTCTCTCTCAAGTGAATAAATAAATCTTTAAAGAAAAGTCTCATGATTTTTCAGCTTGCTTTTTGAGTCTCTTTTTTCAGTTTGTTTTTCAGTGATTTTTATATCGAAGAAGATACACCTGATCATGTTTGACTTTTTATTTCTGTATTGCTGGAGGTGATTTTTGGGCAATCTTAATTTTGATTTGTTTTGACTTTTATAGCTCAGGATGACTCAAGAGATAATTTGGACTTCAGAAAGGAACAATAGAGAAAAAATCCCTCAAATTTTGGGCTCATTAGAGGGTCAGCCATTCTCAATGGCAAATCTGATTTACATATCATATCTAGTGAATGTAATTATATCTCTTTTTTACAGAAATTCTGATGCTCAGCAAATGCTGCAAATGGAAGGCCAAACCTTCCCTGGAATACCAGGTTGGGTGGTGGACCCAGATGACAGGAGGAGCAGTAAGAGATTAGAGTGACCTGGAGTGCTGAAACGATAATGGTGAGAGACTCCAAACTAGATTTTGTATGAAGAGGTCAAAGAGGGGAACTCTGGGGAGTCTCATTTTGGGGAAGATGCAAGGTGCATGTCTGCAGAAGGCAGAGATGTGACCTAAGGTGAAAAGAAGGGACACCCAGAAGGACTGTTGTCTCAGAATGAGAAAGAATGAGCTGCCAAAGATTAGAGTACATCCCATTTCTGTAGTGGTGTCCAGGGAAGGTCTGGGCAATCATTAGTTGGAATTATGGTGGAGGCAACATACTCAAGTCTGAATGATTAAATAAATAACTCTAGGTCCCTTCCAATTCAAGCATGCTCTGGTTTTATGAGACTCCATTTATTTTTGTAATTAATATCATTCAAATGAATGCCAGTGTTCTATCAGAAAATCATCTTTTCCTAAATACTTTATAGATACTACTGTTATGATCCTCAGAATGCTTTTTTCTTAGATCCTATGATATAAACATACTCTAGTTGAATTTAAATTTACCATGGATTCTGGGGTAGCTAAAATTTAAAGAATTTTCTTCTGAAATGTTGGCTCATGTTGAAGGTGATAATACTCACCAACCACTTTATATTTATTTATTTATTTATTTGAGAGAGAAGGATTGAGCTGGGGGAGGGGCAGAAGGAAAGGGAGAAGGAGAGAAGCAGACTCCCTGCTGAGCACAGAGCCCAACTCTGGGCTCCATTCCAGGATCCCGAGATCATGACCTGAGCCAAAATCCAGAGTCAGACACTGACTGGGCAACCCAGGTGTCCCTCACCAACCACTTTAAACACTTAATAAGATATCATATTTTAAAGTGTGGTAAGCATCTTTAGAATGGATTCAGAATTCCCTATCCAACACTTGTATTCTAAATATTTTATGTTGTGAGGAGGTAGTTACAGTCTCACTAGATTTTCCATTACTTAAAACAGGCTCCTGATAGGAGATGACTTTAAGCTCTAGAACGGAATTGGAATCTCTGTCTTTTTAGGTAATCCATTATTCTTAGATTATTAAGTGATAGTCATAATAAAATGGTACTTCAGGGCCCTATAATATGTTCTTGGTCAAATACCAATGTGAGTTCAATAGGAAAGTATTGAGTGACAACACAGAAGATCATTAACTCTAATTTCATTGAAACCAACAGTTGTAATGTACTTCTCTGTACAGTGATCCAGTGTGCTCTGGCCTGAGTGTGTTTAGAAGGCAATCAAACCTAAGAGAATCAGAGGACTGATCATTGAAAACAACTTCATCCTGCCTCCTAGAGTACGGGGTGTGAAGAGGGAGGAGACCCGGGAAGTAGTGGAAATGGCAAGAGTGTGGACAAGAGAATTCAGGGACAGAAGATACACCCTTACTTCTTACTGGACACTTACACTTTCCTTTTCTCTGTTGCTGTTATCCTCCCTGTCAGCTACTGTGAGTCTTGTTTGGTTTTTGCTTGCATCATTGAAGACCCTTAAGGAATAATTGCTTTTCCCAATCCCTTTAGAGGATAAAATAACTGAACAGTGGTGTTTCATATTCAGTTTCTATTGCCTCCTGCACAATTATTCCAGGCCATATTTGGTTCTTGACCAGATTTCTTTCTTTTTGTTTTTTTAATAATTTTTATTTTGTTATATTAGTCACCATACAGTACATCCCCAGTTTTTGATGCAATGCTCCATGATTCCATTATTTGCGTATAACACCCAGTGCGCCATGCCATATTTGCTGTCCTTAATACCCATCACTGGCCTATCCCAATCCCCCACCCCCTCCCCTCTGAAGCCCTCAGTTTGTTTCCTAGAGTCCACAGTCTCTCATGGTTCATTCCCCTTCTGTTTACCCCCCCTTCATTCTTCCCTTCCTTCTCCTACTGATCTTCCTGCTATTTGTTTTTTTTTAAAGATTTATTTATTTATTTATTTATTTATTTATTTATTTATTTGACAGNATAGAGACAGCCAGCGAGAGAGGGAACACAAGCAGGGGGAGTGGGAGAGGAAGAAGCAGGCTCATAGCGGAGGAGCCTGATGTGGGGCTCGATCCCATAACGCCGGGATCACGCCCTGAGCCCAAGGCTGACGCTTAATCACTGTGCTACCCAGGCGCCCCCTTGCTATTTCTTATGTTCCATAAATAAGTGAAACCATATGATAATTGTCTCTCTCTGCTTGACTTATT
>NC_048221.1:26295807-26538819 GCF_002007445.2 Ailuropoda melanoleuca
TTCTTTCTGATGGCTGAGTAATATTCCATTGTATATATGGACCACATCTTCTTAATCCAGTCATCTGTTGAAGGGCATCTCGTCTCCTTCCACGATTTAGCTATTGTGGACAATGCTGCTTTGAACATTGGGGTGCATATGGCCCTTCTCTTCACTACTTGACCAGATTTCTTTTCCCAATCTCTCAAGTCAGGACCCAGAGGAGAACTCCCTCTGTTGGTCTCTGTGGTGCCCTGGACTTGCTTGTAACTTGGGGGAGCTCTGATTTGCCTTGACTCTTAAGTGCTGTCAGAATCTGCTTTCTTCTCTAGAGCAGATCTTTGGGGAGCCTCACTTAACCTGGGAACATAAACGCTGGGAGAAGAGTGTGAGAACAGATTTAAAGATTCAGAGGCAAGGGTCAGGCCTCAGAGAAACTGCAAAGGTGGCTGGGCAGTCAAAGCCTCCAGTACTGTTTTCTCCTGTCCAGTCACCTTCTCTTTTGGGTGGCTGTTCCATGACTCCCAGCTACCTTTCCTTCCCTGCAAACCCCCACTCAGTACTGAGAAACCTGGTACCTGTGCACTGTTTCTTTTCCAACAAAGAGCCTTCAGTGGGGCACTACACCTGGATTTATCTGCACTTCCACATTTCCCACCCTCTTTCCTCCGTTGAAATCTGATTTTGCTTTCTCATAATCTGAGAGCCTGTTAGGTGATTACAAAGGGCAGTGGATCTGCTTTCTGGATAACACAGTGGCATACGCTAATCTGAAGATCATTGTGCACAAATGGATCAAGTAGTGTATTAGTTTCCATTGTTGCTCTAACAAATTACCAAAAATTTAAAACAATACAGATTATTCTCTGGAAATCAGAAGTCCCAAATCAAGGTGCTGGCAGGGCTGTGCTCCTTCTGGAGGCTTCAGGAGAAAACGTTTCCTGCCCTTTTTAGCTTCTAGAAGCTGCCTGCCTTTTTGGCTTTTTTTGGATTCCTCCAAACTCTTGCTTCTGTCCTCATGTCTATTGCTCACTCTGAGCTCCTGTCTCTTCTTGTAAGGACCTTAATGGTTATATCAGGCCCACCTGGATAATCCAGGATAATCTTCTTGTCACAAGATCCTTAACTTAATCTTACCTGCAGAGTCCTTTTTACTGTAGAAGGTAACATGCTCACAGGTTCCAGGGGTCGGGATGAGGACACCTTTGGGAGGCACTTATTCAGCCTGCAGGTAATATTCAGTGTATACTTCTTTAACTCAGTGTTTCTCAAAATGGAGCAATATATAGACCCCTTTTTAAGGAATAAAATGTTATAGACTTTGCCCTGTGTTGACTTATGTTTATTAACTTGTTATATGAGTACATAAAAACATTACACTGCTTATAAATGTCTTATGTTTGTAGCTCTTCTGAGAAGATAAAAAGAAAACAAATTTGCAAATTAAATACAATCCATAAGTGAATAAAATTCAAATTAAGTACAGTAATTTAATGTAGTAGGTGATGTGGTTTTGCTGAAAGTGGAATTGCTGAGAAAACTGGAGCATGGTGCTGACTGTGGGAATTGGATTTCTCCCGAGTTTCACACACCTATACTGTCTGTTGTGTGATGACTCAATCCTTCCTTCTCTTCCCTTGCCATCATTGTTCATAGAGGATTCTCTGACATAATTTGGTTTTTACCTTTCTTGAATACTTGATATTTTCTTATTTGCCCAAGACAATGAAAATATTATTATGGATCCCAATAAAAGTACTGGCTCTGAATTTGCATAGCAGTACTTGCTAGATAATGGTCATCCAGGAGATCCGGGGTATGCTTTCTTAAAAAAAATGGATTTTTGAATTGAAAAACCTATCATAATTTCTTACGAAGAATTCATCTGAGGGACTCTGCCTTTACTCCGTCTTTAATGGTGGAAATCATAGGCAGTGGAGGGAACATTTTTCATTGAGAATATTCTTTCAGGTTAATCTTATATCACTTATGTTTTAACTTTTTAATCTTTGTAGAATACTGTAAAGCTCTTGAGGGGAGTACCTCATAAGACTGCTCTTTTTATAGTCTGTGACTATATATTTGATGGGAGAAAAGGTTGTTTAGAAAGAAGAGAGCAGGAGATAGAGTGAGAGTGATGTGTGGCGTGATGAGCCGAGGAAAAACTGTAAATATATGAGAGCCTTGGTTTCAGTTATGCTGAAGAGGTTGGCTATTGGGTTACGTAGTCACCTCCGTAAGAGAGAATTAAAATGCACTCAGTCTGGAGAAAGCATGGGCTCCCAGTCCTGGCTGTAGCTCTTTCTGTGGTCTGACCCTCAAAAAACTATTATTTCCTTAGTGTTCTCCTCCATTAGTGAAGGTTGGTAGGATGTGATGTCACAAGCTTCTGGACCAAAATTCTCTTGTTTGCTGAGCTCCATGCTGTTCTGAAAACATCTCTGTCTGCTTTCTTCTGGGAAAATTCTGGTCTGCAGTGGGGTCAGTGAAGGTGATTAGAAATTCTGGGGGTGGTAGGAGATGCACACCTCCATTCCAGTCCTGATGAAATTCATTGGCTTCTAATTTTGAATTTTTTTTTAAAGACAATTTTAACATTTCTACATTTCCACTAATCATTTTCCCCTTTCCTTTTGATTGGCCATAAAGGCTTCTGCTGACACTCACATTAGAAAGAATTTTATGTTGCCTTGTGAAACAAAACAATTAGTCCTGTAATGGAAGAAAGGAATCTTGAAAAAAAAATCAGCAAGGTATACACATTTCTTGCTCTTGCGTTTGGATTTAGCAGCTAATGTATCCTCCAAATTATTATCTACATAAGATTTATCACAAGTCATAATCTCATCAGAATCCTATCCACCACATGGAATTGCCTGAATTCACTTCCTACTGGTAAATTTACTCGCTCTTCCTTTCTTGCCTTATGTTTTCAACTCTCAGCTTCTTAATAGACTGTGGCATTTGGTTTTTAAAAGTTTTTTATTCTGGGGCTCCTGGGTGGCGCAGTAGTTAAGCGTCTGCCTTCGGCTCAGGGTGTGATCCCGGCGTTCCGGGATCGAGTCCCACATCAGGCTCCTCTGCTGGGAGCCTGCTTCTTCCTCTCCCTCTCCCCCTGCTTGTGTTCTCTCTTTTGCGGCTGTCTCTCTGTCACATAAATAAATAAAATCTTAAAAAAATAATAAAAGTTTTTTATTCTGATCATCATGATGTAATTACAAGGGAAATATCTTGTTTGTGTACAATGGTACACAATATTTAGTGAACGAGTAGGCAAGTGAGTAGTGCTAAAAAGCTGATTTTCAAATCTTAATTTCATGGATTGCTTTGATACCCACGATATGATTTTATTATAAGTAGATTCCACCAGAAACCAAGGGAGGGTTGGAAGAGATGGAATGGGATGAGGTTGTGGTGGGAGAGGAGCAGGTATGATTTTTTTGGTGTATGTGCTGAGATTTTTTTTAGAGCCTAGAGAATAACAACACGACAAACAATGTGTTCACTACCAGAAATTATTATTTTGAGCATTTCTTTTTTTCACATTTGCCTTAAGTCTTTTCATTTTAACCAAAAATAAACAGAAATAAAACTGAAGTGTCCTTTTGCTCCACACGCTGGCCCATTCCCCTTTACCCATCATCCAACTATAGCCACAACTGTGGATTGGATGAAAATCCTTCCAGTTTATTCTTTCATATTTGTGCATGTGTGTGCACACACGCACATGCAGATACAGTATTACTTTCTAGCTTGCAGTTTTAAGTTTCATAAATGCAGGTGTAGATAGGACTCATAGGAAGACAATGCTTTTTCCTCCTTTTCCCCCTTTTCTGTTTTTGATTCTAAGTTAGTTTTCTGTTTTGGTTAGCTCATCTTCTGTAAGTGAAGAAGACATGTTTTTCAGGACCTAGTATTTCTTTTTTCTCTCTTTACTTCTTTTAATTTTAAGTGGGCTCTACACCCAATGTGGGGCTTGAACTCAAGACCCGAGAGGAAGAGGCACACACTCTACCCACTGAGCCAGCCAGCTGCCCCCAGGACCTAATATTTTCTTTTCTTTTCATTTTTTTTAAAGATTTTATTTATTTATTTGAGAGGCAGAGAGAGTAAGCAAGGGAGTGGCAGAAGGAGAAGCAGACTCCCTGCAGGGAGCCCGATTTGGGGCTCTATCCCTGGACCCTGGGATCATGATTGAGCCGAAGGCAGACGCTTAACCCACTGAGCGTTTTTCTTTAAAAAATACTTTATTTTTCTACTTACGAACAGAATGCAGGCTCACTCAGAAAACTTAAAAACATCAACACTGCACAAACTGGGGGGCCGAGGAGAGTCATAAATTTACTGAAACCTCTGCTAGCTACAACCAGTCACTGTTAACATTTTGATTTGCAGCCCTTGCTGGAGCCCGCATCTCCTACCACTCCATTTTTTACCTGGAAAAACTCTTCAGAAGAGTCGTCTCCACTTACTCTCTGTGGTTTTCTCTCCTCCCATTCTCTCTCCAGTCCTCTCCAGCCATGGTTTCTTCTCCACCACACAGCCTGGGCCCCCACTTCCAAAGCTCAATTCTCAGTCCTCTTTCTGTCTGCTTTATTAGGAGCTTGGGCTGCCTCGACCCTGGAGTCCTCCTACTTGGCTACCTCACTCACACCCACACCCTTGAGCAAACCACATCAGCTGCAGTGGCAAAATTCCCCAGAATCTGACCCTTCTCAGTCCCTGTGTACCCTCCCACCCCAGTGCAAGCATGATCATGGCTAGCCAGGGTTATTGCAGTGACCTCCTAACTCCTCCCCTGCTTTCACCTCTTCCCAGAACATTCTCAACACAGCAGCCAGAGTCACTCTTTTCATCCTAATACGGGTCATATCCCACAGCTGTTCAAAGCCCTCCCATGGCTGCCCATCTCCATGTGGAAAACCCCTATATATATATATATATATATATATATATGGCATACACACACACACGTTCTGACCACTTGCAAGCTCATCTGTCAACTTCTTGCTTACTCTCTCCTACCACTCTTTGCTGTCCCTTAAATACACTGAACACTCTCCTGCCTGTCAAAGTTAATGGCATTTGCTCTTTTCTTTATCGAGCATCCTCATCCCAATCATCAGAACAGCTTTTTCTGCCTCTCAGTTCCTTCAGGTCTCTGTTAACAATGAGGCTTCCTTACATGCAGGGAAGCTTCTTCCCTGGCAATTCCTACTCCCCCTCCTCTGTTTTATTTTTCTCCACAGCATGTATTATCATCTGGTGTACTGTATATTTACATTTTTATTTCCTGTATCCTGTCCCTAGAACCTAAGTTCCATCAAACTGGGGCTTTTGTTTTTCTACCATTATTTCCCCAATGTCTAGAATTGTGGCAGGCACCCAGTAGATATCTGTGGTATGAATAAATGAATGACT
This sequence comes from Ailuropoda melanoleuca, assembly GCF_002007445.2. Lineage (NCBI taxonomy): Eukaryota > Metazoa > Chordata > Mammalia > Carnivora > Ursidae > Ailuropoda > Ailuropoda melanoleuca. Next base: position 26,301,208 of record NC_048221.1, read on the forward strand.
TCAGTATTTTTCATATTATATACATATGTCATTTTGTGTAAATGGCATCATATAAAACAGCTTGTTTTTTTTAAAGCTTATATGGTGTCAAAATAGCCATATCAAGAACATTTCTATAACAGTTTCTTGATGTTCTCCTTTAGAGTCACATGACAGTTTACTTAATTCCCTGTTAATGCACATTTTGATGGTGTGCAAGATGTTATGATAAGTGACGCCTCAGGGAAGGCTGGGCACTTGAATACACATCCCTTTCTTGCACTGTCTCTTCCATTCTGTGCAATAACGCTGCAACCAGAGCAGGCGAGTTGGCAGGCCTTAGGTTCTCCTGTTGGCACCGACAGGCTGGCAGTATCATCCTGGGCCTCTGGTTCCCTCACTAACTGCATACACTTCACAGAGCCTCCTAAATATTGGTTGTCACTGTCCGTTTTCCACCTGGTGCGTTGGAGTCAAACAGGAAACAAGCGTCATATTTCTGTTATTCAAAGCCATCATCCAATGTTGTTGAGTATTGCATTTCAATACTTCTAATAGGACATGGTCCTGGGTTGAATCTATCTGTGATATCCCGCCCTTAGGAGATTTTGGCTGATTGGTCAGGAATATAGCTTATGTTGTTTTGCTAATTTCATGCAAACCCCTGCCTATCACTTAATCTTCAACACCTCTCAAATCAATTGATCAGAGGTAATTTAGATAAAGCATCTGCTTTCTCATCCTACCCAGTGATCAATAAGTTACTGTTTAGGAATAATGAAGCATCCTTGCCTCCTCGCAGGCAACACCTACAGGTCCCTCAGTTACTGGCACAAGACCTTGCTGCTGTGACCCAAGGAGAAACCTCCTTAGGACAATAAGCTCCTTAGTAATAGGAGCCTGAGGGGAAATCAGTGACTTACTAGCTTCAAGGAATGTCCCTTTCCATCTTCCAGAGAACTATCCTTTGTGTTTTCTTGCCTCTAAAAGTTTAAGGAGATCCCAATTATTTTTATTTATTCCCCCACATTGGCCAGAGAAAGATGGCCTTACTCAAAGTCTCAGAATAAAAGTCTTACAGGAGTTAAAGGTGTTTTACAATATATTTATTCATAAAACATATTATATGATTATAATTATGATAGACATAATGGTAATACTTCCTATTTCTAGTGTTTTCATAGCTTATAAAAGTCTTCTGCACACTATGTCATTTGTCCCTTGCAACCTGAAGATTTTTCTTTCACTGGAGAGAAAGCTGACTTTTAGAAAGGGCCATGTTTTGCCCATTGTCACAGTTAGTGGGCAGTGAAGTCAGAATTCAAATCCCAAACTGCTGATTCAGTTCTTCTGACAAAGCCTAGGTGCCTAGCACTATCCTGATGTTCTTTACCCTCCTGAATATTAGAATCACCAGGGGAGCTTATTAAAAAACTCAGGTGCCCGGGCTCAGCCCTCCCAGGGGTTCTACTCCATCTGGTCTGTTGCAGGGCCAGGAATCACTGTTTTTGTTTTTTTTGTTTTTTTTAAAAAAAGGTCACCAGGAGATTCTAATGTGCAGTCAGGGGGCTTTCCAGCCACAGTCTCCCTAGGTAGTGATGAAACAATAGGCAGTTAGCCCCTAATCAAGAAAAGAAAAGTTTTGCTCAAAAAATAGAAAAGAATGATGACTTTATTTTGCTCTCCCTCTATGTCATTAGAGAAAATCATGGGAGTTTAAAAGTCATTGCAGAGAGATTAAGCTTTTTATTAAGAATTATGGAATGGCAGAAGCTTCTAGCTATGGTATGACCCCCTCAGGGAAGAAAGCTGCCCCCTTAGCACTGGCAGGTGACTCCTTTAACAGCAATGTGTGGCCAATCAATACCTTACCATTACTTTATTTCGACCTGTCTCCTTTTGATGATGCAAAAGAGTGTTAATCAAGGCTGACTCTTTTTTGTTCATCGAAAGGCTTGACTCCAGTCAATGAATCTCCACTCTTTGTTTAAAGTCCTGAAGTGCAAGGATTTGGCTATTCTATTTGTCTTTTCTGTCTAGTCTGGAATGGGTTTGGCACATATCCAAGGCTTCACCTGTTTGGCTCCTTTTCATACTGTGGTCTCAGAAAAGTGGCGGAATTCTCTGCCGTCTGCGCACCAGTGTTGTTTAATCTTGAGAGGGCTTCTCGGACTCTAGTAGGGCCTGTTCAGGAGGCCCCCTTCATGTGTATTTGTAAACCACTGCCGACGCTTGGTTCATTCTGCCTCGCCTCTGCCGCACGCAGAGCCTCCTCAGAATTCCAGTCCTGTGTTGTTTGTGTCTATTCACGTGTACTCTCTTCTGTAACTGCCTACATTTTAAATAATTGGCTTTAAGGAGGCAAGAGGCACCCAGGCAACACGAAGCCCAGTCTCGACAGCCAGACCCACCTGCCTGGTTGGAACCGCGGGGCTGCCACTCCTGAGCCGGGAGGTCTGGGCCAAAATACTTCATCCCTTTGAGCCTCCATTTCTTCATTTGATTTGTGAATTAAATAAAATAATTGGTTGAGTGCCTGGCATGCCATGGGTGCTCACAATCTGTGTTAGTCTGCTTTCCTAGATCCGATATTCTGTTTTCAAAACACTGTAGCTGCATCGCTAAACCTACCTGTGTTACCTTCTCCCCTCAGCAAATAGGTCTGGCTCTTCAACAATGCATTGGGAAAACTGGAATTCTATCTCTGATGGGCCTGATTCTGAGGTAATATTTGAATGTGGGTGAGGTCTGGAGCCCATGGCCAAGAAAGAATTCTTGAAATGTCTTTGATGCAAAAAGGGTGATTTTATGAAAGCGCGGGGACAGGACCTATGGGCAGAAAGAGCTGCTGCACTGGGGTTTTGAGGAGTGGCTCATTATAAACTTGGGAGTCCGGGAAGTAAGAAAAAAGAGGGGTGTCCAAAAGGACTTTCATATGCTGAAGAAGACTTCCAGGATCCTGGAGGCCTGGCTGTTGTCAAGCTAAAATTGTTTTTCCTTCTAGCAGGGTATTAACATTAAGAAAATTGGGAGCTTCCTGGAGGAACTTATACACTGCCTGCCTCAAGTACTTGTCAATGGGTTGCAGGTTATAAGGAAATTTTATTTTATTTACATTTCCTTCTACCTTTGTTTCCCACATCACGATGGGAGGGTGATGTTAGGGCTACAGGAAAATGAGTTATGGGTCTCTGGAAGTTAGGCTATTGGTAAGAATGCTTTTTCCTTGTAAATCCCTAAAACATTGGTAAACTGATGGAGACTAATGTCTTGCAGGACTGTGATCTCTGTCAGTTAACCATTCATTTTTCCTTCCTTTAGTTTTATGGCTGCTGGGAGTACCTGGGGAATGTCTCACAGATCCCAATGATGAGGGAGCAGAAGGTTAGCTGAAGACAAAGCATAAGCTGACACCCTGCAACCTCTCCCTACCCCCCACTCCTGGGTGGGACATATGCGACATTCTTCAGGAAGCCTCCAACTATCTCAATGCTAATGCCTTGCTAGAGGGAAAAACAACCTTAACTTGACAATGGCAAACTATCCTGTGAGTCTTCTTTAACATATGAAAATATTTTCTCAATCTCCCTGTTTCCTAACCTCCCTCAATCCCATAGTATATAATCAGCCACCCCTCACAACGCGGGGCAGCAGCTCTCTCTGCCCACAGGTCCTGTCCCCTTGCTTTAATAAACCACCATTTTGCACCAAAGATGTCTCAAGAATTCTTTCTTGGTCGTCGGCTCCAGACTCCACCCCACCGAACCTCACCTATATTCCAAAACCGCATCACCACCTAGGAGCTGGGGTGGGGGGTGGGGGGTGTCAGCTTGTGCTTTGTCCTCAGCTTGCCTTCTGCTCCCTCATCAGTTCCAGTGTTGTTACTACTTTGGTATGCATTGTCTGGCTTTCAGAGACTGCATCTATTTGGAGAATGGCAAGAGAGATACTTGAACTATAGGTCCAAGTCATTATCTGCTTTTCACAAGCTCCAACTTTTGCGTGAAACCTTTGGGTAGGGTAGGGTGTGAGACATATGGGGGCATGGATGGTTTTGGTGGCATAGTTGTATATTTGTGCCTGTGTTGGAATGGGTGTGTGTCTACAGAAGGAATGTGGTTATAATAACCAATTCACAAATCGCCTCACAGTATCTAAGTGGCAGAGCCCTGCATGTTGAGAAGCTCCAGAGAGTCTTTAAATAAGAAACTTCTCACAGGAGTCAAATATCAACAAAACATCTGTGTGCCTAATCAAGGAGGTACAAGGCCACACTTAGTCATCAGGAAGATTCCCTGTAGAAAGACATCACTAAAAGAAGTACCATATGATTTATTTGCTATAACTCAATTTCCATCTGTCTCATAAAATGGTTGTGTACACATTGCACTCCAGGCATCCAGCCAGGGCAGAAGCATACCAAGGAGTAGAAAACCTTCCCCTCCCTCGGGTTGTTGGTGACACGCTCTGCTAAGAGCCAGGCATGGCCAGGGTGGTCTACAAGGAAGTGCCTTGGACCATTACTGATGTCGCAGACCTTTGGGAGTTGGCTGGTCACAGGCCTTTGAACAAGGCTCCATAGCAATAATGGGGGCCAGGTGGGTTCTGAACATTCAGTTTTTTTCCAGAAATTCCTTTGACTTACATTTGCAGACTCCAGGTGGTAATTTTGCCAGTTCAAACAAGAGGGTGTTATTCGTCATTGCTTATATTTCTTACATAAATGAAGAATGGGCCGAACAAATGCTTTCTTGCTATGATGTGTTAAAGCAAATCCGATGAAGCTGAACCCTTTGTCATCTGTAAAGAGAGTACAGAAACTGTTTATGGCCAAGAAAAAAACGCCAACGTGATCCTATAAAACCAAATCAATTGAGTAAGAACGAAAGAATTCCCAGAGCCTTCTAAAAATTGAGTAATGGGTTGTGTACTGGCTTCTTACCTTTTCTAGGTCCCAGAAATAGCATCTCTTTTGTTTCTAAAGCTTCCTTGTTCAGGTTACTGTTATATCATCAATAGATTTTAAGAACCTTTCTGTAGGTTTTTTCAGGTTTCCTCTTTTTGCATTTCTTTTTGTTAGGCCTACCTAACAAGTCAGCTCTGTAACATGTTTGCCATGGAGAGGGAGGAAGAGGAAGTCAGCGCGAGGGCATCATTCCCACGCAAGGTTCCACATTCTTTCCTCTGGAGCCGCAGCATGCAGTGAACACACCCGGCTCTGCTCTGTGTGACTTGGGGCAGTTAGGAAACTGCTTAGATTTCATTCCCTCACTCATGAAATGGAGATAACATACATATCTTTCAGCTTTCTCTGGAGGAAGGGCATAAAATTACATAAAATCACAGTCTTACTCCTGTATGCTGGGAGGATGGGGTTTAATAAATATTACTCATATCTGAATCTGAATGTCAAAGGCTCCTGCTGGGGTGGGTGTTAGAGGGGGACAATTCTTGCTCTTTGGGGTTGGAATATCTGCTGGAAGAGGGGATTACCTCTCCTCTGGGATAGGTTAGTACAGCAGACCTCTCTGGGAGCCCGGGGCCTGCCAGGCCCGGTGCGGAGTGCTGAGGAAAGCTACGAATAAAAGAACCCAGCCCCCATGGAGCTTATGGCCTAATCGGAGAGAGAGGGACATTTAAATAAATCAATCAATCACCATCGAGATACCAAGGGCCACAACTAAATCCCCGTACAGGGTAGAGAGAGAACACAGAGCAAAATAAGGCCATGGGTGAAATCTGGCCTGGTGCCTGTTTCTGTAAATAAAGCTCGTTAGAACACATCTATGCTCATTTGTTGATGTATTTTCGGCCGCTTTTGCCCTAAAATGGCAGAGTTGAGTACAGACTGTTGTGCTTTAACATCGTACATGATCCTAAAAATCACTACTTGATGCAAGATTGTGCCATAAAATCCGCAGGGCATACGAGAAAAATGGCATTGAGGACAACGTTCAAACACTTGGTCAGGGACAAATATTAAGAACTGATAGGAGGCTGATAAGATGACGTCACTATTTTACACATGTTAAACGGTTAAGGAACATATACTACAATAAATATAGCAGTTTACCCATAAAAAGGCCCTGCATCTTCCAGAGGGGCTTCAGCCTGTGAGCTCTTCAGGGGTGGAAGAAGGCGTATCTGACATCTAGCGGGAAGCTGTAATGTGAGTTGTGTCTGATGTGGCTGGAGGCCGAGGGTGGGTGTTTGAGGCACGTGTATGCGCACGTGTGGCCTGTGTAGTCCGGCGTGTCTTATTTCAGCTGGGTGCGGTTTTCCACCTTCACCTAGTGTTTCTCAGAGAGGAAGTTGCACATAAACAAACATGAAATTTGTGTTATGCTCACATCGTTCCCGAATATATTAATCACTTTGGGATAAATTCACATTTTTGAAACGAGTGTTATTGATTGTTGTTGGAACAGAGACCATATGGACCACAAATCCTAAAAGACATACTATTTAGCCCTTTCTGGAAAATGTTTACTGACCCCTGGCACAGAGGAAGGTTAACTCTGAGGTATCAGGAAGGTTCCCAGAGGCTGTCAGGTTATGGCTGAAGAGGAGGAGCATGACAGGGTGACACAGGGGTACAGGAACATTTTGCCATGTTTATTGTTATTCTCTCTCCCATCCTATCCATACATCTCTTCATCCACACCTCCTTTCCCAAGAACACAGCTCTCCTGAGTTTTATACAGAGGGAACTAAGATACAACGTACTGTGGGTCAGAAAATGCTCCTCTGATTTAGGAGGACTCCAAGTCATTTTTGTCCCCCAAATACTTCTCCCAGCAGCCTACATCTTGGAAAGACAAGGCCCTGGCAATCCCTTCCTTGGGGAAAAGCAAACGGATAACGAGGAGGGTCAGCAGATGGGCTCATTGGTGTCATTATCACTAAGTTACAGCATCTTCCTGCATCTTCCTGCTTACCACCCGCTGTGGTACCTCTCTTTCTCTCTGAATGTTGTGAATCTGGTTAGAGATATACAAAAGCGTTTCAAAGAGATGGGCTGGTTCCCAGATCAGCAAAATGGATATGATGTAATTAAAATAATTGACTTAGGGAAAAAAGAAGGGTGGGTCAGTCAGAAAGAGGTAGGTTAGTCAGTCATGAAAAGAAAAAAGAAAGAAGGCACCTTGTGCTTTGTACTTGCTAGAGGAAACTTAAGTGTATCAGACATCTTATCCTTGTGTCAAAAAACAATCAAAGAGTTACATAACTCTCCTTCGTCTGTGTTCAGAGTCAGTCATTAACTTTTTGATTTGCTTTCAGGGAAAATATACGATGGCCATTCTGATGTGATTACTGTAATCCAAGTACTGCTCAAAGGAAGCCATATATTGACCATCTGCTGTTATACATCAGGCTACTGAGTGTAGTTAATGTGAGTCTACCTTGAGTGCCGGCTCCACTCGTAGGCTCCTGAAAAAAATCAGTTTTCTGGGTCTGCAAAGTGAAGGACTGGGTTGGGTCGTAGCAAATACATCAAGAATGTCCAGTCCCTATAAGTATCCTCCTGGCCTGCAATGCTCTTTCTTTTGTCATATCAGTATCTTTGGGTCAAGGCCAGTGAGTGGGACTTTTATAACTCCCTTTATCCCACTCTGACCCTGAGCCACACATGTATGCCATCCTGCCTCACCCTTACTTCTACGTTAAGACCACTTTCGTGCTGGCACCAGGACTCGCTAGGGCTATCTTTGGAAATGGACCCTGCAGAGGAGTGCCTGTGAGTAGGTTAACTTGCAGTAGTGAGCTCCATGTCTCTGGAAGAATCTGTGCAGAGTGACCATGCCTGGATCACAGGAATGAGCTTGGCAGGAAAAACATGTGGGTGGGGGAGGGAAAACTATATGATCTTTTTTTCAAATGATTTGAAAGATCTAAGAGCCTTTGATTTCATCTATTTTTTTCCTTACACAAAGTTGTAATAAAAATCCAGCCAAGTGTCATGCCATGGAAAGAGAAGTGGACAGTTGTCTGGAGGCAGGCTGGTCCTGTTGAGCTGCTGGTGGCTCCCTAGGTAACGGGGGCGGGGGAGGGGCTGCACGTTGGCCAGCCTTTTCTTATTTGCAACTAGTGATAAACTGTCTTTCTTATCTGACAAGATATGTTTGGAGGAGAACACCAGATTACAGGTGTGAATGTGTTTTGAAAAAGTTGTTGAAAAGGCAACATGGCACATTCTGCATCTGTTCTAGAGAGGGCGATTTAAAAAACCCATTCTTACAACATGACCTGAAGGTCATTTGATATCAAAATGGCACAGAGGTCCCATTTGACATAACTTTCACATTCAGTTGGAACCCCTCCCCCTCTTTCTTTAAACGCCAATAGCAGGCTGAATAATGTCCCCCCGCCCAGATGTCCGTATCCTACTCCCTGCAACATGTGAATACATTACTTTACATGGCAAAACGTATTACAGATGCGATTAAGTTAATAATCTCGAGATGGGGCAATTAACCTGGATTATCTGGGGGGGGGTCCCTGTGTAATCACCAGGCTTCTCATAAGAGGGAGGCAAGAAGGTGAAATGCAGGAGGAGGAGATGGGACAAAGGGAGCAGAGGTTGGAGTGATACACTTTGAAGATGGAAGAAAAGGCCATGAGCCAGAGAATGCAGGTGGCTGCTAGAGGCTGGAAAAGACAAGGAAACAGATTCTCCCCGTGAAGTCTCCAGAAGGAGTACAATCTTGCCAACACTTTGATTTAGGCTTCTGACCTCCAGATCTGTAAGAGAATAAATTTTTGTTGTTTTAAGCCACTAAGTTTGTGGAAATTTGTTACAACAGCCCTAGGAAACTAATATGATTTCCTGCCTCTCTCCCTCTCTTTCCTTCCTCCTTCCCTCCTCTCTTCACCCCCCCCTTTCTTCCCCCTCTCCCTTTGGCCTTCACCCTTCTCCCCCTTTCTCTCCCTCTCTCTGCCCCTCAGCCCCTTCCTCCCATCCTTCTCTCTCTCTCTCTTTCCCACCTTCTCCTCTTTTACCCTCCCTTTTAGGAGTAAACAAACCAAGTAGTAGTTAGAAAAAGACCTGGTGATTTAAATGTGATTTTTTTTTGTTTTTTGTTTTTTTTGTTTTTTGTTTATGGGATTTTTAAGTTTTCTGCTGATTATTATGAGCTCTTGGTGAAGAGATTAATTCAGTTACGATGATTTGTTTCCTTGTCTTGACTTCATAAAATCACAGGAATACAATAATATAGTTATACATCCCCTGGGCTTGAAAATGCCCAGTAATTACAAGTGATTCACGAGAACAGCTTAACTTGTAAGGGATTGTATTGTGCTCCACAGTAAGCAGTCATTTATTAAGTTTTAAAAATGCCTTTAGAAAGGATATAATGGGCTCATCAATTAAAAGTATGTTTGGAAAAACTCTGGGGCTGTCAGTAATAATTCTTCTTCCCCCCAACCCCCCTTTCCAGAGCTGCCAACTCGTGTGTGGCTCCCGCGCGCGTGCCCTCCTCTCCTAATGCCCCCTGATGATGGCCGTTCCACCTGAGGAGAGCCGTGTAGGCCTTGCTCATGGCCGAGTGTGGCTCAGACGCCAGGCCTTCCAGGGCCCAGGGACCGTGGTTCTCCTTCTCCGCCTGGCCATCCATCATTTCATTAGAGCGAGGTTCCCAAATTGACACATCCTGGCGAAAGCGCCTGATACCGCCGTGGAGATGCACGGTGTCTCCTCAGGCCGTTGGGTGGCTGTCCTCATTACTGATGCTCAGCCCTGCCCCTGACAGATGGCCCAGAGTGATCTTCCAAGGGAGCTCAGCACTCTGGCGGCAGCTGGTGCTTCCGAACACACCACTTCTAGAAGTTCTTCTCCTACCCTGCCCTAGAATAGGTCTTTGCCTTCTTAACATGAGCGGGAGAGGTTGCTTTTCCCTCCTCTTTTTGCAGAACAAAGCATGAAAAGCCTGTGCCCCAAGCTTCCTTTCTTGGGAACGTGCCACAGCTTTCCCTTCTCCAGACTAGGCTTACAGACGAAGTCCTTTCTTCTTCCTTCTAGGCGCAGACTAAGGCTGCCCCACTGGTTCCTCTGTGCCTCTCGCCACTTCTTCGTTCCTCTCTTTCTGTTCCCCCTCCTTGCTAGTACTTTCCTGGGAGGAGTCTGCCTCTTCCCTCCACTAATCCTCCTCTCTGCATTCTGCCTCCTGTGGTTTCCTGAGAGTCCTTGCTCCCTGCCTGCTTTCTGGTCACGTAGGCTCTTCCTCGTCTTTTTACTGCTTGTCCACCACCCTCCCTGTGGGTTTCTTCCTCTCCCCTCTCACAGAGAGCCATCTCCTCCGTGCTGAAGCACTTCTTCACTTAGTGCTGTGGCTGGCAAGTATTGGTTGATTTCTGTCTCTCCTCAATTTCCTCTTATGTCCCTGCACCTTACATCTGGCACCTAGCCCCAATATTCCACTGAAAACTGTAGTCCGGCTAGCTGTCTCACTTACCTCCTAGACAAATTCTCTGCTGTTTCCTGAGCTGTTCTTCTTGGTTCATGCTATACTGGACACTGCTGATTACCACGCCCCAACACACACCCAATTTAAAACTCAATTTGTCACCTAGTTTCCAGGCTTTCTGTCTCTAAAATCCTCCACATTCTCTCATCTCTGTTTATCTCCTCCTTCTAAATTGTTATGATTTATCTTGTACTGGGAACAGCGACTCCAGTTGATTCTACATTATCTACACTGGTCTATCCCTCACCAGCTCCCAGGATGCATGCTCTGTGTTAGTGATTCTGGTGCCTGCATAGTGATTATTGTTATCTTTCTAACTTTGTTCATGTATTTATTCATTCAGAAATGTTTACTGAGAACTGATTATGCACTGGACACTGTTCTAGTGGGGATATAATGGCAAATGAAGTGGTTGGATTACTGCCTTCATGGAGCTTGGAGTCTGCTGTGGAAAACCAATATGAAACAAATAAGTATTATATATAAGGGTTAAATTTGCAAATGTAGTAAAGGCTTTGGAGGAGAGGAATGTAGTATCCTGAGAAAATAACAGGGGCAGGGGGGAGGTAGGGCAAGGGCTCTAACTCATTAGGGAGGTCAGAGGAAGGAAACCTAAGGTGAAGTCTGAAGTTATGGTTAGGTATTAACTAGATGCAGGGAGAGTTTTACGAGCAGCAGAAACAGCATGTGCAAAGGCCCTGTGGTGGAAGCGATTGGGGGACTTGGTAAGAAAGAGATAGAGGTAAGCAGAGACTGGATCATGCAGGGTTTACAGACCGTAATGAGAGGTTTTAAGGGAAGTGGACAAGGAGGGCACGGTCAGACTTGTGTTTCGAAAAGACCCTGTTCATTTAGTCCATTTTCACAGAGTCAATTCCCTTTCATGGGGCATGCATTTTTGAGACACACCAGAGAAGAGAGTCGGCAAACTAGTTATTGTGAACTTTAAGTCTGGAGAGTTTTCAATGAAGATGCATAAAGCCCCAGGGAATCGGCCTAACAGATGTTGTCAGCAAGGCAGAAGGGGTGAGAAGTGCTTTGGTTTAGCCAGATTCCTCTGGAGACCTCTCTTAGACTCAGCTTCTCTAGCTGAGTTACATTGCCCTGATCTGATATTCAAGAATAACAGCTGGGACTGAGAGGAGGAGGTGGTGGTAGCTGTGTGCAGGTTCCTGTGGGTAATTGGAGGTAAAAAAAGGAAAAGTGGCTCACCTAATTGCATTCTAAATACGGCCATTGTTCAATTCCTTTCTTAAAAGGTGCATTCAAGAAGAAAAGTCCTTTCTGGAGTGGGAAAACAATGGCTGGGGGGGAGCAGAGTGGGGCTGGATGCATACATCCTCCCATCCCTTCACTGGAGGTGTTCTGTTTGTAAGTGCGGTTTTGAGTGGCTGGCTCGATTATTTTCACTGTGTGCATGTGAACGGTAATAAACTTAGAAAACGGAAACACATGAGTCTACAGTAATTGTTTTTTAGATAGCGTAATAAGTCATGATAATTGCTTGCAAAGCATTTCCCCCCTCCTTGTCTACAGGGGTAAATACATTAAAGCCACGTTCTTGTATACTATTTTACAATCTATTAGCATAATAACCCATTGTAAAGCAAGCCCTGCTGCTGTGGGAAAGTGTGGGATATTGGCCCATTAGACACCTTTGTCTTCGATGCAAGAAGTTAATGGCACTATTTATGGGCATCATCTTAGCTTGGTGTCTGCTTGTTGCCAGCTAATAGATCCAGAGCACAAGGTGCTGTTTGATAAAAGTTATCCAACACTAACAATCCACCGTGACTCTAGCCTCTTGCTTGAAAATTGCTTTTAGCCCCAAGCGAATGGGAAAAGCATCCTGATAAATTTAGCTGCAAATCAAGTTATAACCAATGTTCACAGAATGTAATCAAATTAGATCTTAAAGCCTTTAATTTCATCATTAGCATGTATTATTTCTTTTTCAAACCTTGTAATTAAATAGCATATTAGGAAAAGATAATTTTTTCCCTTTTATACATTTATTAGGTATCTGGGGTTAAATTTGGAGCTCTGTTATGATATACATCTGCTTATTCTTAAATGAGGATGGCTTTTTTATTGAAGTATAATTGACAATGCAATATTAGTTTCAGGTGTACAACATAGTGATCCAACATTTATTATAGAATGGCTTTAATGATACCTGAAGCATTAGAAAAGTAACTGGTTAACTAAACCTAGGGAATTTGTGGCAAATAAGAGATCATTATGTTTACCCAAGCGCTGTTATAATCTGAGAGTTGTATAATTAGCCAAATTATACAGCGGGAAGTTAGACACTCATTATTTACTTTTCTTGGACATTTTGTGGGTTTGTACAAAAATTTTCACTGCACACATGAGATTCATTCTTCCTGAGGTTTACATCTGGTTTACCATAAATCAAGAATTTCTGAATAAATGTTCTTTTCTTATCCCCATTTAGCACTGAGAAGTCCATGGCTTTGCCGTTACGAAGCAGTGATTATTGTAGAAAGTGGAGGCACATGGCTGGCACGCAGAGGCAGAGCAGCGATTCTGTGGCTGCTGAGGGCACAGATGGACGCTTGTGGAGCAGGGGGACTGGCCTGAGTCTCTGAGCAGTGTCTGGTCTAGAGGCTTCCTCGCCTTTCAGACGTCCCTCTTCCCTTCTCAATCAGGGCTTGCTGTTGGGATTGGCCAATCAAATTCCGAAGAAGTAGGTAGCTCGTGGCTCTCAACCACGGCCAAATATCAGAGAGATTTAAAAATTACAGATGCCTGCCCCCCACCCCCTTCTCACACCTCATTCCAATTTAACATGTGACCGGAGTTGTAGTCACTGTAGTTGCTCCAGCAAGGGTGGAAGATAGGAGTGGCAGGGGTCTGCTGCCTCGTTCTTAGCTGCAGAGCCAAGTGGCATGCTTCCATGGAGCCTCGATTTACCTTCTCCTGGAAGTCGCTGGTGACTCATCACACCTGACACACACAGTAAAGCATATATGTCATCCCTGGCTTAAGATGTTCCTTTATAGGTACCATCGGTAGAGAATTTGCTCATTACTATACAAATACTTAATGAAAATTTACTTGGTGGGTGCCAGGCTCTCTGGCAGAGTCTAGGGATATAATAGGGAAGAAAAGAGTTTTTTGTTTTTTGGGTTTTTTTGGAACTAGTGGTGGGGGGATAAAAAAAAAAGAGAAATAAAGGAAAATGCATACAAAATAGCAGGTTGCTGCCTAGGAAGGAAACAAACATGAAGCTAAGATAGAGAATGGCAGTTTCGCGTCTTGCAAAGTTTCACTCATAGAGGTGGAGCCCAGGTTGTTGGAAGAGGCTCTGGTAGGAGCCAAGCCAGTCCAGAAACTCATTCCGGACAGTCTGGGGCAGATCTTGCCTTTTCTTTCACTGTAGGTGCATTTTTATCCTGTCTGTGACAGGAGGGCATTGGTATAATTTGTTTCCCCTGGAATTGACTCCCTGCCACCCCCACTCAAGTCTCCCTTAGACATCGGTGGTCTGTATGCTTGGGGTCACCTGCATCTTCATCTGCTTGGTGGCAGGCTGCTTTTCAATCTTGTCTACAGATAGCAGCCACCTGAAAAAGACTGTCAGATTATACCATGTCTGCTCCTTCTTGTCATTTCTCTGTCTCCAGAACCCTTCAGAGCTGAAGCCCCTAGAGTCAGCTTCGTTTTTCAAGGATCCTCTAGGGCACAGTCCGTACATGGAGGTAGAATACTGATGTTCTCAAGGACTTCCTTCCCACTCCTGCAAGGGGAGCCCTTGGTGCCAAATTATTGACACTGCCTCATTCTCTGCCACATTGAATAAATATGTTTAAAATGGAATTAGTTTGTGAGTCCTTGGCTTGATTTATAATACATTTTATATTCAGATGTGCTGTTACTGTTTATCTCCACAAAATAAATATTAAAATTGTATTTGAATCTCACATCAAATTTATATTCATGCTATTACAACTTTATTTCTGTCAAGTGATAATCACTTTTCAGACATAAGGCAGAAGTAAGAGTACATATGCAAATAAAAGTGGTTATTATTTCTCCTTAAGATATCTCCTTAAGATGTTACTCTGGGCTTACTCTTTTCTCACATACAATCTGTATAATGAATATTGGGATGAATATGAGTTCCCTGGTTCTCATGGTGTGTCCAGGCAAATTGTTTTTGTTATGAGGTTCCCCCCCCCCATTTCTTGAGACTCAGTCAAACAGGAGCAGTGAATCCTTTGTCATCTATGATTGTTGGGTGTCCAGTTGGTGCCAGACCTACAATTGGCACTGACATGCTTTGAATTTGTATTTTCAGTAGTGGGAATGGTAAATGCTAGCATCCACACTTATTTTATTTATTTATTTTTAACCAGTCTCTCTCACAACTAGTGGCCAGGGACCGCCTGTATGGGATGACTAAAATTAGAGTACAGCTTTGGTCATGGAAAAACTGTGTCAAAACTGATTTGATCTGGTCATCACAATATTTGAAACCATCCTATAGCATCACAGTTCAGCCTGTAGAAGTAATAATAATAATAATAATAATAATAATAATTGTGGTGATTAAATCTCATTGGTTTTGAAATATTAGCTGTAGAACTGATGTGAGGAGAAGAACTGTAATTTATAAATTATAAGTAGTCTTCTCTCTCTAAAAGTGGACACTAATCTTTAACTTCGGGAAAATTCAGGGATATAACTTTGGAAATTGGAATTGTAGTCCCAAACCCAGATCTACCTATGGGTTGACTTCCAAGGATTTTGTTATTGTTGTTATTTTATTTTAAAGCAAGCAGTTTAATCAGGATGATGCCAAGAGAAGCAATACTTGTGACTTTGGTAAGGTATTTGATGATCTCTCATGGATAATATTATTAAGAGTGAGAATTATTACAGCTAGCATATAGTGGATGCACAGATACTGTGATGAGCACCTCACATATATTATTTCATTTCACCCAACAGCAAACCTGTGAGGTAGGTATTATTATTGTACCGATTTTACAAATGAGAAAACGGAGCCTTAGGGAAATTAACACGTTCAGAGTCATCTTGGTAACTCAACAGTGCGTTGGGCTGGCCGAGAAAAGGGGCCAAGACACCCAAGATGGCTGACTCTCCCGCCAAGATAATCGACTCTCCCGCCAAGATTTAAACCGAAACCTAAGCGGAAACCGAAACCCGTCCTACCGACTTTCCTCACCCCCAGCAGTACCCAATAAAACCCTGCCACGACTCTCCAAGACAGACTTTCTCCCCACCCCCAGCGGTGCCCAATAAAAACCCTCGCTGCCCTGCCCTGAGTGCGACTTCCCCCGACTCAACGCTCTTTCCTGAGTCGCGGAACCTCGCCCAAGGGTGCTTGCAATAAAGTTCATCCTCTGGACCACGTTTGCCTTTGCGGTCTTGATTTCATTAGCGACGAGAAAAAAACTTAACATTTGGTGCCGAAACCTGGGAGCAAGAGAAACTTTACACAGTGGAACTGAGAGATTCCAAAACATATTGGTCTCACTCCCAAGTTGGTGTTCTCACTGAGCATCCTTTATGGCATATGGAGAAGATTTTTAAAAATGTGGAAGATAAAGTCGATGTGAGTTTTTAGCTGTTTGATCAATTGTATCTGAAGAACACTGAGGTAACAAGCGTTCTTAGATTTCAGTTTTGGCTTAATCACTTGTTCTTTTTGTGTCTTAAGCAAGCACCTTTACAATTTGGGGTCTTAATTTCTTCATCTGAAAAACAGGACTAATGATATCTAACTCAAATGAGAAGGCAGAAAATCATTTTGTAATTTAAGAACACTCTGTGGATGCCTCAAATTCTCTCCTTGGTTCTATCTTACTCAACATTTTCATTATCTTGAAGACGAGTAGTCCATAATTATCAAATTTGTGGATAACACAAGCCTAAGAAGGATAACTAACTTGTTGAGTGAGGTAATCAGGACAACAAAAGGTATCTGTAGACTGAACATGTGATCAAGACATTCATGATGAAATTGAATAGAAAGTCACATAAAGGACAATGGTATTTAGTTCATTCCAAACTAATGCCTGACATTCATTGAACAATTACCATGTGCGAGGTGCTATTTTCAGCTCTTTACACATATTATTATACAGTTCTCACAGCAACTGTTTGGAGTAGGCACTGTGCATATTCTTCCTTTACAGGTAAGGAAACTGAGTCATGAAGAGATTGTTTGCCTAAAGTCATAGAGCTACTAAAGTGTGGAGACAGTATATGAACCCAGGGGATCTGGCCTCTTAAATTCTGCACCAAAGTGCATTGTTGAGAGGGCTCACACAGTTTTTGGTCCATGTTAATAGAAATACTGCATATAGGTGAGAATTAGTAAGAGTAAGAATTAGACAACATCCTCTTGGATGTTGCAGAAATGTTATATGATTATATTCATACATTGAGGGTCCTTGGCAACCAGAGAGCATGGAAAGAAGAGCTGTCAGGATGATGTCATGTAAAAGAATATTTGGGGGAGTGTGAAAATGTCAAGCTTGGAGATGAGGAGCTACGATAGGATAGCCATCAAGTATTTACCATAGGGAAGCTAGAGTTCATGGCTATAAGGAGCAGACATGAGCATATGCATAGATGTTAGAGAGGGGTAATTTCTGTTCAGTGTAAGGATGAGGATGAGATCTGGCCACTAGTAGAATGAGCCTCTGCTAAAAAGTAGACACTGAGTCATAGAAAGTATTCAAGCTGCGATCACTTAGATGTCTTCCCATCAGAAAACTGCACTGTTAGTAGATTTCTGTATCAGTGGAAGTATCCATAGGATATTTTCTAACAGCTTTTCCAACCCCAAAATTCAACCACTCTATTCACTCAGTATACAGGCCTCATGCTTTGACCTTAAACATAGACATTTTTCTTTGGGGTTAACTCCAAAGGGCTCATGATTAACTGGGTTTAAGGCTTGTGTGTTTCATTGATGAAGCCTCCACAGTCCATTAGGGCAAGGGTGAACGCCTGAACCAGTCTGGCTCAGTTGGATCCTCTCTCTTGGAATTTGGAACTGGTTGTCTTTCTGGAGCTGGGAGGTACTGAAGCTGGGGAGCTGGCACAACCATTTCCACACTGTAAGTAGGAAAACTGACACTACTGATGGCAAGGAAACAGATAAATAAAGCAGATGCACAGTAGGAGCTCATGTGAAATGAGAAATGACGCGATCCATGGAGGGAAGAGAAATTGAGAGATGATGAAACTAGTTAGTTTCCATTAGCTTGTAGATTTTGGACTTTAGTCCCCTAGGCTTGGGTGGATTGCTGCTTCTGTATTCAAGGACACACTATTGGATACTCCCAGTTAGTCACCATTATTGTGTTCAAAGCATTCTGGATAGGTTTCTATATTTTGCCACCGAAAGTTTTTTTTTTTTTTAAACTTTAGACCATTCCTTTTAAATAGGGTAACTCTTCATTCTTTGTATCAAAAACTTACTTTCACTGCCTTCAATTGGTCACTTAGCAGTAGCAAGTCATTGCAGGTACACATTTTCCCCCAAGATATAATGGTTATAATTAAGTGATTCAACAGTACTTTAATGCAGAAGGGCCAGGGCTATCCAAATGTCAGACTAAATTATAAAGTGAGCAGAACTAAAATGCCACAGGATGTAACCATCCATAATTTATGAGTAGTAGGGTCAGATCAGTTCATAAAACGAGCTAGAATAATTTTTTCATGGTTTCATACGTTTTTATTAAAAGATATATCTCACTAGCAGTGAAATAGTGAAGATTAATAACAATGCAAAAGAGTGAAGCATTCTCACTGTATCTCCAGGACCCCATGTTTTTAACTGTGTACCAGGGGAAATGTCATTTATTGAGGCACGGCTCCTTTTGCCTTTGGGAATCTGGGCCATGAATATTTTAGTTGAGACGTTGATTCTCAGGAGAATCCCATGCTGCCGTTTTGCTGTGGCAGAAATCTCATGTGTTTTCCAAGAGAGACACCCTCTGAGATGTGAACGGTAAGGGGAATCCTCATAGGCTTCTGGAGCAGAGCCCTGCCTGCCAAGAATAAATCCAAACTGGAGATCGTTTGCCATGGGTCTGTGTGACAGAAACATTTGCAATCATGTCACTGAAAATGTTTGTTTTGCTGGGTCTACATGGCAAATAGGATACAGATCAGTGAGCAAAGAAATGGCTTGCTGAGTAGGCTGGACATCGTTGATGAAATGTTTGCTGGAAGCATGTACCATGAGTCTTGCTTCTGCACCCCATCTAGGGGTTGCCACGCTGGCTGACAACATTCCCAGCTACAGCGTTTATGAGAAACGAGCTGGAGTATTTGTCATCATTAAGGCTCTAGATTGTTTTCTAGGAGTGTTAAACCTTCTGACCATATTGTACCTCATGGAGTTTGACCCACATCCCTCTTGAAGTTTGGATCAGATGGAGGACGGCTATCCTTTACTTTTATGGAATAGATATGTTTCAAGGAGCTGCCAGTAAAGTACATCGTGTAAAGTAAATCCTGTTTCCCTACTGATTTACTTTATACAATTAGATATGTGTACTCTGAAAGGAAATCTCCTGCATGTTTGGTAAGGGGGCAGTTTAGGTGGCCTCTGCTGTAGTCTCATGGTGGGGCCCTCCAGATGCCATCATTCATGAATGCCTGCAGAAGACAGTAGTTCACCCTTACCTGGTGCCTTAATTTTCTTCTACGAAATTTCCCTGCACCAGAGCTTCCTCCTAGCTATTGGATACCTGCTGTGTATTTCATGTACTATAGGATTTCCATCTAGGCTGGGAATCTCCTTATGCTGTACTCATGATTTTAATCTCCTCTTTCTCTTTTAATGTTATTATTTTTTTTAAATACCATTTAGCTGAGCTGGACCATAACATCATACACCAGTCCAAATCTCCAAAAATGTCATTGTTGTGATAACAGGATGCAAGTGGGAACCCCAGTGGATGTTCGGGCCTAGAAGATCCTATACCGGTATTTTAAAGTCAAGGAGCAACACAAGAGAATAGTACCTGAGAGATATAGTTACAGTCGACTGAATATATCTCCCAGATTAGAAGTGTACGTATGCATAACATGTTATGAATGAACTGAGGGAAAACGAGTTAGAATTCACTAAAACAACAGCCCCCGGCACAAAATTATATAAAACGACATGTTTACTTTTTAGTAGGTTGTTTGGAGTCTAGGTAAATACAAGTTATTAATTACCCTGTGATTGGTGAAATCTGGGTTGATTCGGGCAGGAGAGGGAACTGGACCTGTTGAAGTCTGTGCCCGAAGCGTCTGCTTGGTTGGTAGCAGCAGCACAGCATTCCTTTGCCTATGAGGGAAAGTGAATATTTTGAGAAACGAGGAAAAATAACTTCTGATGTTAACTAGATTCCTCAGAGGTATAATACCTAGATTCGGTTTGTTTCTCTGAATTTTAATAAGTGGTATTGGGGTTTGTTCTGTTTTATTATATGCATCCAGAGAGAATGATAAATTTCTACAGTTACAGAGGCTTAGCATTCCACACATTTGGTTAAACTCATTATAGCGTACCCAGCTATTCCATGAATCTAGTTCCACTGTGGATCATGTCCTGTCCCCTATCTGCGAGACATAGTATGCTCCTCTCATTACGGTGGAGAAAAGCCTCCAAGGTGGTTGTTTTCTGTCCCACCGAGAGCCTTGTGACTGGGATCTGTGGCACCAAACTGGGCTTACGTCTTTGACGATCAGCACGGCTTACCTGTATTCGGTACTTGCCACGTGCCAGACACTGTGCCAAATGCTTTACTTGCATTATTCCAGTCAGTTTTCTGTCCAACTTCTCGCCATGTCTCAGATGGGAAACCAAAGCTCAACAGGTGCATTAACTTACTGAAGCCCACACAGCTGGTGGTAAGTGGCTGAGCAGGAACTTGAACCGAGATCAGTTCCTGCCAGGGCACAGACTTCTAATCACTTTTCTCCACCACCTCTTTCTCTGATTGCCATTTAATACCAGGCTCTGAGACCACGTCACATCAAAATGGGCACAATCATTCAATCAGGCATTCAATCAAGACAGTTGCTGAAGGAATTGTGACAGAGTATGGCCCTTACCCTGGTTGAAATTTCTGTGCTTTAAGACACAAAGAACATGGTAGATTTTTTTTTTCCTCAACAGACTTCATGATAAGTCTGTCATGTATCATTGACCTAAGAGAGGACAATAACAACCCAGAAGGGCACTTTCAGTTCTAGGATATTCTAAAAATAACCTGTTTGATTAATAGCTATGTCCATGGACAATAGAAGTCCACATTATGGCTGAGGACAGGGATACAGTTCTCACCCTCACTTCCCAGGTGTTTCTCAAACTGATCCACTTACTAGGATCACCTTACTTTGACTTTTTCTTTTAACCTTTATTTATCCCTGAGATTTAATTTATTCAGGGTATATAACCTCAGCTCATGGGATGTTTTTGCCTAAAGCAGGATGGAGATAACCATTTCTCTCAGAAAAAAATCTTGGTGACCTTTGTATCACAGTTTAGGGTATTTACAAATCTTTGAGATAAATGCTCCATCAGAATATGGCAACAAAGATCATCTGGAGATCCAGTGTCCTTGTCGCTATGGTTACGTCACTCAGTTATCCAGTTCAGAGAATGAGAAAGCCCTTCAGTTGGTGACCATGTGCCTCTGTGCAATGTTTAGGTAGTGTTAAATAACCCATAAGTCTGGGGCAGGAGAAATGGAAAATGAATTAATTCACTGTTCATTCAAAAATTGGCCCCGAGAGCTGCAAGGAGTTTTCTCTTTAGAGAACCAAAACTCTATTCCCAATATTGAGACAAGAACTCACCTATCTGAGACATAATAACAGTCTTTCTTAGAGGATTATGGACAGTGTTTACTTATCCATACTGTTTTGATTATATTTTCCAAGAATAACAGTTTATAAAAATATGAGTAGAAAATTTCAAGTACGGTTTTGTAGATGATAATAATAATAATAACAGCCACAGATTCCTCCTATCCTTGCATACATGTATTTTTGCCATGTGAGTTGGCTGCCATTCCTGTCAAGAGTTGGAGTTACTTTCTCTACCCACTTGAATCTGACTGGCCTTTGGCTTGCTTTGACCAGAATAATGGAGCAGAAGTGATATGTTATAGGAGTTTTGAGTGTAGGCTTCAGGAGATCTTGCAGTTAATCTTCTTATGCTTTTGCTGTTCTGAGACCTCCATGTGAGAAAGCCTGTGCTAGCCTCCTTGAGGATGAGAGCTGACATGAAACAGAGATGTCATAGCTCTGGCTCCAGAAACCAACCATCCTGCCCATAGTCCATTAAGCTCTAACTAACCTACCTGTTGCCTACAGAATCACCCGGTTGACCAACAGACTTGTGAACAATCATAAAATTATTGTTATTGCAAGCCTTTAATTTGGGTATGCTTTTATGCGACAATAGATAATGGTTGCATATACTGAATGTCATCCTAATACACACATACACACTTAAAAATGCAAATATATCCCTGGATGGTGGGATTGTAGGTGAATTTAATTTTCTTTTTTGTACTTTTGTATATTTTCTAATAAACCTGCATTACTTTAATGATAATATTAATAATGAATGATATTGAACATACCATTATTGATTTTAATAAAATGACCACGGCAAACTACTAGTGATGGGGCAACTCAATCACTTCCCTTAGGGGGTCCTTAGAACAGTATATTCCAGTTACCCATTGTTGTCTAACAACTCCCCTGCACCCCCCCCAAAAACCTTGGTGACAGAAAACAACCACCATTTTGTTATGCTCATAATTTTGTGGATCAGAAATTTGGGCTAGGCATAGTGAGGGTAGCTTATTTCTGCATCTTGATGACTGAAGTCTCAGCTGGGGTACTTAAATGGCAAGGGATGGTTGAAACAGCTCCACTGAAGTTACATGGCCAGGGCCTTGGTTCTAGCTGTAGGCTGGGTTCCTTGCTTCTTCCACATGCTGTGTCTGGTGGAGTTGGAATGTTTAAGAGAGCTTCCTCAGTCCTATATTTTGTGCTTGGGCTGGGATGGATGGCATGGAGCTGGTCAGGCATCTCTCTGTGTCTCTCTGTCTCTCTTTCTCTCTCTCGCCACCTCTTTCTTCTCAGAGTCTTTCCATATGTCAAGCTTGAATGGCAAGGCAGTCTCAGAATAGTCAGATTTCTTATTTGTTGGCTAACTTCACCCAGAGTAAACATTCTAAGAGGTGTAAGCTGTAAGCCTTCTTATGACCTAGCCTTGGAAGACTCAGAATATCACTTCTGTTGCATTTAATTGTTTGAGCAAGCCACTAACGCCAGCTGAGACTCCAGGGGAAGAGGATTACTACTCAAAAAATTTATGGCAATCCTTAATCTGTCACATTTCACTCTCTGGCCATGAATTATTTACATACCTCCTCCTACATGCAAAATACACTCACTCTTTTCCAAGACCCTCAGCCAAATTACATCATATTGCTGCATTAGGTGTCAGGATCTCTTCATTGCATTCAGATCTGAGTGTGGATGAGTCTCCTTGGATGTGAATCATTGAGTGTACTTCCTTGAGTACAAATTCTTATTGATCTGAAGACTTGCGAACTACAGAAAAAAACTATTTATACCCCATAAACAACATGCAATGATGAGAAAGACCCAGTGTAAGCACAGTATAAACACTTCAGTTCCCCCAGGAGGGCATTGGAGGGCACTTAGCAATCAGTTGTCCATAGCAATCCAGCTACGTACATGTCATCAATTCTCTTTCCTGGGATAAGGAATGTTATGGAATGAATGTTTTGTCTCTCAAAATTCGTATGTTGAACTCTTAACCCCCAATGGGATGGTATTGGGAGGTGGGGCTTTTGGGAGATAATTAGGTCATATGAGGGTAGACCCCTCAAGAATGGGATTAGTTCCCCTATAAAGACACCCCAGAGAGCTCTTTCATCCATTCTGCCATGTGAGGACACAGCAAGAGGTCTACTACCAGGGAGAGGGCCCTCATTCAATCATGCTGGCACCGTGATCTCAGAATTCTAGCCTCCAGAACTGTGAGAAATAAATTTCTGTTGATTTTATGCCACTCAGTCTATGGTACTTTGTTATAGCAGCCTGAGATAACTAAGACAGGGAATAGTTTTTGATTGGGGTTTAGTGTTGCTTCCTGGGAATAACTCCTGCCCTGGAAATTGTTTCCATTGTATAAGCAGAGTGGAAAGAATCAGGGTTCCTTAGGTTTGAATTCTGACTTTATATTTACAAGCCACGTGAGTATTTATTTCATCCATGTGAGCCTCAAGTTCATTATCTACAGAAAGCATATAGTAATACTATCTTGATCATAATATGATCTACTTTATGTACTTAGCATGGTACCTGGCACCAAACAACTGTTAGTTTTCATCTCTCTGTGATGTTATATTAGTTTAGGCAGTGGCAAAATTGTCTCAGGCCTTGAGAAAGACCACTGGAACTCCCTCAAACAGAGACCATGATAAGGAAATCTCCTATAGAATTATTGAGCAGTGACTTGGGGCATGTCCCACAGAATTGTTGAATGGTGGACTTCTATTGCAGAAAGGAAATTTTGAAAGAATCTACTTAACTCAGTTGTAATAATAATAGTGATACCAAATCTTTCAGAAATTATGTTTTTTGAGGTCATTTACTGAATGCTGTTCATTAGCCTCCATTGGCATTGTTTGTTTCATGGTCTGAAATTTACAGTATGGCTTTATCCTTTCATCTGCCATAAAGAAGAATTTCAAATGTAGAGAATGGGATCAAAATTTGACCTGACTCAGCTAACATGTTTGACCCTGCCATCTGACTCAGAGTTGAGCAGTTGTTTATAAGTTTTCAAAGTCTCAAGTAGTTGGCTGAGGTCTTGAGGTTACCACACAATGATAGGAGGATATAGTATTTAATATCAACAACTGAGTGAAGAGAAGGAGGCATCCCAGTTTAGTGTGGCTCTGCAGTCTTGTAACACAGTCCTACTCAAGGCAATGAGATGATCTCAAGAGCAATGTTTGGATCATGATACCATAAGAGCT
Organism: Ailuropoda melanoleuca; assembly: GCF_002007445.2. NCBI lineage: Eukaryota > Metazoa > Chordata > Mammalia > Carnivora > Ursidae > Ailuropoda > Ailuropoda melanoleuca. Next base: position 26,325,749 of record NC_048221.1, read on the forward strand.
AAAGAAATTCCGTTGCACATATAAATAACTGTTCATGGATAACAAGGGAAATCAGAAAACTGAAAAAATGTATTCCAAATGTTAGTAATGCTGACTAGTTTTATTATAAGCATACCCCCCCTTTTTTTTCCTCTCCCATAACTATACTCAATGAGACAGATAGGTCAGCCAGTGAAGCAGGCAGTGCTGGTGCTCCATCCACATGCCCTCAATTTCTTTACTACATCACCTCCCATCTCTTTATTATCTTCATGCACTCTGTATCCCCCTGCACTTTCACTTCTAATGTCCAGCACCAGGATCTCTTCTTGGAGGACTTCCTACAAGCTGCTTTTGCTTATTTTGCTCGTGTGTGCCAAAAGCTAATGTGCTTGGGAATTTACATCCCCTAACCAATGACTGAGTTGTGCAGGAATACAATACTCCACGAACTCTGAGGAGCAATCTCTGCTATCTCTAGACCTCCCTGCATGATTAGGCCACAGTTAACTTTACTTGGGAGTTTGCTTGATATTTCACTTTTGGTTGGTCCCCTTCTCTTCACAATCCAATCCCCTTTCCCCCATGACCCCACCAGTTTTTCCAGAGAATACTTTCTAATAAGTCATTTTCACATAAATCTTCATCTCAGGGTCTGATTCTATGGAATCTACCCTACAGATATCACGGAAGATGTCAAAATTACCTTTGAAAATCCATTATATTTCCTGTAAGCACAGGTGCATGGCTTATGTATAAAACCCTAAAACGTGCTTTTGCACACTAAACTTTAGGAGGCACAAAAATGTATTAAGCAAGGAGTAAAATGCTATATAGAGATTTCTGGGTCCTTAAGAGAGTTTACAAATCTCAGACAGTAAATGGAGATACATAGAGAAATCTAAAGGATTCTGCTTCACTATGTGATTTATTATGTTTTAATATTAAGCCTCTATACCTTGAATACGTATTAATAGTTTTGCTTATTGTTATTGTGTAGAAGATTAGATAACATTATATGGGGAGATCAGGTTCTGAAATCAGCAGAGAATATAAATGTGTGCACAGCAATGAAATTACCCTGTGTCTTTTAAAATTTGTTTACAGTGTATGTATTGAGCAAGTTCTACGTATCATGTATTATTTGTGTTATTCTAAACACTGAGAATATAACAAAACAAATTCCCGCCTTCATGAACCTTAGATTCTAGGAGGAGGAGAGATAAAAAAAACAAGTTATTATATAATATGTTGGGTGGAGAGAACCATTATGGAGAAAAATAAACCAGGGTCAGGTGGCTAGGGAGTGCCAGGTTGGGGGGGTACTGCTTTATTTGGGTAATCAGGGGAGCCTCACTGATAAGGTGACATTTGAACAGAGACCTAGAGGAAGTGAGGAGACTAACCATGTTGATATCTAGTAAAAAATCATTCTAGGTAAGGGGAAGAGTGTGGTGGACGTAGGTCTCTTACTGGGGAACATAGTTGATTACAGTTTAGCTGCCACCTTCTGGAGGGGACACGTCCCCTGAGCCTCTCCTAGCCAGTAACTGAGCAGAGTGGAGTAGTAATTCAGGACTATTCCATGAGATCGGGATACCTCTGACAGGCAACTGTGGCTCAGGGACACTCCATTGGCTTGCCAGAAACTCCCTTAGGACTGCATTGCAGTCTGAAACCTTCCTGCACAATCCTCTTTCCTTACTCTTACAGGTGTCGGATTGGCACTGTGGTCAAAGGACCTTCCCATCTTCTCCCCCTCCATCCCTTTTATCCTTCACACACATTTCCCCTCAATACATTTATTGCTCCCCTAATCCCATCTTGGCATCTGCTTCTTGGAGGGTCCAAACTAACACAAACAAAATGCAAAGGACTGAAGCAGGAGCATGCGGATATGGTCACGGAATATCAAGAACAGCATGTTAGGAACAGAATTAGAGAGGGGTCGAGGGATGGGGAATGTGGACAGACACAAAGCAGGGGGCTGAATCCCGAGAGCCCAGCAGGGATCATAAAGACCTAGAGTTTTACTCTCTGTAAGATAGGGACAACTTTGGAAGATTCTGGGAAGGGGAGAATGTGATCTTGCATTTTAAAAGGACCCTGTCACTGTTGCATTGAGAACAGATGATAGGAGGAAAGGGTGCAAGCAGGGAGACCAGCTTGGGGGCCACTGAAGAATCCAGATGAGAGATGGTGTTTGAAGGAGGTGGGTAGTGGGAAAGGTAGGGAGCAGTGAATGAATTCTAAATATATTTGAAGATAGAGCGAACAGGATTTGCTGATGGTTAAGCTTGAGGTATGGCAGAAAGAGAAGCCAAAGATAACACTGAGATTTTTGGCCTGTGCAAATGGATTTAGCATTTACTGAGACAGGGAAGACTGGATATTGTGAAATATCATTATAGATTTTCTAGTTTAAATAGGTTTCTCCTGCCTGTGTACTGCCAGTGATGCTTTGTTGATATTTCTACTTCATTACAAATCATACCCCTTACACCATGGTTGAGCTACTACTATTGCTACCTATCAATGAATGTGTACTTATTCCCTGCTACCCAAACCATTATAGATACATAAAACACACACACACACACACACACACACACACACACACACACGTAATGCTGTTCTCCTCATTATGCTATGTGCTTCCTTTTGACCCATGTGGCTCTTCTGTAATGCTTTATGCTCACCACCATCTCCCTACCAGTCTGTATGTTTCTTGAGAACAAGTTGGCATTGAATATGCTTTATACATGCTCTTTCAACTATTAAATTTCCTTTCATAGAATAGGTTTAATAATTCTTTGTGGCATTTTGTGACTCGTGTGTCCCTGACCCTCTCCTCACCCACCTTGTAAGTGACTAATAAAACTAAATGGGAATTCCTAAAAAGGATCATATCCATTGGCCTAATAATATCCAGTGGCTTCTGTACTTGCCTGACACTGAGTGGTCCCATTCCCAACTTCTGTCTGATTTTAGTTCTTGGTCATTGGACTCAGTCTCCCTGGTGTCTCTGGACTTGTTGTGCCCGAGAAACTTCAGGGAGAAGACCCTGTCTGAAATCTTGGGTCTTGACAGCTCATTTCTGATGCTACTCATAATTCCAATGTCCTGGTTAAAAAAAGATTTAGACATATTTAATGCTTTGCTTATGCTTTCCATTTCCCTGAATATCTGAAGCTCCCCTTAGCCAGCTGAGTTAGTTATAACTTGAGAACACTTATGCTATTTGACATACATGAATTATATAAGCAGGTAGAGTTTCCGCCGCAAAAGAAAAGCCAGAACAGCAAAAAATTGACTAATTGAGGAAACACTTTTTCCTTTCCATTTGCAATCTTTCATATAAACTTGAATGTTAACTCCTAATTATTTGGCAACAACAAAGTGCACTTGCAAAGATTCACCTTCAAAATGGCCAGTGCTTTCTGACACTCTCCAGCTAATAATAACTCTGGACTGTGGACATCTGATCAGAATTAATTGCAGCAGACTGGAGTCCTGCAAATGTTAAAATGTCTTTAGTTTTACAGACCAATAGATGCTATGGTTCAGCAGCTCTGCATTATTAGTAAGCTCCTTGAATCTTGAGGGAGGCAGCCCAGCAAACCAATGTAACCTTTATAAATTAAATGAGAATTAGTGACTGTGCTTGTTGACTGTATCAAGAACAAGGATATAGAATAAAAATAACACCTTTTTTTATAGCTACCAAACAATTTAATATATAAAAAGCTTGCTTTGCCTGTCAGCTAACAGTCAGCTAAATATAAAGTATTCATCATATGCAGGGGCAATATCTGACATGTTGAGGGAGTAGACTGATAGACAAAGAAAAAGAAACCCTATTAAGAAGGTCAGAACACAATTCAAGAGGTTAATGTTTAGACTATGGTGGCCAAAAAACCGTTAGTTTCCAAAACAAGGTGAAAGTCTGGGACATAGCAGTCATATCTAAACTTCTGAAGGACTGAGAGGCTAGCATTTCTACGTGTCACTGGTTCTTCCTGTATATGTTCATATTATGAGTGGAACAGCTTTATTATTGAGGACAAACAATAAAATGGATACATAGAATTTTCCATGGGTATTCTGTCAAAATTTAAAATAACCAGGCTACCCATAGCCAGCTACAGAGCGCATGGTGTATGGGGCACGGATGGTAGGTGGAGACGAGAGGGAAACTTGAGAGACTTGGCATGCATTAACAGATATGGCACAAAACAAGAAGTAGTTTTTGAGAACTGTTAAATTAGATTGGATTAGTAGAAATGAAATGATCTATTATTATCGTTAGCAACAAAGGGTATCCATCCCAATACACAACTGTTGACTAACTTGTGCTTAGCGTCTCAGAGACGGTAAGACATTCATATTCATTTTTCATTCATTCTGCATCATTTATTATGTACCATCCATGTGTTAAGTATTGTGTTAGAATGCTAAGGCAAGGCTGGCAAGTCCTGGTAGCAGTGCCACCACCTGCGCATTGTTCCCATGACAGACATCACCAAACAGCCACGACACTAACATCACCAACAGCCACAACACTAGTTCCGTTGCTCCTGACTATGGCCTCAGGGTCTTTTCAGCATAGATATGGACCCTTGCTATTGGCAGAGACCAGGAGTTTACTGCAATAAAATCTGGTAGCAAAGAGGGAGGACTAGAATGAAGTTAGAATGGTGAGGATAGGGAAATGAATAAATTTGAAAGACACCAAAAAGGGTAAAAGAGACAGGACATTATCAATGGTTGGATGCTGGCTGGGGATGAAATTTGCTGGGGCAAAGTCAAGAGTGACATCAAAGTTTCTAGCTTGCTCAGTTGGGTGGATGAAACACCATTTATTGAGGCTCATGAGAGGGGGAGGAATGCCTGTAGGGAGAAAGATAAGCTTTTAATACTTTGAATTTTAGTTTCCTGTGGTCCATCCAAATAGAAATTAAAAAACTGGATATTTGGGTCTGTAATTCAGATAAATGACCAAAGCTAATGAGGAGACAGTTTAGGGGGTTGGTGCAACACATGGGCACTGGAGTCCCATTATCTGGGTTTGAACTGTGGCTCCACAGGACACTAGCTGTGCGACCTTGGTCAAGTTTCTTAGTATACCTTAACCTTCAGGGGTTTTTTTTCCTTTCCTTTTTAACATGGAGATAACATTAGTATCTATCTTACAGGATCATCTTGAAGATGAAAAGAATTTTGGCAACACACTGTGAGCACTATGAGAATGCTAGCCCTTATTATCATTGTCATTGCATCTAAACAGTGCCGAGTATTTGTAGAATGAATTTATCCATGAGATCACCCAGAGAAAGTGTAGAGAATGAGAAGACAAGTGGAATAAGAAAGAAACTTGAATTTATCATTCCTTAATGGGTTAGTAATCTGGTTGAATGAGAATTCAGATGCTTTGATATGTACATGAGTGAACAAAGAAAGGTCAAAATCCAAATGGTAAATTCTTATCAGGAACACAGAAAAGAAATTAGTGTGACAGACCAAAAGATTGTTTGAGGACAAAATGGGGCAGGTAGTCTTGAAGAGCTAGGTCCTTCCTTCTAGAGGGACAGGTTTGTCCAAAAAGCAAGTGTTGTCTAGTCAAATACCCACAGTTATTAAAGGGCAAGATAAGGAAAATCAAGAGGCAAGGTTTTAGTAATAACACTTGTTTGCAACAAGCAGTATGGTGGCCAGAGCAGTATTTCCATGTCACTGGAAATAACAACATGAGAATTCACAAATCTGTTGTGCTCTCACAACAAACATGCTCCTGAAAAGATGTACAAGAATCACAGCGTTGTAAATCTGTGTTTTGTAATATATTGTGCCATTGTAATATATTTTATTGGTTACTAATGTAAGTGGAGTGGCAGGGTTTATAGAAGTCAGGACTAGTGAATGACACCCCCATCCCACAGGTTTTCAAGCCAATCCCACCACACCCGTCCTAGGTCATCCTTGATTCCTCTTTGCTCTTCATCTCCTGCATCAATTCATTAAGAGTCTTCTTGACTCTAAAGTCTAAGGGCATCTCACATCCATTATCCTTTTTTTTTTTCATTTCCACTCTTAATCCCGATGCAAAGAAGCCTCTTCTCTCACCTGGGTGAGCTGCGGTCTCTCTGCTTTTCCCTATAATCCATTCTCCACGTCAAGCCATGCAACCCTCAGCTGAAAGTAAAACCCAAATTCTTACCTATAAGGCTTTGTATGACCTGGCCCCTGCCAACCTCCTTCATCTTGTCCCCCTTCCCATCTTTTCATATGCTTTAGCCTCACTGGGCTTCTTACTCTTCTCAGAACCCCCAAGCTCTTTCTGGCCTGAGGGCCTTTACATCATCTGCTCCTCCTTCACGTCCTCCAGACTTTCAGAAGATTGATTCCTTCTAGTCATTGAGGTTCTCATGTCAAGTGTGCTCCCCACAGGGAGCCTGCCATGGACACTCTGACTGTACAGCCCCATTTCCTGATCACTTTCTAAGATACCCTGTTCAGTTGTCTTCGCTGCACTTTTCTGATATTTTCACCTTGCTTCATTTGTAACTTTTGTGTTATTGTCTCCCCAACTAGAATATAATTTCCATGGTAACAGAGACCAGGGATGGTCAACTTATCCATTGGATACAGTAGGCACAGTGCCTTGGACCCGTGATACTTTTGCGGGCCCATGAAAATGTTTTAGTTTCTTTAAAAATTAGAGGAAAAATGGATATAATAATAATAATGAATATAGAATGAGGAGTCCAGGCTGGATTAAACTGATTTTTAAATACAGTTATGAAATAAAATTTTTAATATTTTTTATGGTGGCTTAAGGAGTCTATGAAAGTCAAAGGTGCCATGGTGGGGACTCTGTCAATGTTTATGGCAGTGCCTCCAGCACCTAGAAATGTACTGGGCAGAGAGCAAGCCCTCGAAATGAATTTGTTGTTCGGGTAAATTAAATAGCTTGGAACTTTGGAATCTGACCTAATAGAACCTAGGTTGTATGTATGTACACACACACGTGTGTGTGTGTGTGTGTGTGTGTGTGTGCGTGCGTGTGCTTGTGTTTGCTGGACATCTTCTCTTTGCCCCTCTAGATCCCTACTTGTCTCTGGGCCTAAGGAAACTGATCTCTATACCTGTGGGTTCAGATTGAGTTCAGCCAAGGGGAGGCACCATAAGGAGATCTGACAACGGGACAGTAAAGTCTCAGTATTTATTCCTGTGGTGTCCTCCCTGCTAAGGAGTCAAATGGACCTCATTCCCCTATTACTCTAATGATAATAATAATAAACAATAATAATGCTAACTGGTATTTACTGAGATTAAATCTGGCGTTGGTATTTTTATGTAGCAAAATGATATGATAGCATGATGTGACAACCTTTACTTTATACTTGAATTTTGCAGCACAAAATTTTAGACTTTATCAATGTCCTCAAAGGTCTCTCTTGATCATTTGACATTCCTACTGTTCTCTTCTGGTATCCCTCTTCTGTCACCACGCTTGTAAGCTTTTTCTTCTATTGTTAACAGGTCTAGCTTTGCTAGATCTTCATTTGTCAATAGATGGAGGCTGTCATTAACTTTATGAAATGTTGACTCTTATGCAGTATATGTCATTTTGTGAGCAATGTGTTTGCTGTCTGGATTTCCCTCAATGTAGCCCAATTACTGTGTCATAATGTTGTGAGCCTTTAGTGTTAAGTGGTCCTTGTTTCTGCAAGAATGAGTAGCATCCTATTTCCTAAGCTTCTGTTATAGGAGAATCCACATAGCACTTAAAAAACACTTAGTTCCTGTGGGAACATTTTTTTCATGATAAAAATAGATACATAGTAAAGCCTAAATTCTTGCAATATGTAAAAACTGTGTGGTTCCTGGCTTCTAGGCCATAAAGAGTATGTTTTCACTTTGTTAGCTGCTCTTTGTTCTTACCCTTTTTCTTTATACTTCCATAGTTTTCTCTAGAAAATCAAAATTTCAAAATATACAAGACCTAAGGCTAAGATATTGGAGCCATTTTAAAGATAAATAATGGATAATTAAATGAGACAGTATACATAAGTGTACTTTTAGAAGTATCCAAAATTAATGACTCAGTTAAATTCGGTTTTAATATATAACAGTATCAGCTCTAATGGCTAAGTTCATTATAATAATCAGTATATAAATTTCCTAGTAATATGACAAGTACTTGGAAGTACATCTCATAAATTATTACTGAAATGGTAGATAACTAACTTATTCATTTTTACATTTATTTTAGAAAAGGATTTTTATCGTATTTCTAAGTAGCTTGCAGCTATGTAGGTAAGTTCTGTTCATTTCTTCACTTTATCAGCTCTCGGAATGGCAGTTATATTCTTTAGTGTTCCCAACGTATTTGCTTTTCTAATCCATATAAACTACATCTCATGCCTAATCATAAGGACATAATCATAGTGAAACTTAGGTGATAGTTGGGGACATCACTGTTTAATTGTGATAGTTATTATTTTCATGGTATTCTTACATGGGTGTTCCATCAACAGCTCTGGTCTGAGAAGGCCCAGTTGGACCCTTTATATTACCCGTTTTCTCTCCTTGAGGGTGCTCTTTCAGTAAAATGACACCCTGATTTTTGCAGATGTTTAGACCAAACATTTCTAAGTCATCTTCCATTTGTTCTTCTACTGCTGTTCCCACCCCTCTTCCTCCCCCTTCCCCCAGTCTTCCATCTGATTCTGAAGTCGTCTGATCCTGTTGCTTTTTACCAGAAGGGGAACAGGAAGGAACATGTCCAACAGGGAGCTATGGAGAGGCAAGGCAATGCACCATGTGGACTGGATACAGAATGAGTCCTGGGGGAGAGCAGTGGTGGGAGATGAACAGGTTGAGGAAGACCATGTAATACCTTGAAGGTCTTGCTTAGGAATTTGGATTTTATCCTTTACTCAGAGGGAAGTCACTGGTAAACAACCACAACCACCACCACAACAACAGGAAAATGTAGGATTGGAGATTGGCATAGTATGTGCATGAAAAGAAGGCAGGGGAGTTTCAGGTGCACATAAAAGAGGGATTGACAGGAAAACAAGGAACATAGGCTCATCAGGGAAGAAAGTAAAACTGCTAGTAGAAGGGATGGGCAATACTGGGAGAGAAAGTAGTGATGCCAGAGAGTAGTTTAGAAAGAATGAAGAAGCAGGACAAGCAGAAGATGTAAGGTGGTGGTCAGAGGGAAATTTTAGAGTTGAAGATTTGAGAAGAGTATGATTCTGGGAGTCAATTATTTAAGGCCCACAGTGAATACCACTGAAATAGATGAGGGGCAAGACACTGGGAGGCTAAGGGCTTTGGTGTTACAAGGGCTATTGATATTGCATGAAAGGATGGCAGTATTGAGAGTGAAAAGGAAATGTTCAACATTTAGACAAGGATGAAGTGGATGTTGGTGGATGCTGGGAATGGGGCAAGGCAGAACAGCTTATTGTTTAAGAGCACTGGCTGGGTTTGAATCCTGGCCCCACCACTTTCTGATCATGTGGATCTGGGAAAGTTAGGTCTGTACCTTTGTTTCTTCATCTGCAAAATAGGGATGATAACAATAATAACTGTTTCACAAGGTCATTATCAATATTACACAAAATAAAGCATTAAAGCACTCAAGAAAGTGCCAAGTTCACAGTGGGTGCCTAGGCAATATTAGCCATTATAACTTAGAGGTAGAGTAGTAAAAGTTGTTTTTAGCCTTGGAAGGAGGCAGGAGAATATTGGATCTCCCTCTTGATGAGGGCAGGAAAAAAAGTGCCTGGGAGAAAAATATATAAACTCACAAGAAAGAAACCCATCTTCATGTACAGTAAACATTATTGGGAATCTATGGTACCTTCTTGGCAATGGACTGAGCTTCCAGAGTGTACAGGGGAATGACAGCTGTCCAGAGGATCTGACTTGTGGCCAGGACTATGTAAGACAGTGATGAGAAAGATAGAGGGTTGGGATATAGACATAAGAGCCAGAGGGCTACTTAACTTTGGAATTACAAATGAAATTCTGGAGAGAAGTGGTGGGTAGTAGTATGTTTGCAAGTTCCCATTCTCTGGTGTAGACAGTAGATGTGGTTATGACCACTGTGGTTGGCCTATAAGAATCTCAAACTGGAGGTTTATTAGAGTGCATTTTAGTTGAGTGTTCTGAGAAATCGGAAGATGCCATGGGGGACCAGCTCATTTAAGCAGATAGGACAGATACAAATGTAAAATATTGTATTCCCTTTGCTCTTGGAATTTGACCTGAAACACTTAATTCTACCTATATCTTAAATCTCATTTCATTTTGCTTTGGATTATTGAGTTCTGTCTATAGCTTACCTTTTGGATGTAACCCACTTTGTCTTCCTGGTTGTAATTCTTGCCTCTTTGGGGAATAATTTGACTACCCTTCCTTAAGACACAGCCGTCTCAGACTACTTTGGGTAACCCCCTATCTTAGACTGGGTTCATTGGAAACAGACTTACTGATGAAAAGTTAGGTACAGAAAGTTTATTGGGAAGTGCTCTCAGGAGATATGCCTGTAAGGAGGCAAGAAAGGCAGAATAGGCAGGAAGAGAAGCTGATATGCAGTGAGGTTGCAGCTGAGGCCTCAACCAATCCTACAGGGGCCCTAGAGCTGAGATAGCCTTTCAGAGTTGTCCCACTTGAGGTCAAGGAACCTGATCTTTATATCCCAGCACTGGCCAGTCATTGATTGTGGACTGCTCCCCAGGAGTGGCCATAAACTTGGGTGAGGTAGTTCCCTGAGGCTGAGGGACTATCCCAGTGAGGGAAGCATCTTGGAGTCTTTATTAGCTGACATGTTCTGCTAATGAGGAATGGATGTGTTGGCCCTGGAAAGCAGCCCGGGGTGGAGCACCACAGTTTCTACTATACCCGATTTCCACCATCTTCTTTTATACCTTCCAGCTGGCCTGAGTTTCTTTAAAGTGTTGGGGTGAGATGAGGGACGAGGAAAGACAAAGGTAGTCAAACAAGGAAGGTAGGAGAAGGCTGAAATCTTATTTTACATCCTTCACAATTTTTCCTGGGGACACCCACAAGAGGCAAAGCCAAATACATCAGAGAACCAAGGCTAGTGTAACAAATGTGGAAGTTACCTCTATGGGCCATGCAAAAAAGAAGGTTTGTATATTTATACCACTCTCTCTATCCTTAGCTGCACACTACAGACCATCATTAATATCTATGAGGTCATCGTTGCATTTGGCAACATTACTGTGGAATTACAAAGAAATTGGTCTACATATCACATAGCTGCTAACAACAAGGAGAATGAGGTTTCAGTGATTATTGAAAAGTTAAGGGACTAATTATGACAAAACTACTGCCTTCTCTGGAGAAGTTACCCTTACAGAAGAAAGAGGAGTGAATCTTCCCACTAGGAACATTTTTTTATAAGAGCTTGGCTACATTTTAAATTAAAGGTAATATAGAAAGTTTTAAACTCTGAGAGGCTAAAATAATGGCCGTTCTGTTTTAATATATGGAGTTTTGGGATGCCTGTAAAAAAGTACCATCTGGGCTGCACCAGAGCTGTAAAATTAATATCCACTGACCTGTTTGAAATATGCTTTTGTGAGTGATTGTGTCTCCGGCAGGTTATTTGGCTTTTCTTAGCACCAAAAATGTGCATCTTCCACCATAGGGATGGAAAGATCTCCTTTTAGGGGCAATTACTTGAATTATTTCCCCATGATCCCAGAGAGTTTTTGATCCCCTGACCACCAGGAGGCCACTTTCAATACTTCCAATGTCAGAAGCAAAAGTCATGGAACACTCCTCCCTCTTCATTCACTGGGAAAATTTCTAAATGACGACAATTCTCTTATTCCCTGGAAGAGAATAAAAGAATATGGAAGACATGTTAGAAAGAAACTCCAGATATATCCCTCTTCATTAAAATGTGAATTTCACTCTAAATGTGCTCATTTCCTAAGTTGTAAATTATAGTCAGAAAAAAAAATAAATACAACTTGGCTATTCCCAAGTTTATGGAATCACATAGACATAGTCTTTCCTGAAGAAAAATTCCCTGCTCAACAACCAATTTGCCACTAATGATAATAAGGTCATCCAAGTGCACAGCTGTTGGGTTTCCATGGTACACACAGTGACTGATTAAAATTACCCAGCAAAACCATGGAAGTGGGTTGTTAATACTGGTTGGAAAGTTGTGCATAGAATGAAGCCTTAGGCATTGATGGGAACTGGTAAGTCAGCCTGCCATTAATTAGCAAGGGAAACCTCTCCTGTTTTAAATAATTTATATCTGCATCCAAAATAGGTAATAGAAAGAGTATAACAATGAGGAACCATTATTGCTTTCCAGGAGGACTTCTCCAAACACAATTTACCAGCGTAACTGTACCTGGGTTTGAACACAGTTCACCCTGTGACAAAGCTCACCCTAAACAATTGACCCTTCTGATGAAATTATTTAATATATTAAGATGTTAAACTAGTTAATCTAGTTAATATGTTAAACTAGTTAATCTACTAACTTAGGTATAAAAAGAATGTGTTGCTTTCATATCTTTGTTGGGCAAACAGCATCAGACATTTTTTGTTGTTCATTCTGTACTTTTAGGGAAAAGAAATATATCCTTAACTTAGATCCTAGACCATTCCTTTTCATGTATTTGGCTTAAATAGCTGACAAAGCCATTGAAATAAGTGCCATTTTATTAAATGGGAAAAATGTAGATTGATTCCATTCATATAAATAATAAATTCTCTGAACATATAAAATATTTCTGAAGCTGCATTAATGCACATTTGCATTTCTCTTTAATATGAAACAGCTGTTGTATTTTTCATCTTATGGCATTTTAAAGAGAAGGAAAAGATTGGGAACCAACATGAATCACAGGTCCCCACTACATTTTGTTAAAGACAATATCACATTAATTCCCATTGCTTCTGAGTCTGATGGAGAACAGAAACTTGCTTCATTTTTAAAACCCTGAAAGTTAACATAGAAAGTTTAATGTAAGCATTTAAATTATCAGCTTGGAATGAGAAAGTGAGTCAGCTCTGATATGCATCAGCTGAACTGCACCACTCTGGATTTGGGAGCTGGAAAGGTATAGAATTTACTTACATAAATCAAATCATCCTGATGAAAGGTAGCCATGTAAATCCCCATTTCTCACCTGGCATTCTCATTTGTATAGAAGAATCGATTCTTTTAAGAGTGGAATAAGCTGCCTTCCTTCTTTTGCTAACATGGTTTCTTTACAATTATGCAAACTAAATTTCAGTCACCTTCTTTATCATGGCCTTGGGAAATAAAAATCAGGCTGGTTAAATTTGGCTGATGTTTTTCATTATAGTTTGATAACCTACATTCCACATACAATAAGCAAACTTAGATTTTTTTTTTCTGACATCCTGAGCTGAAAATCAAATTAATTTTTAGTCACCCTGGACTCGTGACTTCCTATTTTCAATAGGATTCTGAGTGCACACTCTAAGAGGACACTTTTGTTCTCCTTTCTGCCTTCTTTCTCCCATGATTCTATACTTTGGCATTATGGCCTCATGGAAAAAAACAAAAACAAAAACAAACCCCACTGTATTTTAGAGTCAAGTATATGTAGGGCAGGATTTTGACTCTGCTTCTTGTCTGCTGTGTGAATTTGGTAAGTTAAGTGAACATTCTGAACTTTAGGATCTCTGTTAAATGAGAATATTTAATTGTTGCCTCCCAAGATTTTTATGAGGGTTGAAAGAAATAATATGAGTGAAAATACTCACCCCATTGCCTAGAACCCAGTAGGAGAGATGGTGGCCTTCCCTGTCCCTCTCTCTTTTGTCTCTTTTTCCTCTCACTTCTAGCTCAAAAGGGACAGCAGCTGGGAGGTTGTCAAGGACTCTCTCAGCTGCAGCCTGAGTGTCTCCCATCGTGTGTCAAGTAGCATAAGAAAGCCTCCTGCAGATGACAGAAGTCACTGTAACTGTATATATGACAACATCTCTATTTGTGTAGAAATTTCAGCCCCAGGCTCAGCATGACACATCATTTACTGAAGGCAAATCACAAAGGCTGCCTGAAGGCATGGAGAATCCCAAAATTCTCTAGGAATATTTGAGAGTAGGACACTGTCTTAGACTTGGGGTAGACAGAATCTGTGAGTTCCTTTCAGGGCTCCCTTTTAGGGCTCCTGGAAAGTCCTTTGACTGGAAGTGAAATAAGGGAGCAGAAATCTACCACACCAGGGTATGGCCATGGTCAAGACCAGACAACTCAGAGTTACCAAAATCAAGAATACATGCCAGGATTCAATGGCTGGCAATATAATATTTTATTCTTAAAAACAACTCTACGATGCAGGAGAACTCCACATTTAATCACCTTGTTTCTTACAACTCTGACCCTGTGAATATTATTTATCTGGTTTTATAAATAAGGAAAGAGAAGCTCATTGAGACAAACCAGTACCAAAACCTTAGTCTTTCTGTAGCAGCAGGTAGTGGTGTGTGGAATGTGCACGTGTGGACTCGAGAATCTGACACCTTGGCTCAAACCCCAGTCTTGGCACTTCCTTGCTGAGTCTCCACAGGCGCTTTATTGAACTTGCTTGACTTTCAATTTTCTTATGTGAGAAATAGGAATAACTGCTGGGTTACTCTGAAGATTCAATAAGATAATGGTCTAGTTGTTCAAACACAAGCCTAAGAATCTTTCTTTTCTCCCAGTCTTCTTTCCTCTTTCTCATGCAACTCCCAAACCTCTCTTCTTCTAGCCTTTCTCATTTCAGCAAAGGGTACCCCATCCACCCATTAACTATTCAGGCCAGTAACTTAGATGTCATCCTCGATTCCTCTCTTTTCTCTGTTGTCCTCACCACCCTTCGGTCCAATCCACAAGCCTCTCAGCTCTGCCTCCAAAATACTCCACGAGTCTGTCCACTCATCTCCATTTATGCTTTCATACACATGGTCCCTAACTGGGCAACTGCTTCTGCATATGCCCCTTACAGTCTTTCTCCACATTACAGCTGAAGTGACCTTTTAGAAATTTAAATTGTTTCATATGACCCTAGTGCTTAAAATATTCCAATGGCTTCCTCCTGCACGTGGACTAGAAAGAATCTAAACAAACTGCCTGCATGTCTCCTGCTTGCCAGTCTGAATGTACCTTAACTCTTGTTTCCCACACCCCTGCCACACTGGTCATCCCAGGGCTTTTGAACATGCTGCTCCTTCTGTTTGGAATATTTTCTCTCATCTTTTAGATTTTGGAATCTAAAAGTAAAGCTCAATATATGATCTCAGAGAGGCCTTTAGGCTCCCTGTCTAAAGTAGATCTGTTGGAAGCACTCTATTACATTATTACCCTCCACCTTTCCCCCCCATTATTTATAGCACTTAACATCATCCTACATTATTTGTTTGTGTGCTTGTTTGATGGTTTATTGTTATTTGTCTCTGTCCTCTAAAACATACTGTAAGGGGTTAGGGGCTTACCTTGATAATCAGTGAATAGTTCTGGGGCAGAGGAGGCACTCAATAGATATCTGTTGAATGAATGAATGAATGAATTAATTAATTAATTCATTAAGGAAGGAATGAAGGAATCAATGAAGGAATGAAAGAATGAATGAATGAAAACAGTACAGCATATGTAGCAAATAATAAATGCTATATATTTTTTTCCGTTACTGAAAGCAGAGGCTGGAAGTGGTTTCAAAATAAAGCAGAAAATAAGGAGGAGGCTGGGACACAGTATTGCATAGTGAAAAGAAAACAGGATTTGGAGTCAGACTGGCCAGGGTTTCAGCTTTTCCTCCTAAGCCTCAGTTCCTTTGTTTGTTAAATGGGAATAATGACATCCATGCCACATAGAGTTGTAAGAATGAAATGAAATGACTTACAAAATGCTTAGTACCAAGCCTTCTGTCAACTCTAAATAAATGGTTATTTCTATCATCACTGAGACCTCGACAATTTGGTAAAGGTGAATTTTGTTGATTCACAAATACTTCCTTTTTCTCTATCTCCTTTCAGAGTTGAGCTTGCTCGACTTGAGCGTTAAGCTTGTGTTGGTTTAAGAGTTTGCAGGGTAGAGATAATTGCAAAACAAAGAAACAATTAGACAAATTTCCTGTGATTTTTTCTGTAACCTTTTAGTTGATCCACATCATTTATGGTTTATTTATCTGGATGTCAAGGGACTCAAATATGAATAATCTTAATTTTATGTAATCAGTGCTATATTGACATATTGCACAAAAGTAGTCAATTCTCACAAATGAGTCTTCTCAACTGAATCAGATCAGATGCCCTTCAATCATATAAGATACTGATAATTGTGGGAAAAAAATGATTTGACTGAAAAGTGTGGTTGACTCCATACTCATTGATAAAAGTGGTTTGAAGTACAGCAAGTTTATGTGGTTTGTTCCAGGTCATCTTGTATGTGCATGGTATTAAAAAGGTGTGAGTCCACAGACTCATGGAGTAGTGGTGAATCAAAGGGCAAATGTTCCCAATATTACCTCAGGATCAAAGCCTGTCATTCCTGGGCTGATGGCTCTTGGTTCCTGCCCTCTGGTTTTGCTTTCTGTGAGGCAAATCAGCAAAACTATGACTGAGTAGTTACCTTAAAAGTAATATCCTTTGTGTGTCAACCAAATTACTGGCAATTCCATATTGTTGGATGGAAGGGACTAAAGGCCCCAAAGATAAAAACTCTAACTCATTTTATATGAAGTCTTTTGAAAAGTAATATTTCTTTTGGGAGAAAATGTTCCTGTCTTCCTTATTCATTTCCCTCTACCTGGAGTGTCCTTTCCTGGTCTACCTCTGAATCTCTGAACTCTGCTCAGTTCCTAATCCCTGCTAATTTCTCTATGATGACTTTCTCTCTATTGTATGATATGGTAGCCACTAAGCATATGTGACTAATTAAAATTAAATAAAATTAGAAATTCATCTTGTTCACACTGGCCACATTTCAAGGGCTTGATAGCTATATATGGCTAGTGGCTATTCTACTGGACAGCACTGATAACACATTGTAGAGAGTTCTGTTGGATAGCACTATTCCAAGCACAACAGATGAACATGCAGTAGTCTCAACTTTCTCTGTCTTCCTGTAGAAACTTCCTGTTCCTTTTTTAGAGCATGTCACTTTCTACCTTGATTGGTTTTATCAGGGACTGTTTTCAAATAATGCTATGCAGAGTTCAAGGTGATTCAGGATCCCCCAATACCACAGCAGGAGATGCTAAATATATATATATATATATATATATGTATGTATATAGTCTGTTTTACCTGGTAGAGTTCTACATGAGATTACTTTTGCTAAAAGTTTGAAAATAACTGTTCTCTTTACTCCTATTATATTTTCTGCTCAGACCCCTTGAGAACAGAATTTACTTCTGATTTACTTTTTCATCTCCATAGTACCTGGTCCAAGGGGTTGCCATAGTAGACACTTAGAGATTTCTGGTTGGTTGAATGAATGAGGAAAACCCTAGAAACTGGTCTAATGCAGCTCCATTCCATAGACTCTACAGTACAATTAATGAAACTTGTTTGCAATTAGATCCCTGGCCAGTCAGGGAGAAGATGATTTTCCCAACATCCTTATCACTGTCATTGTTAGCAAAAATGTAGTTTATGGCATTTAATGCTCCATCAATTACTTTCTCTTCTCTCTAACAATTATTTGTGTTTTGATTTACAGTTTGATTTACCTTTTCTGATCTGTTTGCACCTCTTAACAACCTTCCATTCATCCAGTTCTCCCTCTAGGGAGTTTAACCAGATTGGCCAATTAACACTTCCTTTTTAACAAATAGATAAATATTTCAGTCTACTCAAGTATGGAGGACACCTTGTAGTGATGAGATAAATCAGGACTTCCCTATAGGTTTTTTTTTTAACCTAGAGAGAGTGCATCACTTGAAGCAATTACAACAATAATAATAATGCATACACATATACATATTTCATGGTTATATATCCACTGGGAGCTTTGATTTCTCCTTGGAGTCAAGGACTGTGGGATCATGAGATCTCTCAATTTTCTTGGAGGTTAGATGGGTTCTGTTGTTTAATAATTGTAACATATGATGAATGTTAGTGAAAAATGGGTTTAGTCAAAATGTATGATGTCTAACATCTGTTTCCACACCTTCACCACAAGATCACTAGAATTATATAGTATTATCATACATTCTAAAAGAGAATTTATCATTTTTCCATTCCAGATGGTTCTGGCCTCTCTGCTAATTAGCTATTCAGATAAATTGGGTGACAATTCTAAGAAAGCACAATTCATATATTAAAGTGTTGGTTTATTCTAAAGAATGAGTATCACATTTTACTCCTTAGCTCTTTATTTATGCAGTGACTTGCTATGTCTCTTAATGAATTACTGGGTTTGTTGAAACACTAAATTGTCTTTTTTTTTTAAGATTTTATTTATTTACTTGACAGAGATAGAGACAGCCAGCGAGAGAGGGAACACAAGCAGGGGGAGTGGGAGAGGAAGAAGCAGGCTCATAGCGGAGGAGCCTGATGTGGGGCTCGATCCCATAACGCCAGGATCACGCCCTGAGCCAAAGGCAGACGCTTAACAACTGCGCCACTCAGGCACCCCTAAATTGTCTTTTTTTAACTGAGGGACAATGAGTTGGTTTTTGATGCACTACTAATTTATAACTGTGCAGGTGATGGTCTCAGCATCAATCTGTGATATTCCTTTATCAATAGTGATTCCTATGTAATATTTCAATGTAGTTTTCATGAAAGCATTCAATTTGCATTTAAAAAGCAGTCAGTATAGGATAATAAAATGGTGTCAACTGATCACTAATGAGCTGTTTCACTTGTATGACACTGCCCTTCTTACCATGAATTTTATTGGACTGACATCCACTAGTCTGGGTGCCAGTCAAGAGGACATGTGAAATGCCTGCTAGTGCCATACACCCAGGGATACTAAATTGGATGTACTGAATGGCTGTTTGACTATTTATTCCATCTATGCCAATGTAACTGGGTATGTGGGAGACATAAAACTGAACCAGACACAATATATAACCTACTTGAGCAGTCATGAAAATAGCTAATAATAGTACAAAGGAGGGAAATAAGTGCCCTCATGAAAGTCCAGATAAGCTGTGACAGGAATCCAGAGGGAGGAGAGCTTGTTTTCCCATGGAGGTTGGGAGGGCTTTACAGATGGCATGGCATTAGAGCAAGACCTAAAGAATGAATTAGATCTAAAGAGGGCAGAAGAACATTTTTGATAATGTATTGGCTTTCTATTGCTGCTGTAACAAAAGACCAAAAACTTAGCGGTTTAAAACAACATCAATTTATTATCTCATAGTTTCAGTGGGTCAGAAGTGTAGTACAGTATGACTCAGTTGGTTCTTCACTTAGGTTCTTGCAAGGACAAAATCTTAGTATCTGCAGGATTCCATTTCTTTCTGGAGACTCTGGGGAAGAGTCCACTCTTCCCAATGAGCTTCTAAGCTCATTGTTGCTCATTGTTGGCAGAATTCAGTTCCTTGTGGTTGTAGCACTGAGGTCCTGATTTCCTGCTGGCTGCCAGCTGGGAGCCTCTCTTACCTCTTATAGCTGTCTGTATTCCTCATCCCATTGCCCTTTCTATCTCAAATCTCTCTGCCTTCTCCTTCTACTGCATGTCTCTAACTCTGACCAAAAAAATTCTGTTTTAAAGGGCTCATGTGATTAAATTAGACTGAGTCTACCCAGATAATTTAGGATAATGTCCTTATTTTAAGATCTGTAACATTAATTACATTTGCAAAGTCCCTTTTGCTATGTAACATAACATAGTAACAGGTTTCAGGGATGACAGCATGTAGATATTTTGGTGGCCATTATGTCTACCACAATGATGGAAAACAGTAGAAACTGAAGGGCTCTTAATGGCATTAGTGAGGAGCTAGGCATGTGCAGAGTGACGGAACAGGAAACCAGCTAGGGAGGCAAAGCTGATCACTCCCTTCCATGTGTTCCTATAATACTTTGGTGACCCCACTAAGAGTATACCCATGTGTGTTGAATTGTTTTTCACTTGAAACTTGAGACCAGGGACCTGGCTTTATGCAGTTTCACACATGAGGGCTAGCACTCTTTCTTCTCTCCTGATGGGTAATTGATACATATTTTTGCAGTTGAGTTGAAGGAAAGTGATGGTAATTGATGATAGAAAAATAGCATTTCTTAGGCCAAGGAGTAAATCTTTAAATGGAAATTGTCAGACAGAGGTGGTAGGGGAGATAATTTCAACAAGGATCTTGTTGGTGAGACAGGAATCACAGTGTGGAGTAGACTCCATCTTTTCTCATGCTTGCCATTTCTTCCCCTCTTAGATCCTGTGCCACCTTGAAACCTTCTGATTTTAGAGTAATTGCTGTACCAGCTTTTCGTATTTTTAGGCAAGTTCATTGTTTTCCAGGCTTCTCAGTTGTCCATAGCCCCTCTGCACTGTAATGTATTCCTCATGTCTTGAATAAATGTAGTTTGATGTCAGCTCACCATCTAAGGGCCATTTAGTTCACTTGTTTGGTTAGCAGAATTAGCCTCTGACTATGTTATTACTTTGGGTTAAATACAGAGGTTATGTTTTGAAAGTCAACTGTTCTGGATTGTGGTTTGTCTACTTCATATAACCTTTCTGAGGCTTAGTATTCTTATACACAAAATGGGGATATGACACCTCATAGATCGCCATTCAGATTAAATGAGAGTATGAAGGTAAGTGTTAGGTCCTTACTCATTAATTAAATTGTTAATGATTTTTGAGTATCAGTACTCAACTCTTCCTTAAAATGATTATAGCCCAGGGTCTTATTGGCTACACTAATTATACATGTAATTTAAACATGAAATACCTAAAATATAAGCAAAAATAAACACGGTGGCAATTGAGACCCTAGTGAGAGGTTATCACCTTTTCTCCCTCCCAACTGGTCCCTCCTTTTTCCTACTATTCCTCCGTTATTGGATGGGTGCCTCTGTCTCTGTCCTGGAAAAAATGGAACAGACTTAGTGTCTGGGTTCCTCTGACAACCTGAGGGAGTCCCCAGTCCAGCCCACAGTGAAATTCCTCTTCTCTAGGATTTGTCTTACTTTTCATTTGGCAATTCATCATGTACTATCTTGTGATACCTCTTCTCTTATTTTAAATTACAAATGTTTTATATCTTATCTCTCAAACTATTTTATGAGCTTCTAACCACCCATTCAAACACATTTTTGGGTACCTACTATGTTCTGGGTACTGGAGAGGTACTAGGGTCAGGGTACACACAGATAGACTAGCCCTTGAGTTGGTAGTCTGATGTGGAAGATGGACAGTTAAACAATTGACTATGATCAGTGTGGCATGTTGTTACAAGAGACAGAACGAGGGTTTTAGGTGGCCATTATCTTTATGCAGTCCATAGTGCCTTGCATTTGGTAGGTACTCAATAAATATTAATAGACTAAAAATGTTTATAATTCTACCCTGTTGGGAATTCGATTCAGCAATATTAGAGGTTGCTCTCAACTTGAGATCAGTCTCCATCAGCATTTCCCAGTAGGTCATGAAGACTAATGGACCATCTCCCTGTTCCCCAGTCAGCACCTGTAGCACTGCCCTCGCCAGGCATAGCTCAAGTCAGACTGCCTGAAATCTCTTTGTTGCCCCGTTAATAGTATAACCCAGTGACTCTGAGGTTTCTATGTACTTGAGAATCTATCCATGTACCAAGGGACCCTCTTTATTTTTGTTGCCCAATTCTTGTTTTTATTTTTGTCTTCTTTTCTAGTGTTGATTTTAAAGAAAAAGGCCTATTTCATGGACAGGAATGTATTTCAGGAACCAGTGAAACAAAGACAAATTATTTTTGCTCTTCCTTCTTGTTTGCTCTGAATTTCTGATTATTTTGTGAAGGATTGAGAGAGGGCCCATGGGTGCCCTCAGAGAACTTGTAGATGGACAAGTTTACAGGACATGATACCCAAGATAACAAGCCTTTTATTAATGATGTTTATTCTATATGTATGCAGCTTTCAGAGACATCCTTCAGTACACTCGCTTCTTCCCCTTGAAGTCCCAGAACATTTCCCACATACATCCAAGGACAGTGTGCCTTCCAACTCCCCTCAAACCAGTGAGCATGAGCATTCTCAAGCAGCAGCTCATGAAGGTACAGGAGAGGAGAATTACATTACTCTGATCTTTTGCTCCTGACAACCTTTCTTATGTGTGATGAAATATAAATAGTATAAACCATGATTCACTATTAAACCTGGAAGAGAAACGACACTGAGATTCATAAATTAATGTTAAATCTATTTTCTGCAGTGATTGCAGGATTAGGGAGAGCTCAGTCACCTGTAGTTAGCAATGACAAATGATCACTGAAGAATCATGTTATTCAGTTTTCAGTGACAATTTTAAGAAAAATATTAAAAATACTTTATGAAATCATGAATGTAGCATTTGGTAAAGTGACTTTTTACCCAATATCTTTTTAAAAAAATCACATGGCCCTATAATTACCTGAACTTCTTGACATACTAATTAACTCTGATTTAAAACAGCCATTATTTTTAGAGTTAAGCTTAGTGAACATTGTCTAATATTATTATGCGACCATTAATATGACTAGGGAAAAATGAGATAAGAAAAAGAAGAAGGCAGTAATTAAGATGAGTAATTTGCTAACAAAGTTGAACTAAAGCAGGTTGGTGACTCTTCAGCATGTGATAATGTACATTATTGGTATAATTTATCTTTCAAACTAAATGACTCTACTTATCCCCTGACCTATGTTAGATTTTTGTTTTTATAGCTATTGGCAAATGGAATGATAGACTTTAGAATGAGTCCTTGGAAGTTGTCACTCAGCAAGTTCAGGGATTTTGACCTCTGAGTATTTTATGAAACTCACAAGATCTAGGTGCTTTCCTAAGATGTAAGAAGAGGGAAAATTCAGAATCCTTTCAATGGGAAATTTTTTTTCAGCGTACAGTAGAATCCAACATAAAATGTCCTTTCTTGTTTTTCAAAAGACTGATCAGTAAGTTACCAGCAGTATCAGGACCGTATTACTGGAGGTCAATGAAATCATGAATGTTTGCCATGACTGATCAACATTCCTCATCCACATCCAGTGTAAAAGAAGAATTAAATAAATAATCTGGGTGTTATATTTAAGTGGTTCCACCATATGGATGTAAACCATACATTCAATAAATTTATCCACACATTAGATAAGAACTAGTTATGTGTTAGGTACCATTCTAAGTGCTGGAGGTTAGCCAAGGAATAAGACAAACAAAATTCCTGTACTCAAGGAGCATACATGCTAATGGAAGGAATCAGAAAATAATCCAATTAACATAATAAACAATAAAATACCAGATTGTGATAAATGCTATGAAGCAAAAAGCAGAATGATATCATAGAGAGTGAGTGGGGGACTGCTTTCAATAGAGATGCCAGGGAAAGCAAGTCTGAGAAGGTGGTATTTAAGCCAAAATCTAAATAATATGAATGAGCAGGTTACGCCCTGGATAAAGGGGATCTCAGACAAAGTCCCCAGACAGAGATGACCTTCTTGTGTTCAAGAAGAAGTCCTGAGAGGTTGAAGCCCAGTGAGTGATGGAATTGTCACTAGTAAACTGAGATTTCAGAAGTAGGAGGGTGAGGTGATGCAAGTCTTCCCAGCCGTGGTAAGGATTTAGTCCAAGTGCACTGGGAAGCTCTTAGTGGGTCTTAATCAGAAAATGGCATGTTCTGACATGCATGATGAAAGACCGGTTCTGGGCAAGAACTAGTTTAGGAGGTTGTGGTGACAGTCTGGGCTGAAGAAGTGGGTAAGAATGGAGAGAGAGAGAGAAGCAGGTGGATTAGGGACATATTTTAGAGCTAATAACTCTTACAGATGAAGTAGATGTCAGGTGGGAAAAGTCAAGGATGACCTTTAGGATTCTGGAACCAGCAACAGGGTAAATGTTGTAATGCCTATTACTACACTTTGAGATGGGGGTAAGCTGGGAGAAGAACAGGGGTTTTCTTTTTATGGTTGGGAAGGGATTGGTGAGAGAGTAGCAGGTAGGAATCAAGTGTTCTGTTTAAGTTCCAAATGTGTGCTAGGCATTTAATCGATCATCTGTATACTTTTTTAAAGTTATGTTTCTCAGACTCATCCATATCACTTAGGAATATATTTGGTTTCAGGTAAGGAAACAACCACGTGGAAGTGTCTTAAACAAATAGGGACTGGTTTCCTTCATATAGAGCCACATACAGAGATACGTGGCACAGACCTGTGCTCAACCATGTCATCAAAGACCCAGGCCCTTTGTAGTCTCTATGACGCTATCCTTGGCATTTGGGTCATGGCTGTGGCTATAAGATGGTGGCTGCAGCTCCAGACTTTAGTGTCCACATTTAAGTCATTTAAGTCAGAAAGAAGTGGGGAACATGGTGCTAGAAGAATTTATTATTTTTTTTTAATATCAAACAAGCAAAAGTTTTGAAGCACTCATCAGAGACTTACACTTATTCTCATTGACTAGAGCTGTGTCACATTGCAACCCTTAACTGCAGGGGAGCCTGGAAAAGAGGACATTTAGCTGGACATGTTGATGCCCTATACAAAATTGGGGTCATAATAACAAGAGAGAAGGGGCACTTGATATTGGGTAGATAATTAACAAGGGTCTGCCAATCCAGGGTCTTCCAATTTAGAAGTTATGGGACAAGAGAAGTTGGGGAGGCTGTTAGTGCCCCTCATTCTAATGCAAGCTAGGATTGCATGAGAGTTGGTATAGACAACAAGTACAGAGCTCAAGAATGGACTGAGCAGAGCTTCCTTTTCCTCCTCAATTCTTAAAAATACCTTTTATACCATCATTTACCTCTTCAGAGATTAAGAGGACAATGGATGTGGATCACTTTGTTTTCTGAGGTTGCCCTTTTGCACCTCTCTGTGAATAAATTAGCTTATTATTTTGGAAGTAACTATAAACTTTTATCTTCTAAAATGTCATAATTTCCCTTATCTGGGGACCCCACACATTCCTGGAGTCAGGATGGGTTTTAGAAACACAGCTTTCTCCAACTGCTGGGTGAAATGATTGTCTCTGCACCCCCACCTCTCTAATTCTGTCCCATATCAGGCTCAGTCTGCCATGTTCATCACATAAGTCAGAACAAGAGTGGATGGCAGGCCCGGTTATCTTGAGCTTGGGTATAATACAATGTGTCACTCCCCATTACAGAAATTATCATTAATTATTAACAGCAACATCTTTGACATGATGCATTGTCTACATTGTCACTGACAAAAATGGGATGGTGATTAATGGATGCCTCTTGGATGGAATACAACAAAGTACAATGTAGAAAAGGAAGCTCAGAAGCTTGGGAAAAAAGCACACAGTACTGAATAGCTTTGTGTCTCTCTCTTTCTTTAAACACAGACATGCACACATGCTCTAAAAAGGTGAAAAAATAGTCATTTGCCAAGTTGGAAAGCAAATATAATTTTTTTTCTTAAATTCTAGGCAACAAGGCATTTTAGGCTTCCTCTTTGTTTTTATCTAATCACTTGAACCTGGTAGTATATATAGGGCCTGCTCAGGACAAAGTTAATTTTTGGAGCTATCCACTTCCTTTTTGTTCTTTCCTACATGCTTCAGGGCAGTTTTTCCTATGTGTCTAAAGTCTTTCCTGGGAGCATGCTATGCCCTTGAACTTTCCCAACTAGTATCTCCACCATCAGAACAAGAACTCTAGAAGTATGCAGTTTAGAGTCGGTGCAGAGGCTTAATCATGCTATCAAGAACCTATATGCTTTTCTAGACTACGCTTCACCATCCTTAGCTTATTGGCTGTTCCTTCATGGTTGTAATATAGCTGCTGTAGTCCCAAGCATCCCATCCACATTCAAAACAGAAAGTAAGGGAAAGGGCAGTGCCAGTGGCAACTTTTACCTTTTCATTAACAAAGTAAAAGCTTCTCCATAAATCCCTAAACTGTAAGGAAAGCTGGGAAAAAGCATATTCACCTTAGCAAGACTGGAGTTCTGGATGCTAGAAAAAAGGAGGCAATAGATCGATGTCTCCACTTTGCTGGGTGATGACTATATTGATGACCATGAGTTATGGATGACAAATGCAATCCACCCCATAGATAACAAGTGAGGCTTTCTGCACAGATGCACATCGCAGGAGATGGAGGGGGAACACTAAGTAGGCTTGAAGGCAGGCTGGTGAGGAATGTAGTTCCTTTTAAGTTAGACCTTGTAAACCTATGCTATGTGTAAGATTTGAGCTGCCTCCATATCTTCATTCTCTGTGAACTTCGGTAATTAATCAGTGGCTCCTGTCCACGGTCTTTGGGAGTATCAATCACTTTGAGAAAGGCAGGAAAAATATCTGATCCTAGACTCCATGTGTTTTTTAAAGGAGGCTACAATGCCCTGACACAGAGTGTATTATTTGCTCTTAGCTGGAGATCAAGCAATTAACAATATTTTATCATAAAATGTCAAAAGAATATTAATATAATAATCTGAGCCAAAATAAAAATAAAAATTTCCACTATGTTTAGAACAACACTGGCACTCTTTCCTCATGGACTAATGTTTATTTATTTGTGTCCTTTTACCTCCTCACACTTATTTTTAATCCTGGTGTTATCTGTGTTAAAAAAATGGTGTTAAAATTTTTTAAAAAATGAGGTATAATTTATATACAGCCAAATCCTCAAATCTTAAGCATACTATTCAGTCAGTTTTAATGAATGTATATCAAGGCACAAAACATTTATACCACCTCAGAAAAGTTCCTTTATGCCCCTTCCCCATCATTCCTCCCTCCTCTCCTCCGGCAGAAGTAACCACTAATCCGATTTTTATCACTAAATGTTAGTTTTACCTATTTTTGAATTTCATATAAGTTGAATAATTCAGAATGTTCCTTTGTTTTTTGGTTTCTTTCACTCAGCATAATATTTTTTGAGATTGACTTATGTTGTTACGTGGGTCTGTAGATTATTCCTTTTTATTGCCTATTAGTATTCAGCTGTATGATTATAACACAACTTATATACCCAGTGTCCTGATGATGGACATTTGACTTTTGCCCATCTTTGTGCTACTATGAATAAAGTTGCTATGAACATTTGTGCACAAAGCTTTTTGTGGACAAATATTTCGATTTTTCTTGCATAAAAAAGTAGAAATGGAATTGCTGTGTTATATGGTACTGTATGTTTACATTTTAAAGAAATTGTCAGATAGTTTTCTGAAGTTGTATCATTTTATGCTCTCACCAGCAATGTGTGAGAGTTCCAGTTGCTCCATATCCTTTCTAATATTTGATATAATTAGTCTTTTTAATTTATAATAGTTGGGTTTTGGTATCTCATGGTTTTAATTTCTGTTATGGGATGACCAGTAATTTTAAGTATGTTTCCATCTGCTTATTGGCTATTTGCATGTCTTTTTTAAAGGGTCTGTTCAAATAGTTTTGCCCATTTTTTTATGGGGCTGTTTGTCTTTTTATTTTTTAAATTGTGGGAGTTCTTTATGTATTCTGGGTACAAGTCATTTGTCAAATATATACATTGTGAATATTCTCTTTTAGTTTGTGGTTTACCTGTTCATTGCCCTTATATTATTTTTGATAAGTAAAGGCTTTTAATTTGAATGAAATCCAAATTAAGTTTTCCTTTTTTTATGGTTTATGCTTTCTGTTTCTTCTCTAAAAAGTGTTACTTGAAGGTCACAGAAATATTCTCCTATTTCCTCTAATAGTTCAGTTGTTTTTACTTTTATGTCTATGTCTATATAATCCATCCTTGAATTGATTTTTCTGTCTGTGGTGTGAGGTAGGTGTCTGGCTACCTTTTTTAAAAAAATTATTTATTTTTAAATTTTTTTCCCCAAATGTGGACTACAGTAATACATAGAAAATCTGGTAAGCTTTCAAAATTAGAATCACAGTTCTGCCAGTTGCTAACAATGTGATGTTTGTAAATTGTCTCTATTCCTTCATCTATAAAATAGCAATAATATCTGGCCCTAGGGTTCATGTAAATATTCTGTCTGTAAAGTAACAATAGTTCCTATGTTATGGGGTTAATATAAAGATGAAAAGAATTTGTATATGTAAAGTACTTGATTGACTACCTAACACTAACCACTTTATAATGCTAGCTATAATATATAATATAGCCTAACTCAGTTTCCTCCCTTGATCTTTCTTATTTCAGACTGACCATTTATTGACTGCTTACTAATGGGAGGAACCTGTGTTAGTTACTGGATATGGCACAGTGAATAGGACAGATGTGGTTGGTCCCTCCCGTCATGATTTTTCAGTCTACTGAGGGAGAAAGATATTCATCAAATATCATGAAAAGTATAGAGGTAGTATATAGAGTGTTAGGACAGTCTAAAGTTCCAAGACCCCATTCAGGGAAAGCCTTTCTGAGGATGAGAAGTGGACCAAAAATGAAGAACATTGAGCAGTCTAACTGATGGCAAGCTCATTAAGGGCAGGAACTGAATTTGCTTATTTGTTCCCTCCAAAATCAAGCTGAATGATGACCTAGAGAAGATTAAATGCTTGTTGAGAATCTATGTCATTTAAGGGGAAAGACATATAAAACAGTGCTTGTCAAAAAAAAAGTTTCCTTAATGAGGGACTGAATGAAGGAATGAAATAAATATATTTATTGGGTGCCTAAAACACTAGGCAGCATCAAGCTATGATGGGTGTCTCAGATGTTGATCTTGAGTTTCTGATTATTCACTATTGAGAAACAAAATATTATGTGCCTCAATTACTAAGATGCTGCCTGAGTCCCCTCTCATCTTAGAGGAGTCAGAAAAACTGCCCTGGGCAGAGATTCATGAAGCAGCTGGAGTGAGCATGGGTAGGTGCAGGCAGAGGGAAGGGCTCTTTACCCAAAGCTCTGAGAACTGCTGAAACCCAGGAAGCCTCCTGGTAGAGGAGGATGGGGAGGGCTGTAAGCCAGAGAAGGATATCCAGATAGTTCTCTGTATGGAAGAGAAGAATGCAAGCAAAGGAGCTGAGAGCAGGCAGGTTGAGCTACTGCAGGTTCATCCTGGACCAATGACAATGCCTGCTCACCTTATCTTCATTGAGGTGTGGCTTACTGTGTTTGGAAAAGCCATCTGTGTCTGAAGTTCACCATCCAGTGTGGGAGAAAATGCAGAAACAAATAGGGGAGTACTGTTAAAAGCCACCCAATAGCTTATTCTCTAACATTTCTGGAGAAGGTGGCACCTGAGCTGGGTCTTGCCCTGTCCTAGAAGTTGCCTGGGTGAAAACAAGTGGAAAGAACAGAGGGAACGCTTGGCAGAAGTGGGAAAGAACACAGCATATTGCCTCTCTAATAACTTGTCCTGATTCTGGCATCTACAAATGCTAACATCTCTGAATTTAGCTGGGCTATTTTGGAAGGTAGTTACATTTTTGGTCTGCACCACCTCCTGGAATAATGAATATCCATGAAGTTTCCACTCATCGTGAAAACGAAGTTTGTTTTAAATTTCTCTAAGTGCTTCCTAGTTTAATATTTTCTTTCTATTGCTACATACTTTTCCTTCTTTTTTTTTTTCAAGATTTATTGATTTATTTTAGAGAGAGAGAGAGGCAGGGGGAGGGGCAGAGGGAGAGGGAGAGAGAGAATCTCAAGCAGATTCCCCGCCTAGTGCAGAGCCTGATGGAGGGCCTGATCTCAGGACACTGAGATCATGACCTGAGCCGAAATCAAGAGTTGGATGCTTAACTGACCGAGCCACGCTGACACCCCCAAACTTTTCCTTCTTTAACCTAAATTAAAGCTCAGAATTCCTAGAGAAGTGCCTAAAATGTATTAGACATTTATACACAAACATACACATACACACAAGAGTATAGATACCTATGTTGTTTTTTATTGGGATACATTTATTGAATCAGAAAATGAAAATTCACTTACCTAAGGAGGAAATATAAAATATTTTTATTTGAAATATATTTAGGTTGTAAAGTTTTATGAAAAATTTTATAAAGTTCAGAAACTAAAGGACAGTCAATTATGTTTCCTCTTTGGAAAATAATCAATTGACAAAGGATTAAAGATTAACAGAAGGGATCAGCTTTATATTTAAATTTTAAAATAGATTTGTTTCAAAATGTGTCATTCCAGTAATAATGGTGGAAATCAAGATTACCATGAAGCTTACATGGGATTTTGAGTTAACCACCCAAACTAATTAAGCAAAATTATCCTAATTTGTTTATTATGTTAATGATCTGAATTAATTTATAGTGATTTAGCATGTATTACTAAAGATTTATTATGTTTCCTACTAAATGACTTAAGAGCTATAAATCCCATGGTTAAATGTAATTAGTGGAGACATATTTATCGAAAGGGATAATTACATCTGATAAAAGTTCTTCAGTTAGGCTTAATTAAAACAGATTATTCCCCCATAAATGAAAAGTAAATATGGTAATTACTGGGTAGATTTTCATAGCAAAAATGAGTATCTCAGCATTTCAATATTCTAAAAGGGATGGGAAAACAAACTATGTAACTGATTACTTCCCAATAAAGTATGATTAATAATCCCTGGGAAACAGGCGTTTTCCAGGAGTAAACATTTTGCTATTAAATTACTAAAAGGGGAATTTTGCTCAGGAAAATCTATCATTAACTGAGTTCTAAAGTGGACTATGGCTATTTTTGAACATAATGAATAGTGTTTTAAGGAAATTTCTTTTTTTTTTTCCCTGAGAAGATTATCTCTAGCTCAGCTAAATAGCTGTGGTAAGGAGAAAAATGAAAGTTAATCACTCTGGAAATAAAATTTTCCACAATAACCTGGACTGGGTATGGCTATACAAGCCCAGAATGTATAAGACCAAAAGCTCAGAACATATTCAGGACATAGAAATATTGAGGTTACATTATAAACCTATGTGTCAGTTATAGGTGTGCATGCATATTAATGTGAAAAACTACATACAGAGCAAATTTTAGGTTATCTTTTGTATTTAATCAGTATTTTTTTTCAGTAGCAATGCTAATACTAAAAAATTCCACTTTATCTCTTTAAAGCATTTTCAGTAAATTATTAGCTCATTAGATCATTCTATTCCCCTGGAAGGCAGATGAAGCAGAGGTTATTGGCCTCAGAGAAGCCAGGTTCAAGGTTACACAGTTAATTAGTATACGAGTTAGGACTTGAATTGATATTTTGACCCTTAGTATAACATTCTCTCTCTGGCATCATTAAAGTATAGAAGGGTCCACCAACATGGTGGGAAGATGGAGTTGGCTACATGCTACTGTAAGTACAAAGTAGTATATATAAGTTCATCTCTGTAGCATGGCCTGATGGAACATTCCATGTTCATGGTATGGTTTTGGGATTAAAATAAATAGTGAAACAAACAAGCCTGGTATAGTGGATCCCCTTAGAGCAGAGTAGCTGGGATGACCTACAGACTGGGTGATGAATGGCATACATTGGTCTGCATGTGGAAAGTTTACAGAAGGATGAAGGCAGATAGGCCACCATCTACTGCTATCTGCCACTTGGTGGAGCTGAAACTAGACCCTGGCCATTCTGATATTTTCACTCCTAGACTTTTGCCATATTTAAATATGTGCCTTTCTCTGGAGACCTCAAAGTATTATCACAGACAGTATTGCATTTCTCCTTACAATATCCTTTTGCATTCCATAGAGCCCAGGTGATTTATCAAAGTCAATAGCTATGGCTAACATATGCTCTGTCCTCCCAGAATTACATAAATGCCTAAGCACAGAGGCTGAGGAGAGACCTATGCTGCCGGAGCTATAAAACTGAAGGCTTTTTAAGAAAGACCTCAAGCAGAAACTCTCCTCTTTTATGTATGGGCTTTAAAAGGCTCTTCCCTCCCCACCCCCGCCAAGAATAATTGAATTAATATTTTCAAATGTTTACTGAATGCTACACATTAGGCAACTCCATTTTAATCAATGTCTACATTAGTTTCAGAGACCTGCTTCATTTTTATTGTTGAAAGATGTTAAGTTGTATGGATCAAATGCAACTGAAGGACATTTCAAACAGTTTTACTAAATATAGCTTAAATATCACTGTAATAGACCCAGAAGGGTATCTAGGTTCATTGGACATACTGGGAATTGCTCATTTCATTTGCGGTGCCACTATGTGGGCCACATTCTGTGACTCTTAGGTCATTTTTTAACATAGAGATGTTGGCTATATTTGTTGAAATGATGACTGAATTCTTAAGACTTGCATAAAAGCCATATCAAATCATGCATACACCCGAGTCTCTAAGTCTCAGAGGCAAATTCAGTGCATGTGACTAAAAATAAACAGTTTGATGACCAAAAGAATCTATATTTTGAAAATTAAAAATGAGATTAAAGGACTTTTAGTTACTGATGAATTATTTGCGGGCAATGCTCTCTGCATGGAGAAGGTCTGATAAGTGCTTTGTTGAGAAGTAGTAGGTAGGCATATGCAACTGTATCTGAGCAAAGATGCTCCAACCTCCATGCTTGTGGCCATACATCAGGGTTCCAGAGCTTTTTCATAAGAAAAAATATAACTTTATTTATACAGTTATAAAAATGACGACAGTTAAATTCAAGAATCTCCATAGTGGTGATATAATCATATCATAATAAGGGGTATGAAGTGTGGGGCCGGAGTGCCTGGATTCAAATATGGCTTTGCCAGGTATTGGCTGTCTGTTCTTGGGGAAAGTTCCTGAACTGTTTGTATGTTGGCCTCATCTGCAAAGTGGGGGTAATATTAGTTCCTACCTCATAAGATTGTGTAGAGGTTAGACAATTTTAGGTCTCATAATTAATCCAAATAGAGTTAGGATTAGATTTATTTATAGTTGCCTGATGACTACATGCTTCCGCAAGGTTTTGTATTAGAGATACATGTACGCTTTTTGGCCTTGATTTAATATAATATATGCAAAATGATGTGAACAGGCTGATTCAGGAATAGGCTAATTTTGGCTCCAGTCTGAATGCATCTGACTGGCATTCATTATCTTGTTACATTACCTTGTTACCTGTGAAGCTTTCATTATTCTGTTACATTAGCCAGCTCTCCACATGGTTTTCATTTTGAGGGTTGGCAGGGTTGGATGTGCCGCTGGTAATTTAGTGGTACGAATGATTATTAAAAGAAGAAATCTGTGTCCATCAAGAGCTGTCATGTGCTAGGTGTCCAAACAAGAACCCCATTTTTTATCTATTTTGCTCTCCTGTTTTATATTCATTGTTTGCTTTAATATGTTTTGATTCTGAATTCTAAAGGATCAATGTCATTATCCTCAAAGTAAATAAAATATATCTAATCTGCTCTATTTTTTCATAGAAGATAAATCAGTTTTTCAAGTTTTTTTCTTCGCATTTGTTCATTGACTTTGCCATCATTAATTTTTGCTGTTTTCAGAACATGGTTTGCAGCCTAATGATACATCAACTTCTCAACTGTTGTCTATAACATTTTAATATTATATTCCAATTTGACTAAATCATCCAGTGGTTACAAGTAGAAATTTCAGATGTGAATAGTTTTGGGAAGGCAGAAACCTACCTTTTTCTTCCTTACTCACTGACCCTTTCCTGTAACTGCCTTTATGGTCCAAGACACTTGGTAAACCCCACGTCTCCTATGGAAAAATGCCCAATACTACCACGGGTTAAGAAACCAATTGCTATTCATGAGTTTAAAAATGCATTATGCATTAATTTATTTATCTTCTTAAAGTTCACTTTCTCTCTCTGGGATGCTCTCTCCCCAGTCTAGTTTCTTTAAAACAAAATTCAAATACATAGAGTGTGATTGAATACCATTTACTAGGAAATCGTGAACTCTTGGTGTTTTTATTTCTTTAAGGTGGATGTGAGGAACATGTGGATTTTTTTTTTTAGCTCTATGCTTCCCTCTAAACCAAATACTTCTGCTTTAAATACAAAATTACAGCCATAACTTTTCCTAATGTTAACGGTAGAGTACATGAAGGGGAAAAATGTGCAATTTGTTAAAAGTAATCCCAACTCATTTATTGCCTTCCAATCCAAGATAATTGCATATAAAGAAATTCATTTAAATTATTGACACTAATTTACTAACTAGAATTTTAAATAATAATTTCAAGAAAAGGAAAATTCAGCAAAGTCCCAGAAATAAGCAAGATTTAACAACTTATTAGAACTGTTTCTACATTGTTATAAATCAAATCCATATTTCTGTAATTTTGGCAGCAACAATTTTCTTTTTACAGAATATGAAGTGAAAATATCACGTATAAGATGTAGCTTAGTAACTACATATTTTAATTCTTGTTAAAACAACTACAAATTGCTTTTTTTCCTCCTTGTTTTTGTTCTTTATGTAGTCTATTTCCAGAACTTGTAAACTGAAACCTTATCATAACACAGTCATTGCAGAGAAGGAAGCTGTGGTTATTTTGTGCTCCTTTTATTTTATTCAGCAGATATTTAAGCACCTACTATGTTAGGCATTGTTCTAGGTGCTGGGATACAAGAGCTGAATGAGAACTCATTCCTGCCATCCTGGGGCACACTTGGTAGGAGAGGAAGACATACAAAGACCTAATGTATAAAATCATCTCAGCCAGGCAGAGTTCTGTGGTAAAATAAAGCTGGTAATGTGGAATGGAGTGGTGGTGTGGGGAGGAGGCTACAGAGGAGATGATAGTTAGGCCCCACGGTGTGAAAAACCAGCCCCCTGCACACGAGTGTTCCCAGAACTGAGGTGGGGATCAGCTTGGTGTATTTGAGGACTAGAGAAAAAGCTAGCCCAGCCTCAGCACAGTGAGAAGAGGGCAGTGGCAGGAGATATTGTTAGAAAGATTAGTGGGTGCCAGCCCAGGTAGACCTATGGTAAAGGGTCTGTGTTTTATTCTGAGTGTTATGGAAACTCACTGGGAGTTTTGAGCAGGTGACTGACTTATGACCTCATTTATCTTTTAAGATTACTCCAGTTTTCAGGTGGAAAGTGAACTTGGCAGGGGAGGGGCAAGAATGAAAGTAGGAAGTGTAAGAAGACTCCTAAACAAGAGGTTCACTCTTGGAATTGTCAGAATTTCTACCAAGTAGTTTCATACAGAGACAACATGGCATTGGGGTAAGGCCTGGGAGCTGAAGTCTAGACTGATTCTGCCTTTTGTTCTCTTTCCACCTTGGGCTTCAGGATATTGGTCCAGAGAGTCCCTTCCAGCTCTAGTATCTTAAGAAGGCTACTCTCTGTACCCCAAAAAATTTCCCCAGTGGTGCAGCGGTCTTACTTCCTTGCTCTGGAACGTTGAGTGTTCTTAGCTCTGCTAGTGATTTTAGTAGATCAGTTGTGATGCTGCAGAGAACTGGGGTCAGGAGAAGCCAGGGAAAACACCCATTAGTTAGTTCCACAGCCAGGTGGAAGGGAAGATAAGATGAGACCAAGGGACTTTGGGAGCCAGCTTTTCAAGAATGAAAACCATCTCAGAGGAGAAGCATAATCTGGCCCCTTTGTCAAATCTGGGACTCTCAGCAAAGCAGGAACCAGAGGTACAGACAGGCTCAGAGGAGTTGAATTTGAGATAGGGTCACTTCAGTGAACAAGAACAAGGAGCCAGCCAGAATCATGGTACCTCTGAGGAGAGAGGGTTCTCTGCAAAGAAAGAATGGCTTTGTGCTTCTGGTCTGACTTCATTTCACAGTAACAGGCATTGTTCAGAAAAGCTGGGAAATGTTTGAAACTTAGAACTTACTTCCTTCTAATCTCCAAGCCAGGGTGACTTAACTGGAGAGTGTGAGAGTAAACTTACCCTAGGAGGGCTGAAAGGTGATGCTGATTCAAACCTGTTTTAACATTAGTTCAGCCTTGATGGTGTGCCTGGATTCTCAAAAAGGAGCCACTCTTCCCCTTAGCCTGGTGAGTTCCTCCCAGGCAGAGATGGTGCCTTGGTTCATTTCTGAATCTTAAAACCTTTGCTTGGTTCCTGGTGTATGAACAGGCCAACTGCATGCATGAACCAGCATGGTCACTGTGACCAAGCTTCAGTCTACTTCAGCTGCTCAGGGGCCTATTTCATTCTTG
Organism: Ailuropoda melanoleuca; assembly: GCF_002007445.2. Taxonomy (NCBI): domain Eukaryota; kingdom Metazoa; phylum Chordata; class Mammalia; order Carnivora; family Ursidae; genus Ailuropoda; species Ailuropoda melanoleuca. The sequence goes on from NC_048221.1 coordinate 26,361,934, forward strand.
TGTCTTATTTCTACCATGAAATATTGTCTGGAATACTCTCTTCTTCAAGACTGAGTTCCTGCCCAGGTGTGAACCATTTTCCTTCCTCTAACCCTCCTTTCAGGAAGTGAACCTCAGTGACAGGTTTCTGGATATCCCTGAATGTCTGACCCCGCGAGTTTTCTCTCCTTTCCCACCCCTTCCCCACTGACCAGCAGGCCTCTCTCACACGTTGCCTTCTAACCCCATTAGGAGCCTTGTTACAGGTACCTGGCAGGCCCTATGAGTCTCCTTGTCCCTCTGGGTCTGTGAATTTCTGACTTGGCTCACAGTCAGCCCAGCCCCAGGTCCATCAAGTGCATTCACATGGGACAGTCAAAAGTGGTAAATTCAGTAATAGAGTCACACTTCAAAAAAAAATGATTTTATTTATTTATTTGAGAGAGACAGAGAGCATGAGCAAGGTGGAGGGGGAGGGGGGAGGGGCAGAGGGAGAGGGAGAAGCAGGCTCCTGGCTGAGCAGGGAGCCTGATTCAGGGTTTGATCCCAGGACCCTGGAATCATGACCTGAGCCCAAGGCAGTTGCTCAACCAACTGAGCCACACAGGTGCCCCTAGAGTCACAACTTTTAAACTGACATTTCTGTTCAGGCTCCCATAGTGAAGTGACCCTATAAATTAACAATTTTCTTCAGCCCACAACCTCTGCCCAAGATTGATGAGTCATATTTATTCTCAACATTAACAGATCTTTTCAAATGGAGGCATCATAATTCACAACTGAGCTCTGTTCTATGACCTGTGGTTTGTGCACAAAAGAATTTCATATGAAGAAATTCTAAGGCCAATTTTCAGAACAGGTCAATGCGTGCAATTTCAAGACACATTTGTTTGAGAGAGTGAGAAGAGCATAGGAAATAAAGAACAAGGCAGAGAGAATTCCCACTAAAGGTGCTCTCTTGAACTGACTCAGGAGAAGATGTTTAACCTGTTGAATAGCAGTGGAAGGACTGGGCAGGAAATGAGTACATTGCCAGTGCCATCGAAAACCAGGTAGCTGTCCGAGCATTCAGAAAAAGATCTAATTCAATTTAGCAAACTCGTAGAACGGTTAAGAGCTTGAATTCTGGGACTGACTCCTTGAGTTCTTATTGCTCTTAGGAGCTAGCTCTGTGACCATGGACAGCTTACTGAACCCCTTTCTGCCCCAATTTTCTTGATAATAAAACAGGGATGAAAATGGTAACTCACTTACAGAAGTATGAGGATTAAATGAGACAGTCATTGTAAATGTTCAGGCATAGAGAATGGCACAGCAAATGGCAGCCTTGGTTATTATTGTCATTGTTACTTTACCCTCACCATATCTAGTGGTCACTCTAGACCATACCACAATCACCTGTCTCCTGGAATATAGTATCTGTTGGGTGATAACACTGCAATAGACTCTTCATTTGTCACTCAGCATCTGCCCCTACCTCACTTAAAGCCTTTCACCTCAGTGTGGCCCAAGTGACCTTTTATAAAAGCAGATCTGATCATGTCACTTCCAGATGAAAACCCTTCCAGTGAGTGCCCATAACTCTTGAATCGAATCCATACCCCTCTGTTCAAATGGCACTATTATTTAAAGGAGCCAATCTGTACTCGACTTCATGGTCCTAATCACAGTCTCAATGAATTAATTAATTATGTGATCATTTAATGTCTATCCGCCTAATTACACTATGACCTCCATAGTCTAGTGGGAGAAGAGTTTTCTGTTTCACTCTGGTGTCTAGCACAGTGCCTGCCTCTTGGTGGATGCTCAGTAAATACTTGTTGAGATATCCACTAAGTATATTTGTTGAACGAATGGCTGTGACTAAGTATAAAGACAGTATGAGACAATTTTGTTATGTGGTGCAATCAAAATTTCCTCTGTGGTTGTGTCTCACAGAGTTTTGATGTAAACTTTTATTTTCATTCCCTTTAAATGTCACATAATGGCGCAGAATGGAGAGAAAAGACAGAGATAGCAGAAGGAAAGAAGAGTCACAGAAGCAAATTAAACTATTGAAAAACACAAAATAGTTCCATCTTAACATTTAAATGATATGATTTTGAGAATTTAGTGTTAGAGGATTTTTCTCTCTTTTTTTTTTGCCAATTTTCCAATGTGCTTTGAATTTCAAGTCTGTCAGTGATGTTTTATGGTGAAGGCATTTTCTTTTCTTTTCTGCATTTTTTTTATGTTTTAACATTTACATAGTTATCTCTCAAATATAACTCTATGCCCAGCGTAAATAGGGGAAATCAGCTAAACCAAATTACTTTTTTACCACACAGATAATCAGCATCCTCTTCTTAGTGATTATATGGATCTCCCAAGTTTGTCTTTTACTTATAATGCTAGGGTTTTGCCTAATAAGTGACATCCACTTATTCACTTTTTCAATAAAGATTTACTAAGTGTCCAATGGGCCAACCACTGTGTTAGGTTTAACTAAACTCACATTTAGAGTACAAAGCAGATCTTAATGGGTGACTTGTACAAAATAACATTTTTTTGCCGTAAATTAAAAATGTGCAGCAACTTTTAAATTCCCTGTGCTCTCTTAATATTTAAAAGCTTAAATTGACCACACTAATCAGTGTGTATGTGTATGAGTGTGAGTGTGTGCGTGTGTGTGTGTGGGGTAGATGAGAAGAAATGTTGGTTCCCTCTTCGAACAAAAGTATTTATAAAGTACGCTGTTTAGGGGTGCCTGGGTGGTGCAGTCAGTTAAGCCTCTGACTCTTGGTTTCAGCTCAGGTTGTGATCTCAGGGTTGTGAAATTGAGCCCCACGTTGGGCCCTGTGCTCAGTGCAGGCTCTGCTTAAGACTCTCTCCCTCTGCCCCTCCCACTCTTGTAAATAAATAGATCTTGAAAAAAGTATGCTTGTCAGTAGTGTGACTGGTGACTACATTGTCCAGCATAGCATAAAGTGCAGCTGTTACCCTCTGCTTGAATCGTTTCCTAAGAGATAGAGCTGACTCAGTTTCTTTCAGCTCTAATCCTTTGGACACAGATATGCTGAAACCCAAGAAATTTTGTAAATTTTGGAAAGAGTGGACAAATTAATTGCTCTTACCTTCAGTACTTTAGAAAACCCTCAAGTGCATAATACAGATCTCTGATCCAGAATAAATGATGCTTAAATCTATCACCTGGATGTGATAGCTGTCTCCAGACCACTCCCTCGTCCTTGACTCCTGATGACTTAAGGCAGTGCCAAGCTGAATTATCCCCTCCCTGGTGAGGGCATTTCTTGTGTAAATGCATGGTGGAAATTGTCAAATGCCCTTCCCTCCAGTCCCCTCATCTGATGCCCCGATGTCACGTGAACCGCGGTTGAGTTTTGTTGAAGCACTGCTTGATAAGAAACCAGAATAGATAATGGGCATCTCGTGGGGAGTGTTGTGAAGTGAAGAAGTTGAGAAGGATATTTTTCAGAAAGTGAAGCTTTTCGTGTGGATCAGCCCAATTGTATTCCAACTCACCAGAACAACCAAGAGCGGCAAAGGGCTGACCTCAGTGCTTGACGGTCGTTAGCATTCCCAAGAGTCTCCTATGGAACTTACCAGTTCAGATCACCAGTGACATCATCATCCACCCCCTGCTTGAAGATCTGTCTTTACTAGGTCAGCACTGGGGGCTGACTTGGGACCAAGCACCTCAGTGGGGGAAGTGAGGTCTTTCCTAAAGGTAGTTTATTTTATTTTATATATATTTATTATAATGTATGTGTTATATATTTATTATATATAAACTATTTCCCTCTTTGGTTTGACTGCCAGGAAGCTGATGAGAGTAATGAGAATACCACTCCCTTTTTATTTTGATGCACTCATTTCAGTCAATGAGAAACAGCAATGCAGAATGGTTAAGAGTATGGATTCTAGATCCAGACCCCCAGCTTTGAATACTGGCTTCCCACCACTGGTTTGTGACCTTATGCACCTTATTACCTTTTCCAGGCCTCAAATTTTCAAATTAGTAAAACTGGAATACTAGTCAATGATCATAGAATCCCTGTCAGAATTAAAGTAATACATGAAAAGTGCTGGAGTAGTGCCTGGCACATAGTTAACACCCATGTGTTTATTTTTTTTTATTACATATGTGTTATTATTTACTCCTCACAACAATTCTATGGCATGTTTATTATAAGCCTTGGGGTAGAAAGAACTGGATTTTAGGAAGAGTTGGTAACTTGCCTGAATTCTCCCATTCGATGAAGTTTTTGGAATCCATACTCTGTCTCAGTCCAGGTCTTTTGACTGTTCCAACAGATCACAGTGTTTTCTGTGTTGTCAGAGATAAAGTTAATGCTTATCCCTTTCTATTAACCAATGTAGCTGTAATATTTATATTCCTGCTCTCTCAGTATAGGTTTTTAGATCCCCTTTCATTGCTTTTTGATTGCATTATCTTATACATCTCTCAGTGTAAGCTGCCACAGATATTTTTTTGAAAAAGGCAGGGAATGATTTTCAAATCAAATAAATATATCAAGGCAAATATTCAGCATGTGTGTCTGTTGCCTGAGTGAGTAGCCACATAAATGCATTATGACTGACAGTAAACGTGTGCCACTGAATAAGACCCAAGGCAAACATTGCCAGTATTTTTGGAGAAACTCCTCTCTACAGAGAACTGACTAAGAAAAGCAGTTTGCTGAGTAAATCCAGTGTCATCTGTTTCCATTGTAATGGATTTACCAACAAAACTCCACAAATTATATAGAACGACAACAAGATATAAATTCAAAGAATAAGAGGCTGTATTTTTCTTGAATGTGCGTAAAAATTGGAGGCAAAAAATGTGGTTCAGCTGACTTGATAATCGGTTGAAACTTGGATATTGATTGAGTCTAGTTCCTGCAGAGATTTTCCCACCTTACAAAGTAAGGAAAGTAGGTCAGAGCAGATAGCATGGCTGGAATGCAAAACAAGTTGCTGAGAAGTAGGAGCTAAAATGATTTAGCAAAGACTGTGGTGAGAACCGGCTTACCAATTCATGAATCCATAGATTGTCTGTTTCTGTATCATCATCCCTATTACCTCTCCGAAGGATAGAGACACACACCAGAAATCACCTCCAGTTCTTTTGGTCTTTGTCACGAAGCTCATAGTTTTCCCTTCCTTATGGGGGTCTTTACCTTTTCTTCTTTTCTGGACAACAGCTGATTGTTCCCTGCTGCTTCAAACCTCAGGAAGCACTTTTATGAGGCTGTGGAGCCGAAGTGCACTTTCTGGGATTCTCTAAGACTGCAACCTACACCAGAGGAGCTAGTCTTCCATCAGGACCCCTGAAAATTGGGTCACTAGAATCACCGCAGGAAGTTAGTGTGCCTGGTATGCTGTGTCCATGACCTTTAGCCCCAGCCTTTCAGCCTCTGCACTGCTGACCAACAGGGCTCTGCAAACATTCTGACAGCCGCTACATGTGTGGAGTCTGCCTGGGAGATGAGACGGTCCTCATCCCAGGGAGGAGCTTTCCAATAGTCTGCAGAGCTGTCTCTAGTAATTTGGCAAACAGCCCCTTCAATCTAGAGTTGCCATGAGCCAATCACTAGTAGGAGCCTTTTCATCTCAGAACAAATACATGTGATGTGGAGCAACAAGGGACTTCTTGCTGTGCTGTACAGAGCACACAACTTCCTAGAGCAATGCTTTCAGGCCCTGGCAAGCCCCCTGCCTTCCACAGCTTGATTGCTTAAAACAAACTGCTATATTAGACAAACCAGAATTTTTCTGTTTGTTCCACAGGAAGATTCCCTCTTATTTCTCCTTGTAGTAGTTTATGAAAGTTCCCAAATGCTCTGGAAAAGCTATCTTCCATTTCAGTGTGGCACAGGGGAGGTTTCTATGAGATCCTGATGGGGTTAAAGTTAAAAAGCTAGAAACAACCTAAATAATAAACAGCAATGTTGTTTATGTTACAGATAAATATTAGCTGGAATAGTATTATGTGAACAGAAAAGAATCTTCTAATAAGCCTGGAAGAAATCAATTAAATGTAATCAGCACCTACAATGTACCAAGTATGATGCTAAATTATTTCATTTTCTACTTGAAGCAAGGCCTATGGAAAATATACTATTATTACCTTTATTCTACAAGTTAGGAAAAGGGCTTAAAGAGATTAAGCAATTTGCCCAGAATCATCATATTAGTTACCTTGTGCTAACAACGTATAAATTTAAAACAAAGAATCATTTAGTATTTGCCCTAATTCCGTGGCTTGGCTGCAATTCTTCTGTACTGGGATGAAATGGCTTGGGCTGCACGGTCAAGGATGACCTCACTCCCATCTCTAGGCCTTCACCGGACAGCTGGGCCTCTCTTCATGTGGTCACTCATCCTCCAGGTGGCTAACCAAGGCTTGTTCAGAGGGTGACGAGGCATTTCATGAGAGGCCGAACCTGAATACCCAAGCATTTTTCAAGCTTCCGCTGGTGTCATGTTTGTCTGTTGGTCAAAAGCAGCCGTATTGGGCCAAATCCTGACTCAAGGGGTGGAGAAGTAGATTCCACCTCTTGATCGAAAGAGTGGCATGGTCCCTTTGCAAGCTGGCATGTGTATAGGGATGGGAAAAATTTGTGGCCATTTGCAATCTATCCTAGTCACAAAATCGGTAAGTGGCCAAGCTGTTTCTGGAATTTAGTAGTCATACTGCAAAGCCATTCTACACTATGAAACATGTTATAATGATCTTTTTTGGTATCTTAATGCTCTGGTAGATTTTTTTTTTCAGCTTTATACAATGAACATGAATGTGAGAATTAAAGTAAGCTAGGGGCGCCTGGGTGGCGCAGTCGTTAAGTGTCTGCCTTCGGCTCAGGGCGTGATCCCGGCATTCTGGAATCGAGTCCCACATCGGGCTCCTCCGCTGGGAGCCTGCTCTTTCCTCTCTCACTCCCCTGCTGTGTTCCCTCTCTTGCTGGCTGTCTCTCTGTCACATAAATAAATAAAATCTTAAAAAAAACATAAAGTAAGTTAAAAAACTATCATGAATGCAGGTAGCTGTTGTAGGCAACTGATTAAAAGACTGATGTCACAACCACCTCACTTTAAACTGTTGTGAGCATGTCTCCTGGTTTGCCGACTTGTGAGGTGTCCACAGGGTTGACTCTTAGCAGTTGCTATGAATTATGGCACAATACCTTACATGAACTGTTCCAGAAACAGCAGAGAAGCAGCCCTTTGATTCCCATCCCAGTTTCTCATGTGGACCAAACCCATGTCATCTGAGCAGTTCTCTACTGCATAATTGTCCTGTCACCAAAGGAATGCAAAGAAATAGCCGATGAACCTGAAAGAATGTGACTAATTGTCTCCTGCATCCATTAAGCATCGGGAGGCTGAGTTTAGAAATATCCTCATGCTGGTCCTCAAGTTGTGTGCAGTTAAAGTGTTCTGTAAATAGAAGTGGTGGGTTCATGTATTTATTTATTCCTTCTTTAAATACTTATTGAGTGCCCACCATGCGCCTAGCACTGGGCTGGGTGCTGGGGATGCAGTGGTGAACAAGACAGATATACTGCCTGTCCTCATGGAACCTCCATTCTAATGAGGGAAATAGACAATTAACAAGTCAACAGATAATTGCACAACTACAGAGTTGAAGGTGGTGAGGTAAGGCAGCCACTGTGGACTGAGTCGTCAGGGAGGGTCTCTCTAAAGAGAACATTAGAGCAAAAAGCTGAAGGATGAGAATAAGCTGGTGTCATGAAGAGCTGGGGACAAGGCGTTTCAGGAGAGAGGAAAGCAAATGTCTACAATGTGAAGACTTGCTTGCTGTGTTGGAGAAACCGAAAGGAGGCTCTGTGCTTCTCCTCTTCTCCCTTCTCTGCTACGTCCCTGCTTCAGTTGGTGCAATGATTCCGGAAGAAAACAGAGGACCAAATCAAGCGAAGTTAATAAAAATGTGGCAGACAAAAGTATCAATTTTTTAATGAGAAATGCAACTTACCATTCAAAATAGAATTTCTTCACATTTTTGACAATTTGTGCCATCAGAATCAGTATTCATGAGAAGGGTGATCATTTCTTGATTAAAAATCTAATACCCAAGTGTGATTCTAATATATTAGTGAATACCTATGGGAGCCATTTTCGATGAAATGCTACTGAATATATCTGTATGTGATTGTCACTCAGTAATTATCTAGAGTAAAATCATGTGCTATCAACGCTTAAATTTGAAACTGGGTAAAAATTGGTATAAAAATTATAACTTGATTTTTTTTTGTCCTACAAAGCATTAGGATCACTTTTAAGAAATTTTCATGTTATACATTTTTTCCCAAAATATATTTTTGTTGTCTTCCTACTTCTTCCATTATTATTCTGTCCTTTGTCAGTGAAATACCTGCTTTACTGCTCCTTTCAAACATCTGTGCTATTTTACTTTATTTTAGATTTACAAAATGCCATTGATTCCTCAAATATTTATTGGGTATAGCTCTATGCCCAGCCCTCGGCTAGGTGTCGGGAATACAAAGACAAGTAGGAGAGAATATTTATCCTCTTGGACGTGCTATTATGTGCCTCTTAGGGCAAGCCTTCCAATTACAAAGAGACAATTTAAAATTTGCTACTCACTAAAATTCTTCAATATTATGGAACTAGTTATGACAGCAGTTTATCCCCAAGCTTACATGGTAAATAGGGAAATATAATTTTACCACATATTCTTAGAGACAAAAATACAAAAACTGAAGTGAAAACAAACTCCTGCCCAAACAAAAATTCCTCCCAAACCCTGTCTGCAAAGAGATGAACCCCAGCATGGGTGCTGGTGGTCAGCAGGATGGAAGTCAAGGGTTGTTTCAGTGAGCGGGAGGGGCCCCATGGGGGGAGCTCTGCTGATGCCCCATATACCCTAAGCACTTGTGTGTGTGTGTGAGTATGTGTGTGTGTGTGAGTACGTGTGTGTGTGTGATGGAACAGACAGCTGAGTGGGCCTGAGAGTTTATTTTAGTCACAGCCTTAGGGCATGGTATGCGGTCTGGTTTCTGGGACTTTCACGTCGCAGAGATGCAGAAACTAGGATGCTAAGAGAACCAAACTGCGTGGCCCACACCGCTGGGGCTCCTATGGTCTGAACTGACTCATCATCCATTGGCCAGGTATGGCTGACACAGGAGTGTCTGTTCTCTGGGTTAGTTGTCAGGAGGCTTGATCTTTGACTTAAGCTGTGTGGATGTGTGTGTGCATGTGTGTGAGTGCGTGTGTGTGTGTGTGTGTATGTGTGTGTGCGTGTGTGCATGTGCATGTGTGTTTTTCCTCAGTAAAATTGCTACCTTTGCTAAGGCTACTGCCGAGAATAAGAAGAAAATGCAGGCTGAGGAACAAGTTCCCATTTGAATACAAGTAGACTGAATAATACGTCTTTGTCTTAAAGGTGTTGCTGCTACTGCTGTTCATTTGTGTTTGAGAAAATTTCTTGTTTTAGAGTGTTCAGGGTTTAGAGCAGTATGAGAAAATCCACAGTGTACAATTAAGTAACTCACAAGGTCAGTCAACAAAAGACAAAATAAACTAGCGTCTGAAGTGTTTTTACTTGACAATAAAGTTTGGCAAAACTTTTATTATCACAATCAAATGCTCAGTGGTTGTTAGATAGGTAATTTCTGTAATTTTAGTCTCAAATGGGAAACCTTTCGTTTTGGAGAATCATAAAATCATAGTGAAGGGAAACTGCAGATAGTGTACAGTGAAAGGTAAGATATTTCTTGATAAAAAATGCTGGTTATGAACTTCAAAATATTGTGTTGAGTGAAAGAAGCTGGCACAAAGGACTATGTGCTATATGATTTCCATTAGATGAAATTCAAGAATAGGCCTAAGTTTTCATTGTTTATAGAAATCAAGGAACTGACTGGAAAAGGGACATGATGGAACTTTCTGGAATGAAGGAAATGCTCTATATCTTGGTTTGGGTGGTGGTTACACTTTAGATCTGTGCATTTTAATGTATGTAAATGATATTTCAATTAAAAATGAATAAAACTGAACTGAATACTTCATATCTGTGCACTTTAATGTATGTAAATTATACCTCAATTAAATATGAATAAATTATACACACACACAAAGATTATCTGTTAAATATAGTCTCAAATTTCTTTTTCTTGAATTGATCCTCATGCAAATATATTGATCACATCTGATTTAAATATTTCTTTCTTTTACCTATTTGCCAAAATGACAACTTGATTAAATAAACATTAAAACCTGCTTAGCCTCACAAATTTCCTAATTGTAACTTGTACTGGTAAACTGTGGTTTACATCCTAGATCCTACAGACCATTCCTGGTTAGACAAGATGTGATTTAAAACTCTCTTAAGTCTTAGTTTTTATCATCTGCATGATAGACATGATTAAACTAATCTGGAGGTTGTTGTAGGATCAAAAGAGAAAGGTGTGTTACAGCCCTGCTATTCAAAGTGTCATCTGCAGGCTGGTAGCCTCAGGGTCACTCAGGGGCTTGTTAGAAATGCAAACTTGCAGGCCCCACACTGGACACACCAAATCAGAATCTTTGTTTTAACAAAATGCCCAGGTAATTTGTATGCATACTAAGGGCTTAGAAAATACTAATGCAGTGTCTGTGGTGAAAACGTGGCCTGGCATTTTGCATATAGGTTTCCCTTGTTTTTTTTTTTTTTTACCAGGCCTTTGGACTGAAACCACTCTGCAACCACTGTGGGGACCATCTTTGTGGAATGTGGCCGCCTGGGTTGCTGGTGGAGGGACCTCATGTGTCAGCATGGAATGCTGTCTGAGGATCAGCCAACAGACTGCATTTCCAGGTAGCTTCCAGAATACAGTTTCATGTGGAATGAGAGTGGCCTAAAGTCCATGTGAACACAGCACAAACTGTTGTAACACTGAGGATTTCTGAGGATTTCTGTAGACTCTAAAGACAATCCTTGATTTTCTTACCCCCAAAACTCTCTTTAACCATTCTAGGCAAGAGGCATGCTGCCATCCGCCAAGTCATTCAGGCCAACCACCTCCAGGTCATCCACGGTTCTCCTCTTTCTTGACCCCCACCCCTACCCAAATCAGCAGCAAGTCTCCAAGCCTGTCTCCAAATTATCTTCAGTCTCCCTGGCTCCCTCCATTTTCATGGCCACCTGTGATCTTTTCTTGGAACTACTGCCTTGTAGTGGCTCCCGGCTTCCACTGAGCATCCCCTGACCATTCCCCAAACTCACATCACTCCTCTGGCGAAACCCTCCTGTGTGTTTCTATTACACTAGAGTAAGTGCCAGACTCTCCATCTGCACCTGGAAAGACCCACAGGGTCTTGCTTAACCTGGTCTCTGGTTATCTCTGCAGCTACATCTTGCCCTTCTTCCCTGTTGTCATTCGGCCCCAGCCTCTCTCACCTCATTCGTTTCTTAGGTGTGCTGTGCTCCAGGCCTTCCTGCCTTGAAAATGCTGCTGTTTTGTCTAGATGGTTCTCCTCCCCTCCTTGGAATTCTTAGCTCATTTTAGACGTTTGGGTCTCAGTTAATCCCCCACCCCCTCCAAGGTGCCTTCCTGCGAGTGCTGTACAGAAAGTCGTTTCCTTTGTCAGGTTCCATCCCAGCCCTTGTTTCTTTCCTTCATGGCCCTTCATTACAAGTAGCAGTCATTCTGCATCTTCGCCTTTCTATTTTTTTCTTTCCTCTTAGAATTGTTGGGCTCATGTCTGTATTGTTCACTGCTGTGTCCCCAGGTGAACCTTCATGACTGGCACACAGTAGGTACTTAATAGATGCTGGTTATGACGAACTGACTACCTGAATGAATGGACGGATTTATTCCCTTGCATGGCTGAATGGTTGCTTAATTAATGTGATGCTGTCTGGAATTTATCTCCTACCAAAGTACAAAATGCCCACTTCTTAATTCTGAGCTTATCACCCTCACACCCGATTGCTGGATGCATTGTTAAAATTCTCAAAAAAGCACTTAAAAAAGAAAAAAAAAGAAAGAAAAGAAAAGCAGAATTCATTTTTGCAGAGCTTGTTTGCTTTGTAATCCTGGTCCTCCCATGACCTCGTCTTGCTTCAGGAAAGGGTGGCTCCTTCCAGTGGTTTCATCAATCTCTGTCCCTGGACCCCTGCTGTTGGAAACCACAGGAAAAGCAAGCACAACATCACCTTTAATTAGCAGGAGAGGAGCCTGCCTGATATACACAGATAGCGCCTTGAAAATAAGAAACAGAAAAATGTGAGGCAGGACCAGGTTCATGGAAAAGAACTAGGAAATGAAAAAGAATAATTATCCTGTTTTAACATAATGTTGTTAATCTGTATTGCCCATTATCATCTAGAGTGTCTTGCCTATTGAAGTATGTGAGCTGTGGAGCTGCTCTTTGCTCCAGCAGTGTAGCTAACGTAAGGGACTGGCTCCCCATCCATCATAATAATTAGTTTGTCATAATTTTCTGCCCTTCTTGGCTCTGCAGTAAAAAGATAGAAGAGGCATTTAAAGTTACTCAGGAATTGTTCCCCAAATTTCCTCCCTGTTCTTTATGGGAACAGATAGCTGTATTTCTGTCCTATTTATTTTATGTTTGGCCTGTGATAATGAAGTATATTTCATCTGGAAGTATATAGCTTTAATTTTCATGTTCTACTTGGAAACATCTCGCTGTTTCATTTTGTTTCAGCTGTACAGTATATAAAGAGAGCCCACGCTTCCTTCTGCACTCACCCATCACCCACCAGAGTTAATTCTAGTTTCAAGACCAACATTATGACTTCATGAACTGACTGCATAATAGCAGGCCCTGGTTCCACAGTCCTGGAGAGCCTTCAAAGTGCTGTCCCCGGCTCTTCCCGGAATTCCCCCAACAGCTGTGGGGGGCAGGAGAGGCAGGGGCTCTCCACAAGCTCCTGTTAGAGAATGAGGAGCACAAGAGGTCACTGGCTGGCCTGGGGCCAGGCTGCTAGAGCAAGAGGGAGCTAGGACTTGAGTCCAGGTGTTCTAATTGTAAATTATGGGTCTTCTCTCTTACTTCAGCAACGGCTCCTTACGCTGCTGGAGTTTGCTTCTGCTGCAACGGAGACACGGCAATTTTTAGTTCGTCTCTCATTCCCTCAACATTGCGAATGGGATAAGCCTTCTTTCTTGTGGTAGAAAAAACAAGGGCACGTTTGTATAAAAATGTGGAGTTTAAAAGGAATTTTATGATACCGGGCAGAGGTTCTCAAAGTGTGCTCCTCAGACCAGCGGGGGTAGCAGCATCAGGAAGCTCGTTAGAAATGTAGATTTTCAGGCCTCACCCCAGACCTGCTGATCACAAACTCTGGGGTGGGGACCAGAATGCAGGCTAAAGTTTCAGAACCACCTGTCTAGGGGGAAGACGGGGAAATGCAGGGGAGAACAGAGAAGAGAGAAATGACATTATGCGCCTTGGAGAGAGAAAAAACAACAACTTTGTTCCTCTACTTTCTGAGGTTCAGTGTCAAGGCTGTGTAAATTAAACTGACAAAAGTAGATTTGCAGTTTAAAATGCATACAAATTTTACTTGATGTTAGTATTCTAATTTGTATGTGTATGCAGGGGTCTCACAGAAAAGGAAGTGAGAAGCTAAAGAAGGAGTTAGGCCTAAGAGCTAATACACCATTTTAACAAAGAGCCATACATTTGTGGAGAAGTGACAAGACAAAGGAAGAGAGTTTGGGCCTCTAGGGGCAGGAAATTGTGGGAGGGTGAATATATGGGGGAAACCTAATGGAGGATAAGAATTCAGTAAGATTTTTTGTGCAGCTTGACAAAGATGCTGTTTCCAGGAGTAAGAGTTGTCTTTTCTTCCCGGTGGGGTGCAGGGAAACACTGTCACAAACGGAAATTTATTCCCTGCTTTCAGACAGAAAGGGGCAGAGTAGAGAGCTTTTTCTGCATCTACCATTGCTCAGTTACTTTCTGTTCAAAATAATCTTCATATCAAAGGGCTAAGTTTTGGGTAGCATACTCTGGTCCCCTTCAAAACTGAGGGGGTCTCTGGAGCCAGATTGCCGAGTTTCTCTTGCCATCTTGTCACTTCATTCATCCACAGAGTATTTACTGAGTACTTACTATGTGCCAGGCACTGTGCAAATGCTTGGGAAATAGCAGGAGAGAAAAATCAAAGTCCTCTCCTCATGGACCTGACATCCTGCCCTACATTCATTGACTGGGTGATTAAAGGCACAAATTACTTGCCCTCTCTGTCCCATTCTCCTGGCCTGTAAAGAAGAAATGCTAATAGTGCCTAACTCACAGGATTTTGTAAAGGCAATTCATAAAACACCCAGTGCACAGCCTGCAGATAGAGCTCTACAAGGGCTTGCCCCCTTCCTGATCATACACTCCAAGTTGAAAAACCAGCAACAAGCTGGCAGTCCTATCTCTTGCCAACTGTCCCCCAAACATGGTTGTAAACCCCCAAAGAAGTAATACCATTTCCTAGAGGCAGCAGACTGGCACGGACATCCCCAAGATGCTTAAAGCAGGTGCTCAAAATATTTGATTTAGAAGTGTCCGAGAACTCATGGACCCAGGTGATAAGTACTTCTTTATGAAATATCCAGATTTTGTCACAATTTCAAGTATCATTATGGCAATATCAGCCCACATATTCTGGGAATAAATACGCTCCTGGCACTGTCTCTGAGTTCTCTAACCTGACATAAGCTCGGCGATGAGGAACGTACAGAATGATTTCAAGCAGCATGTCTTAGATTTAATTACAGATGTCTTAGATTTAAAGGTCTGGCTGCTTCAGGAGTGCAGAGATGGGAGTGAAGAGATGGGACTTTCCAGGACTAACTTCAGGTCTGTGCTTCCCTAAATAGAAAGTTGTGCTGTATCAAAGCCTGGCTCAAAACTCAGCTCCTCTAAGACATGCTTTCACATTAGGTCAGCCTGTGTGAAATTCTCCAGTCAAGGGTTTGGTGCTCCCCTCTACCACCAATGGAGCAGACAAATAGTTTGCTTGACACTGGGAAACAAAGTTATCACATCTGCTGTGGTATTCTGTGCTAGTTCCTTGAAATCCCTCTTACCCTAATGTAAGACTGTGGTGAGAGCTGTATTGATAAGACAGTGTAGGTGGAGGTCCGGTGTGAACCTCCTATCCCCCCAAATATACATACTGAGGATGTTTTTTTGTTGGGTGTGTTGGAAAGAGAGAGAGAGAGAGAGTGAGTGGGTGGACATCAGGGCAAGAGAGAACAAGAAGGAAAAAAGAAGGAGGAGGAAGGAATGAAGGTGAAAGGGGAAGGAAGAAGGGAAGGAGGAAAGAAGAAAGCAAAGGAATAAGAAAGAGAAGGATAAAGGAAGGGAGGCAGGAGAGGAAGAGAGGCAGAAAGGAAGAAAAGAAGTGGCTGGGAAGCGGGGAGGAGACTAGGACCTGCAGAGCCCACTCTAACTTCCCAAGCCAACCTGCTCCCTGGAGGAGAAGAGAAGACAGGCCTCCTCCACCGCTGTCTGCCAATGGGCATGGGTGGCCTGACGTGCTTCTGTGTGGAGCAAGAGGTGGCCTGAGGGTATATCTTGTGTGAGGACCACTTTGACTTGGTGTCTGTGGCCCAGCGATTGATGATTCTGTCCCTCCCGTCCTCTTCTCTTCATTGGACTTGTGCCTCTAGTAGGGGACTCAGCCCTGTGGCCTTTGTGACACCACATCTATACCTTCCTCTAGACTTTGGGTGTTTGGAGGGTGCAGGCCACATCTTGGGCACCATATGATCTCCCACAGTTCCAAGCGCTTTACACTTAGTAGGGATCATGAATTTGTTTAATGTGGTGGTATTATTTACTGAGAATTGCCTGATTTCTTAGAAAAAAGTAGACCCATTGGGGTACAGTTTTCCAGTGTACTCTACTGATTAGGAAGGGTATAACGATTCCTCTTTTAATCCCTTATTAATGATGAAACTTTACAGAGCTAAAATTTAGTGGAGCTTTTTGTGTTTTCTCTCCCCCGGCCCTGCCCCATTCTAATAAGAGGAAAGCTCTAGAAGAACCCCTAATATTTCAAATCTAAATTTAAGGAAGTCAGATTCAATTGCTCAGTTAATTAAATTTGCAGTAGTCTCTTCGGAGATATTTATGGATTTATTTTCACACTTTCGCCTTTTCCTTTTCCTCTAGTTGAGCAGTAGCAAATACAAAGTGACAAACCATTACTGTACATGGAGTTATTTACAGACCATGATGATGGATTTCCTGATAATCTTTAATAGGCTAATTTTCCTGGATGCAAATTCTGCCCCCCTTGGTTTATCCTGTTCACCTGCTGCATTATGTGTTGTCTTAATCTCACATGACATCCAGGTAGGACCACAGCCCATTTGAGTTTAGCAGATGCACTGTTTGAAATCTGGGGGTTCTCTTTGCAGCTAAAAGCCCAAGATTTGTACATATAGTCTACTATTCAAACATCCTAAGAGTAGAAGTAATGACATAAAATGAAGCCATCAAAGTTTTCATTGCCTGAAAACCAAAGAATATATAGATTCCCAATTCTACGACAAGTTTTTATTAAGTTATGAAATATTCAAGTGAGTTTCTCCAATTATGATTCTGAATACTACATAGCATTTAAGAAATCAAAGCCCATTTTTCACACCCCTAGCTTCTAGTATCTCTGTGTGTGCCAGGAATTTTGCTAAAATCTTCATTGCCTTCCCTTGTAGAATCCTTGTGATACCTTACGAGCCAGGTTATTATTTCCATGTTATAAATGTAGAAACTGAGGCTCAGAAAGAGTAAAGGATGTCCACGAGGTCATACAGCTTGCAAATGGCAAAGCCTTGTCTCAAGTCTAGGTTCTTGGATTACTTACCCATAGTTATTTCCCCTACTCCATTTTTATTATATAAACAAACAGAACCTGAGATGAAAAGCACAAATGGTAGTGGAAATAATAGATGATGAAAAGCAATGCACAATCCATAAATTAGTTAGAGTTTGACATTAAGAAATATGTACAGCAATAGACTTTCAGACTCAGCTTCTTTGTAAAGACATTTAATATGGATTTCAAAGAACATCCAAGAAAAATTTAAAGGACAAAGAGAGGCCTTGCCCTATCAGATATCAAAATATATTATGGATCTATAGCAATTAGAAAAGTGTGTCATTGACAAATGGACCAGGACAGAGAACCTGGAAATGTACCCATAAAAGATGGAAATGTTTTTGCAAGAGAGAGTTGGTATTTAAAATGAATGGCAAGGAGATGGGCTGATTATTCAGCAAGTGAAGATATTGACTATCTGGGGAAAGAAAAGTCCCTATCTCGTATTATTTCTGGAAATACTGGAATAAAAGCCTAATATTAAAAAATTAAATATTAGAAATCATAAGATCTCTCAGGGCATTCCTATGAGGACTCGATTCAAGCAGTAAAGTTGAAAACGTATTTGCCCGTACCTGAGAAAGAACTATTGACTCTTCACACACAACCATATTAATATCCTATGCTTTGTATCTGAGTGGGTGCTGCTGAGGACACATGGGATGCTCTGATATTACACGTCTCCCACTTGGTTACCTAGTCCCTTTGGTAATCAGAGGCTTGTACTTTGGGGAGGACTAACTGGGATTGGGGGGTGCCAGACTTTGCTATGGAAGAAAGCAAAGCAAGAGTAGGATAGGTGGCCTGACTGTATGTTCCCATGCCAGCTGCTATTTCCAGAAACTATGATTATTGTTGTTGACTGTTCTGCGTCTCCTGCTAGACTTTAATTTACAAAAGAGTAGGAGTTCTGTCTGCTTTGCTTACTGCTGGGCTTATCCCAATGCTTGGCCCATCCTGGTGCTTAACAATGTTTTGGGGAATGTATAAATAAGCACATTGTCAGCCTGATGAACAGGGATAACAAAGGTTGGTAGGGAAAAAGGTAGAAGTGTGTAATAGGGAGATCTCCCTATTGCTACCAATACCAATGTCCCTATTGGTAGGTCTATATGAGCATTCTGTGCCAGATGGGAAATGCATGTATCTGTGGTTTCTGAGGAGGTGCAGATAAAGAGAAAGGATCTGGAATGTACCATCCCAGGTCAGGATGGGGATATAGAGGCATATGTAGTGAAGAACATAATAGTTATCCTTTTCTCAATCCTTACATCATTCCAGACACTGTGCTATGCACTTTGTGTGTGTAATTCCATTTATTCTCCATAGCAAGCTCAGGGATGGATGCTATTATTACAATGATTTTCCACATGAGCAAACTGAGGCTTGGAGAGGCTAAGTAATTTTGCAGGGTCACTCAGCTAGTAAGTTGCAGAGTCAGAATTCAGATTCAAACCTCCTAAACCCTCCCAACAGACTGAACTGAGTCTAGTGAAATGGATGTTGTTTAGGGATAAGAAGCTGTTGTATCCCCAGCCCAACATCCTGACTCTTCAGTCCTTCCTTACCGTTTTCATTAAAACCGACAACAAAAACAACTCAAAGAAGAGCCACCTTACCACACCAAATCCAGCCCTTGGAGACCTCAGCCCTTCCTGTGGATGAGAAGTGATTACTGCTGCTCTTGGCCAACGCCCTCCCTGGTGGTCAATGCCTGTAAGAGAGATGGCAGTCTCTCGAGCTTCCTAGCAGGCGATACTGCTTGCACACCAGCACCCTCTTCATACAAGGGCTCACTTTGTCCAGATGCAGTGCTTCATTAGCCTGCCATTGTCCGCTGTCTTTTGCACGGGGCCAAACTTCAGATCCAACTGCAAATTAGTAGTGGGTGTCAACCAACTGGATTCCTGCAATCAGTATTCTACAATTTTCACTTGCCATGACTGATTGTCTCATTCTATAATAAGTTAATAGTATGAACCTGGGCAATAATTACTTGGCTTCAGCCAAATGCATCTGTGTTTCTTAAGTGAATTATAGGGACTGGTCTTCATATTCCTTAGTTTTCTGTTAGGAAATAGTTGAAAGTTTGCAAAAACACCAAAAACTGAAAAGAGTGGAACAATTTCCTTTATTTAAATTGTTCATTTCTACCATTACTTATGATGAATAGGCAAAAGACAGAAGGCAAAAAAAACCCCAAACCCACAACAACCCTTTTAATAAATGTTTCTATTTGAGTAATGATTCTAAGATAAGAGTTTCAAGTTCCTAATTGGAGGAAGTGATAGAAAATCAATCAGTTACCTGGAGAATGAAAATAAACTACTTAAATTAGCTTTGTGTGGCCTGTGGGTTTTTTAATCCTGGAAAACCAAAACTAACAAGGCTAATTTTAAGAGAGAATAGCACCGATGCAGGTGTTTTGGACTCACATGAAAAATTTTATATCGGAATATAATGTGCATGTGGTCACTAACTCCCAAGAAATGACTGCTCTGGAAGAAAAATAAAATTGGTACAACAGATGCATTTGTTTATGTGACCTACACCCAAATGAGATAGCACTGACCTGCCAAATCTGAAAATAGTGATGTTAATTCCATCATACAACATTTTGGCCCAGTGCCATAAACAGACAGTTCAGTTCCCTTAAGATGAAGCTAGTTGTCACTCCGTGGCCTCTCTTCAGAGGACAGGTTCTTCAGCAAAAAATTTTGGGGGCAGAAGGGATAGGAACTTTCCCTTGTTCAAGAACCAGTTTGACTTAGGGAGGTGGACAGAAACTTCCTGGAGAAGATTTAGAGATCCCTGTCCAGGACATAAAAGGAAAGGTTGGGAAACGAGAACTCAGCCTCCAGTCTACTGAGACAGGTCAGTCGTGGTAATGAGTTGAGGATCTAAAACCAATTCTCTTCAACTCTGTGTGAGGTATGCCTTGCAATGTTCTCACGCACACCACCCAGGAACGTGTTTGAGTTTGGAGTCACTGTAGTTGGTATATGAGGCTGTCTGAGGACAGTCTCTTATGAAACCTCATGGGAACAATTTGCAGATAAGGGTATCCTGAATGAGCATCCGAGTCAATGTAGTTTAGCTTAGTTAAGACCTGTCGTTCCTGAAGCCTGGTAACCCGGACCAAATCATGCCTCATGGTGATGTGGGCCTGCAGGAAAAATTTTTCAACCTCTCTGAACTTCAGTCCCCTCATCTGTTAAAAGAGGATGACATCAGGACCTTCCTCAAAGTGCTGTTGTGAGGATAAAATGAGATAGCATGCATACATTTTCACATTTAAATTTCTAACAGTCTGTTGATGATTTATGCATTGGCACAGATGATGCAGAACTCAGATAAGTTAGTAGCAAAATAATCAAACTCATGTGATTACAAAATCATTTACTAAGTAACTCAGTTTTCTCCATAAGGTACATGGTTGCAAGGAGGTGGCATCCTTAGGAAGACACTCAGAGATCCTGCTCAGTCACCTTTGGAGTTTGAGACACAATTTGAAGTTCAAGACTTTTAGGTTACCTAATGGAAGACATCTGACCATAAAACTAGTAAAATAGCATGAAGGTATGTCTGCAAAATACACCTTCTTCTCACCCTAATCTGCTATTAGTTATATCCTAAATAAGAGAATAGCTAACCACTATGTAAACAAATAGTGATAATAAAAGTTAAGTCATTTTGATGGTACGAAACAGTTATTCATGAACAAATTAAATTGAAAGTCATGTGGTTCATACGGTCTCCCTTCAAATATCAGATAGCATCAGTCTTCCTATCTATCAATAAGCACAAGACAGCCATAAAATCATAGGCTCCGAAAACTTCCAGAGACCTTCTCATAGATAAAACTCATTCATTGCAGGTTATATCAGTAAGTCAATTCAACTTAGTTTGATAGCTCATAACTGTCCAGGCTGTTGTATTTACTGAGCCATGCACTATGCTTTTTTCAAGCATGCTTGAGAAAATTACTTGTGAGACTATTTCTCTTTTGGGCACAATCAAGCGCTTTAGAATGAACTCCATAACTGCAGGTTCAACATAGCATTAGGCTTGGTAATAATATCAAAAAATATTGCTTTAATAATGCTGTGAAGTTGCCTAGAATCCCATGACTTTCCTTCTGCTAGTAATTCAGCCAGAGAACTTATCAGGGAATGTGTGAGTGCCCAAGAGCAAGGCCCAGTTTCAGGGAAAACAAAAACCTCAAGGTTGAGGAGAGAGGACCAGAATCAACACCCTCTAAATGAGTTGGCGTCTTTGGAGGAAGGCTGCTGCCCTCACCCAGGACCTGGTGCCTTCTTCACCATGAGAAAACAGGGCTGGATGGTCAAGAGAGGCTTCCCAGTGGGCGGTTCGGTTTATTTTTTGATTCTTCCAATTATTCCTTTCCATTGCCAAGTTTATACAAACCTTTAAGGCACTTCTTTCCTCCATGTCCTTCTCCTTTTTAAGTGTTTTGAAGCACATTGGAAGTATAAAACACTATGCAAATGTAAGAGATTCATGTACTGTGTGTGTGTGTATGATATGGTGCCAGGTGCTGCGGAGAGTCTGAAGGAATCAGAGATATCAGAGATATCCATCCTCAAATCCAGCTTTTCCCCAAGTGAGAACACCTACCACTGGTGGTGCCTGGGATGATGTTAGCTGACAAGTGAAGGAGCATTTTTATTATAATAGTTGCAATTTATATTTCGATAAGTAAGCATGCATTTATCATGATATGTAATAGGAAAAATAAAATTAGTGCACCATTATATAATACGTATTCTTGTATAGGACAAGGCTAAGGACATAGATTCATTGATTTAGCTGAAATAGAGAAAAAAAGTATGAAGATACACAGGTTTGATAAAAACTATGAAGATGGGATATAAATTACTGAGTTTTGAAAATATTGAGGCCCAGAGAAGGGAATGAGACTGCCTTGCCCAAGGTCAGATAGCAAATGAGAGGCAGTGCTGGGACAATTATTCATGTCTTCTAACCCGCAGAGGTCTTTTGACTATAGCAGGACTTCTTCCTTCCTTAGCTGGCCATATCTCCACTTAGATTTGAGTTGATCACAAAGAAGGCATAGTGCTTTCCTCTCTAGGTATATCTGTTGAAGGGTTTAACTTAGACAGTAAAGTGTTAAAAGCTTCAACAGTGCATTTGAAACGTGGGTCTTGATCATGTTACTATCAATAGCTTACAGAACAGCTGCTGTGAACGATGAGCTCAGGCCAAAAACTGGGACCTTTCCTGGCCCTTTGCAAAGCCTCAGAAGTTGCACACAGCTAGAGAGAGGAAGCACTGGCCAGGCCAAGCCAATTCAGCATGTGGCATGCCTCCCGGTCTGCAGCCTCCTTCTCCCACATGCCAGACCCAAATTGCCACCATTTCCAATTCCCATCCGCTAAGAAAGCAAGAAAGTTTTGCTAAGAGACTGAAAAAAGAAGTCCCTATCTACAGAGACTGTAGTCTATCCCCTATCTGCAGCTCATTTATGGTAATGACTACCATTCATTCATCCCCATGCCTACATCATTTCTGAACCCCATACCACTACAAGTTAGCATTCCTATCCCCATTTTGCAAATGAGGTTATAGAAGTTCAAGGTTAATTTGCCCAAATGGGAAAGTTTCTCAGTTCTAGGCCTATCAGTCTGCAAAGTCCCAAGACACATATTCAACATTATTCCATACAGGGAAAAAAAAAGAGACATATGAAATGATATTGAATAATGTAAGGACACATGTAATTCAATGCTAGATTAGACAGAGTGACTTTTAGGGCTAAAAGAATTCACAGTAGGACAAATCATTGTTTTATTCATTTATGTATCTAAATTCAATTTAGATTCCCCACTCCATACCAGACACTTGGGATTGATCTGAAATAGAGGTCAACGAACTATAGTCCAAAGGTGAAATCCAGCCCACCAACTGTTTTTTGTAAAAAAAGTTTAAAAAAAATATTTGAGAGAGAGAGAGAGAGAGAGATAGAGAGAGCATGAGCAGGGGGAAGGAGCAGAGAGAGAAGCAGGCTCCCAGCAGAGCAGGGAGCCCGACACGGGGCTCGATCCCAGGACCCTGAGATCGTGACTTGAGCGAAAAGCAGACACTTAACCAACTGAGCCACCCAGGCATCCCATAGAAATAAAGTTTTATTAGAACACAGCCATAGCTATTTTTTCATGTATTCTGTGGCTGCTTTTGTGATACAACAGCAGAGCTGAATAGTTGTGACACAGACCTTCAGGCTTGCAACACCTAAAATATTTGTTATCTGGCCTTTAACAGATAAAGTTTGCTGACCATTTTTCTAAAAGTCCCAGAAGACTTTGTATAAGAGGTGGAACTTGATGACAAAAGAAAAATTAGAATTTTGAGTACAGGAGAAGGCATCACAGACCCTGAATCCTAATTTGGCTTGACTACATAGAAAAGGTAGAAAGAGAGACCTGGAGGAAGTAGCAGTTTGAACCTCATTATTGTCATTGGTAAAATGGAGACGGCGCCACCTGCTCAGACTGCCTCCTAAGTTTCAGTGCGTTGGATGACACAGTAGGTAATAAATAATAATTAATAGCTACATTTTAGTGCATACTAATTGAGCAGACATTTTTGCTAAGCAATTTACATGCAACATCTTACAGTATCTTACACGAAATCTCAGTATAAGCCAGTGAAAGGTTGCTTGGTGTAAAGGAGTTATTGACTAGAAACTAGTAATGTGCTTTTTAAATTTTGTCTGAGAATTTGATCTTTGCCCTAGTTAGTCCAAGGGTGGCATCTACCTGGGGTTTTATGTGGGAGTGAGGAGGAGGATTAGGATTTGTTAAGGAAGCCAGAGACAAAAAGGAGGTGATCCTTAGCTTCTGAGATGCAAAGAAAACTTGCAAGTTGGATAATTTCCCCGAAATAATATTTACATTTTTTATTGCCTCTGTTTGTGTATTGGGGTGAGGCCAAGTATGGAGGATCTAGTTTATAATATTGTCTGCACGCTGTGGAGCAGATATTTCTTCTGCTCAGGCAGCTAGGCTGGCTCTAAGGTATCAGGATATAGGGGAAGTAAAGGACAAACAGCCCAGCCCTTTTCTGGTCTGGTGAATGGTAGGAGGAGAAACAGGTGAGTGGAGAGGAAGAACAAGAAGAAAGGGGGAAGGTATGTCACATAAGGGAGGATTTAATTGAGGGGAGGGGTTATTGCCCATGCCACTGAGAAATTTGGACAAGGACCTCATCTTGGATAGCCCTGGAATTCACCCCGGAAAGCTGAGCAGGTGGTTAGAAGGAACTTCAGGGCTTTGGCTATCCTGGCTGTGCTCGACCCTGCAGTGTGGGCACTTCCTGTAAGCCATGCACCTGCCATGGGGCTTTCTGTAACATGGCTGTACAAGAAAGATACTGCAGAGATCTGGGTCTGTAGGCAGCAGGAGTGAGGAGAGGCCAAGACAGCTGGGGAGCAGCAGTGGGACTGGTCCAGCCTGGCCACAGCGACCAAGGGACAGGAGTTTATTCCTGGAAACTGAGGGTGTCAGAGCCCCAAACCCTGGGTGTCCCTCACTGTCTGATATCACATAAGACTTGCATACCTCACTCAGTAAGATCCCTGCTAAGGGAAGAGATGGGAAAGGAGCCTCTGAGAGTCTGAGCATTTCTATAAAGAGGGACTGAGCTAAAGAGATTGTTAACTTTTCAGATTAGATTTAGTTTAAAGGAAGATTGTATGTTTAGTTTCCACTCTTTTTTCCCCCTGCCCGCCACTATTCCTACTGGGTGGGGGTGGGGAGGAGTCGGATTAATGATTTTGCTCAAAATTGTTTACAATTATATGTATTTTTTTTAAAGATTTTATTTATTTATTTGACAGAGATAGAGACAGCCAGCGAGAGAGGGAACACAAGCAGGGGGAGTGGGAGAGGAAGGAGCAGGCTCATAGCGGAGGAGCCTGATGTGGGGCTCGATCCCATAACACCAGGATCACGCCCTGAGCAGAAGGCAGATGCTTAACCGCTGTGCCACCCAGGCGCCCCAACAATTATATGTATTTTTCTGAACAGACAAATTGTATTGTCAGCTAAAACTAACAACCCCTTTACACTATCATCATCCCCAGTGGCACTCATCTGTCTGGCTGCAGAACCAGAGCACCACTGAAAACTTTAAAGACTTATACAAACTTACAGCTGTGCTCACCAGTGTGATTGTGGTTGTCATTGTTAGGACTTAGGTCACCATGCTAAAATCCAAACTGCAGATGTCACAATCGAGGCTGAAACTAGTATCCTGGAAGACATTGGCTGTGTACAAAAGTGACCTGGAATCTAATTAACGAAAGCAGCAACATGGAGAAGATTGAACCACAGCCCACCCTGGGGATCCCAGGGCAAGGAAGGGGGCTGTCCTTCAGAGGCATGTGTTTTTACCCTTCTGTGTTCTGATTTTCACTTTAAAGAAATGGTTGAGAGCAGTCATGGGTCTGGAAGGACCTTTAGACCTGGAGGAGAGTTTGCAAGGAAGTGGTTTGTCTTCTGGCTCGGCAGTCTAAGACCAGTTTCCCAGAGTTGGTAGGGAGGGAAGAGCAGGTGGCAGTTAGCTAGCAGGGCGGAGAGGGGAAAGGGTAGGAGCTGGAGAGGTGAGAACTCTGACTCCTGGTGATGGAGAGGTGGTGAGGAGGAGTGGTGTTTTTCCTCCCTTTGAAAAATCTAGAGTTAACCTTTGAAACCTTGGCTGTGGTCTGACTAGCTGGCAAATACTCCCATGTGCCAGAAAGAGAAGGGCTGCTGAGCCCTTAGACACCATCTGCTGAGCATGTCCTGGCACATGCCAGCTGCCTGACTGAGTGATTTGGAAGTTACTTGTGTTTCAGGCTCTAAACACAATCTCCAACGTTGTCTTCCTACCAGGAAACTTTCTGTCCCTCCTGAAGAGGTCTTAGAACTCTCTGATATTCCTGTGAGGAGAAGCTTCAAGCCAGCGCATTTGGAACTTCCATTTGATATAGGAAAAAATATTTTTTTAAGAAAACAGGCAGAGTTGTGAAGTGTATATAATAAGTCCTGGCTTGGGCACCTGGACACAGAGCCTTCATCCCAAATCTCTTCCAGCAGGTAGGCAGAGTTCCAAGTTACAAACTATAGTGCTGAAATGTGTTATCCAAACAGGCCCAATGTCTCCACTTACCAGAGCAGGCAAGGGGAGGAACCAGACCTGAGTAGGATTTAGTCTGACAACAGCATTTGTTCCATGAACATTTGCTTGTTTGCATCGGCCTCAGTGAGATATTTAAAAAGAAAAGGGATGGGCCTGTGGATAAGCTGTTCCCTCTGTTACTTCTGGTTTCCCTGCACCGTCTAGATTTTCAGTAATGAGTATATAATTATTTGCTTTTCAGAAAAAAAAATCTTTAAAAGATAGGAATAAAAACTTGGATCTTAACAGCTGCTGACAACCTGTGCCCTCAGATTGTGATGAGGGGGAGGGAGGGTGAGAGAACAAAGATCTGGGTTTTCTTTAAAGGCTTCATCGCTGCCTGCCCACCCCCACTGATTTGGCAGGAAGTATACACACTGCTCTGTTTCAAAAACTAGTCTGGGTAATGGATGCCGTTAGGGAATTATTATTTAATTTTCTTGGAGGCATTGCTATATTGTACCACGCGAGCACATGTAGGAGAAAGTCCTTGTTTGTAGGTTATCTAGGTGGAAACATTAAAGGTGAAGGGTCAAGATGGCTGCTTCCTACTTTGAAGCAGTTCCTATAAAAAGGCAAATACGAAGCAAGTATTGCAAAAAGTTAATAATTGCTGAGCTCAGTGATTGCTCTATGTGTATTCCTTGTACTCTTATCTTAATATTTCTATTTGTTTAAAGATTTTGATAACAAAAATTCAGGAACAAAAACAGCATCAGACATGATTCTCAGGGAAGCATATTGATAGTGGGGGAAAGGAAATAAATTTGTTCTGAATGCTCCTTAATACCATCTTTCCCCTCTCTTTTCACACCTAACATTGCGTTGTTGTTTGTAATACCTTTAAATTGGAACTGGGCTTCATTTCCATCATTAGAACAGTGGTGAAATAATTTAAGGTATATCTATATTATGAAAGAACATGGAGAGGAAAGCAATGTTCCCATGTGATATCATTTTTCTCTTACCTGAAGAAATTTTTAACCTTTTCTCAAGTGCAGTTCTATTGCTGATGAATTTTCTTACATTTTGTTTGTTTGAGAAGGTTTTTATTTTGCTTTCTTTTCTGAAGGATGTTATCATTGGATACAAAATTCTAGGCTTATAGGTTTTCTCTTCTTCAACATTTTCAAGATGTTTTTCCATTGTCTTCTGATTCTATAGATTTGTAGTTTTTATCAAATTTGAAGTACTTTTAGCCTTTAGTATTTAAAATAGTTCTCTGTAACTCCTTCTTCTAGGACCCCTACAATGTATATTTCAGACCATTTTCTGTTCTCTTCTCCCTGTGCATCATTTACTTTACATTCTATCATTATGTTTTCAAGATTACTGATATTTTCTTTTGCAGGGTCAAATCTGCTGTTAAATCTATATACTAAAATTTTTATTTTAGATATTATAATTTTTATCTCTAAAAGTTCCATTTGACTCTCTTTTAATATGTCTGATTTTTCTCCTCATTAGAGTTATGTTTTTTATGAAATACAAAGCCATTATTATAATAACTGTTTTAACTTTTAACTGATCCTTCTCTATGAATTCCATCATCTCCATCATCTTCTCCGTGAGTTTCACCATCTAGCATTTCCATGTTTGTTTCTGTTGACTGGTTTTTCTCCTGACTATAGGTCATATTCTCCTGATTATTATCCCAATTTGTAATTTTTGGTTGGATGCTGTATATCTTGTATATTACACAGTTGAGTGTCTAGATTTCATTGTCTTCCTTTCAAGAGTTTTGGACTTTATATTGAAAGATGTGTGTTTTCTATCAGCTTGAGCTTATTGAGTCCTTTTTTTAGGCTAGGTGAGAGCTAGTTTATAGTAAACTTTAGGCATAGATCAGCTCTATTACTGAATCATGACCTCTCTTGGGTGTCCACTGAATATCCCAGGTGATCACTGTGGACACCATACTCTGGTTCATTGAAACCTGAACACCTAACAATCGTATGTGAGCTCTGACAATTGTTCTGCCTTCTTAACTGAGTCATTCTTTGTCCTGTCTTTTGGAGTTTCACTCTATTCATGCACAAATTTGTACTTAACAAAGACTCCAGGTAACCCCTATGCAACTTTCTGGAGCTCTTTCATTGCGTGGCTTCATCCTTTTTGGAACTCTGCCTACATTTTCCAGGCTTTTCCTCCTCTTCAGTCTCTGATGTATACTTCAGCAAGACCACCAGGCTATATTTGGTTTTCCCTTCCCTGCTCATGGTCTAAAATTGCTTCAGTCGGAGAAGCAGAACAATTGTAGGGATTACCTTATTTATTTTCCTTCTGTC
This sequence comes from Ailuropoda melanoleuca, assembly GCF_002007445.2. Classification (NCBI taxonomy): domain Eukaryota; kingdom Metazoa; phylum Chordata; class Mammalia; order Carnivora; family Ursidae; genus Ailuropoda; species Ailuropoda melanoleuca. The sequence continues at coordinate 26,390,281 of NC_048221.1, forward strand.
AGGGATCCCAACCTGTGTTGTCTATTTTCTAATGTCTGAAAGTAGTTATTTCATGTATATTGTCCAGTTTTCTAGCTGATACTTATAGGAGGTTAAATATGGTCCTTATTTCTCCAGTATATCTAATTTTAAACAAAATGATAAATATAATTACTTTAATTTAAAAATTAAATTTATTTAAACTATAAAAGAACCCAAACCATTCATTTATCCCACCCACACCCTCACCCCTTGCTTCTGGCAACCACCTATCTGTTCTCTGTATCTATGAGCTTGCCGTGTGTGTGTGTGTGTGTGTGTGTGTGTTTATAATTTAGATTCCACATATAAGTGAGATCAAATGTATTTGTCTTTCTCTGTCTGACTTACTTCAGTTGGCATATGCCCTTGAGGTCCATTCATATTGTCACAAATGACAAAATTTCATTCTTTTTTTATGGCTAAATAATATACCACAATTTCTTTATCCATTCCTCCATTGATGGGCACTTAGGTTGTTTCCTAGTCTTGGTTATTGTAAATAATGCTGCAATGAACATAGGGGCACATGTGTCTTTTCAAATTAGTGTTTTTGTTATCTTTGGATAAAAAGCCAGAAGTAGAAGTGCTGAAGGATGTGGTAACTCTATTTTTAATTTTTTGAGGAACCTCCATACTGTTTTTCATAGAGGCTCCACCAACTTACATTCACGCCAACAGTGCACCATGATTCCTTTTTCTCCACATCTTTACCAACACTTGTTGTTTCTAGTCTTTTTCATAATAGCCATTCTAACAGGTATGAGGTGATTACTCCTTGTGGTTTTAATTTGCATTTGGATTTCAGTAATGATGTAGAGCATCTTTTCATGTACGTGTTGACTATCTACATGTATTCTTTGGAAAAATATCTATCCAGATCTTCTCATTTTTTTAAAGATTTTTTATTTGAGAGAGAGAGAGGGACAGAGAGAGACAGAGACAAAGCATGAGCAGGGGGAAAGGAAGCAGAGGGAGAAGCAGATGCCCCAGTGAGCAGGGAGCCCGACGCAGGACTCATTCCCAGGACCCTGGGATCATAACCTGAGCCGAAGGCAGATGCTTAACCTACTGGGCCATCCAGGTGTCCCTTCTGCTCGTGTTTTATTCAGATTGTTTTATTTCTGTTTTTCTTTGTTGTTGTTTTGCTAATGAGTTCTATGAGCGATTTATATATTTTGCACATTATCCAAGGTGCAATCAGATATATAATTTGTAAATATTTTTTCCCATTCAGTAGGCTACGTTTTCATTCTGCTGATGGTTTTCTTTACTGTGCAGAAACTTTTTAGTTTGATATAATCCCACGAGTTTATTTTTGCTTTTGTTGCTTTGCTTTTGGTGTCAGATTTCAAAAAAAATGTTTGCCAAGACTATGTCAAAGAGCTTATCACCTATGTGTTCTTTTAGAAATTTTATGGTTTTAGGTCTTATGTTCAAGTCTTAATCCATTTTGAGTTAATTTTTGTGTATGGTGCAAGAGTGTGGTTAAGTTTCATTCTTTTGCACGTGGCTGTCCAGTTTTCCCAACACCATTTATTGCAGACACTGTCCTTTCCCCATTGTATATTCTTGGCTCCTTTATCTACATTAATTAACCATATATGCATGAGTTTATTCCTGGGCTTTCTATTCTGTACCATTGCTCTTTGTATTTGTTTTTATGCTAATACTACATTGTGTTAATCACTAAAACTATATAATATAGTTTGAAATTAGGGAATGTGATGCCTCCAGCTTTGTTCTTTTTCTCAAGATTGCTTTAGCTATTTGGGGTCTTTTATGGTTTCATACAAATTTTAGATCTCTTTGTTCCATTCCTATGAAACATTCCAGTGCAAATTTGATAGGGTTTGCATTGATGGTGTAGTTTTCTTTAGATAGTGTGGACATTTTAATAATATTAATTCTTCCTGTCTATGAGCATGGACTATCTTTCCATTTATTTGTGTCATCTTTAATTTCTTTCATTAATGTCTTATAATTTTAAATATACAGGTCTTTCATCTCCTTGGTTAAATATTTTCCTACTTACTTTATCCTTTCTGATGAAATTTTAGGTGGGATTATTTTCTTAATTTGTCTTTGGTTATTAGTGTACAGGAAACAACAGATTTTTGTATATTGATTTTTTTTATTATATTATGTTAGTCACCATACAGTACATCATTAGTTTTTTTTTTTTTAATTTTATTTTATTATATTATGTTAATCACCATACAGTACATCCCCAGATTCCGATGTAAAGTTTGATGCTTCATTAGTTGCGTATAACACCCAGTGCACCATGCAATACGTGCCCTCCTTACTACCCATCACCAGTCTATCCCATTCCCCCACCCCCTCCCCTCTGAAGTCTTCAGTTTGTTTCTCATAGTCCATAGTCTCTCATGTTTCATTCCCCCTTCTGATTACCCCCCTTTTCTTTATCCCTTTCTTCCCCTACCGATCCTCCTAGTTCTTATGTTCCATAGATGAGAGAAATCATATGATAATTGTCTTTCTCTGCTTGACTTATTTCACTTAGCATTATCTCCTCCAGTGCCGTCCATGTTGCAGCAAATGTTGAGAATTCGTTCTTTCTGATAGCTGAGTAATATTCCATTGTATATATGGACCACAGCTTCTTAATCCAGTCATCTGTTGAAGGGCATCTCGGCTCCTTCCATGATTTGGCTATTGTGGACAATGCAGCTATGAACATTGGGGTGCATATGGCCCTTCTCTTTACTACGTCTGTATCTTTGGGGTAAACACCCAGTAGTGCAATGGCTGGGTCATAGGGTAGTTCAATTTTTAACTTTTTAAGGGACCTCCACACTGTTTTCCAGAGTGGCTGTACCAACTTGCATTCCCACCAACAATGTAGGAGGGATCCCCTTTCTCCACATCCTCTCCAACAATTGTTGTTTCTTGCCTTGTCTATCTTTGCCATTCTAACTGGCGTAAGGTGGTATCTCAGTGTGGTTTTGATTTGAATTTCCCTGATGGCTAATGATTTTGAACATTTTTTCATGTGTCTGTTAGCCATTTGTATGTCTTCATTGGAAAAGTGTCTGTTCATATCTTCTGCCCATTTTATGATTTGTTTATTTGTTTCTCGTGTATTGAGTTTGAGAAGTTCTTTGTAGATCTTGGATACCAGTCCTTTATCTGTGGTGTCCTTTGCAAATATATTCTCCCATTCCGTGGGCTGTCTCTTAGTTTTTTTGACTGTTTCCTTGGCTGTGCAGAAGCTCTTTATCCTGATAAAGTCCCATAAGTTCATTTTATCTTTTATTTCTCTTGCCTTTGGAGATGTGTCGTGAAAAAGGTTGCTCTGGCCGATGTCATAGAAGTTGTTGCCTATGTTCTCCTCTAGAATTTTGATGGATTCCTGTCTCACATTGAGGTCTTTCATCCATTTGGAGTTTATTTTTGTGTATGGTGTGAGAGAGTGGTCAAGTTTCATTCTTTTGCATGTAGCTGTCCAATTTTCCCAGCACCATTTATTGAAGAGACTGTCTTTTTTCCACCGGATGTTTTTTCCTGCTTTATCAAAGATTAGTTGCCCAAAGAGCCGAGGGTCCATTTCTGGGTTCTCTATTCTGTTCCATTGGTCGATGTGTCTGTTTTTGTGCCAGTACCATGCTGTCTTTGTGATCACAGCTTTGTAGTACAGCTCGAAATCCGGCATTGTGATGCCCCCAGCTTTGTTTTTCCTTTTCAACAGTTCCTTGGAGATTCGGGGCCTTTTCTGGTTCCATACAAATTTAAGGACTATTTGTTCCAGTTCTTTGAAAAATGTCCTCGGTATTTTGATCGGGATAGCATTGAAAGTGTAGATTGCTCTGGGTAGCATGGACATTTTAACTATGTTAATTCTTCCAATCCATGAGCATGGAATATTTTTCCATCTTTTTTTTGCCTTCCTCAATGTCTTTCAAGAGTGATCTATAGTTTCTAGAATATAGATTTTGCAGCTTTACTGAATTGTTCATCAGGTCTAACAGTTTTCTGATGGAGTCTTTAGGGCTTTCTATATATAATGTCAGTCATCTGTACATTGAGACAGTTTTACTTCTTCCTTTCCAATTTGGATGCTTTTGAAATCTTTTCTTGCTTAATTGCTGTGGCTAAGATTTCCAATACTATGTTGAATAAAAATGGCAAGAGTTGGCATCCTTGTCTTATTCTTGACCTTAGAGAAAAAAACTTTTAACTTTTCACCATGGAGTATGATTTTAGCTGTGGGCATGTCATATATGGCCTTTATTACATTGAGATATCTTCCTTCTGTATCTGCTTTGTTGAGCATGTATATTGTGGATGTTGAATTTTGTCAAGTATTTTTTTATCCATCTATTAAGATAATCGTATGATTTTTATCCTTTGTTTTATTAATGTGGTGTATCACATTAACTGATTTGAAGATGTTGAACAATCCTTGCATTCCTGGAATAAATCTCACTTGATCATTTTATATGATGGAGAATTTAACAGAGGAAAAATCCTACAGAAATGTTGTGTAACTTCAGGTAATAAGAGCTACAATTTTAAAATGATACTCCAAGTTTTAAAAATGTAGGAAAGCATAAGATTTTCAAGTAGTTTTTAATTATATGTATCAGACTTAGTCAGCATTTATATAGAATCTGTAGTCTGAAAGATGAGGAAGTTGGGAATACCTTTATTTCCCTCCATCTTGCTTCTCCATTAATTATTTTATATTGATATTTATGCATTTTTAATATGTGTAACATTTGCTTTCTGCTATGTAGCCATAGTTCACCATATTGGTGTGTCTTAATTCCATGCTGAACTGGATTTAATTCTCACTGATATTTTACCACAACATATCTATTTTTGAGTTCCTCATTTTAAGTTATCATTTATTTGGCTGGTACATCAATCCCCTCCCCCTCCCCCATAAAAAGACTCATGGGGTATGTTCTCTGATTCCTTAAGGCTTATGAATTTCTGTTGTCAATCTTGTACTTCCAGTAAACATGGATAGATATAAACTTTCCTCAGAACTTTTCACAAATCCATCTATTGCCCTTTATCATCTAATGTTACTGTGGAAAAATCTGAAGTAAGTCTAATATTTCCCCCTTTTACATGAGCTAGTTTTTGGCCTATATTTCCATAGAATTCATTTTGTATATCTTTGAATTTTGGTAGCTTTACCAGACTCTCTCTTTTAAAAAAAAATTATGTAATTCTAGTATATTTAACAAACAGTTTTATATTAGTTCCAGGCAAACAATATGTATCAGAATATCTCTTGCTATATTTTCTTTTGTATCACTTTTTCCTGAGTTATGGTGTGTCCTTTTGTGACAGATTTACATCTTAATTTCAAGAAAATTCTTCCCCATTGGGGGTTGTCTTCTTGGAGCTTCTTTTGAAAGACTTCTTGGAATTGGGTAGTGGGAAGAAGCCAGGGAGTCTTGGGAGGCTGTCAGTGGAGCCTTGAAAGGAGGAAAGGAAACTGCTACTGGAAACTACATATAAGAGAGCCCACATTATACATTAGCAGGACAGTTGACCAGACTATTGCTTATAGTAAATTGAAAGTAGAAAATGTACCTAATTAACCTATTTATCTTGGTAAAGAATATTTCCAGATAGAATAGTGAGAGTGTTAACTGACTCTTTTATCTACATGTGATTAAGTAGAGTTAGAGAGAGAAACTAAACAAGGAATTGTTTTTTTTTAAACAGACTTAGAGGGAGTATTTCCAACCCAGAACTTGCTGGATCAGAAACTAAAACTATTTCTCATTCTAATATTCTTAGGAAAAAATTCTCAAAATAAAAAATGGCCTCATGGCAAATATAAAATATACAACACTGCCTGTGAAATGTGGCTTTGTGGTCAAGAACCTATAAGAGCCTTTGCTAAGACATTAGAAAGACAAAAGGTAGTGCCTCATAGTTCCTTCCTCATCTAGAAAAAAAAAAAGACTTCTGGTAATTTTAAGGGCATAACTTGTAGACCCTCTCAGCTTGTGCACCACTCAGAGATGACACTCTGACTCACAGTTCTAAAGTAGAGAGAGATTTTGTGGGTGTTTCTCTCATCTAATGGAGTGAATTATAATTTGATGACTAGGAATTCCATTGAGTTTTTATAGGAATTGTATCATACTAAAAGGTGATAGAAACAGAATACAAAGAGGCCTCATGGGCCCTAACTTAACAATAAGCAGAAAGCATGTTGAGAAAGCTACTCAGCTGTAACCATGGATGATTTTTTGGTGGCAGAACTGGGTCTTGACGGAGAAAGTTGTGATCTGTGCTCAGTTGAATTTCGGTGTTGCCATGGTCTGTTTTGTGTTTCTTATTGCCCTCTTTTTTTGAATTAATGCATTTATTGTAGTGCTTCTGACCCTGCCTCACCATCATATATTGGACATTTGTGGGGGGGTAGTTAGAAATTTGTCTTTAGATGAAAAGCTGCACTTGAGGGGCCACATTCACGTCTGGACCTGGTTTGAACGACAGTGTCCTACGCCTTATGTCTAAATCTGCTGCTACAATGGATGAGACTCTGGTGATTCTTAGGGGTGACAGGGGGTTCAGTTAGGGGAATGTGATGGATCATTAAGGATCAGGGGTTCACTTTAGTGTCTTCTAAGGAGCCACGCCTTCCAGTGTGTATGCCCTAGTGCCATTCCTGCTCCATGAGTTTGGGCTGACTGTGTCACCCACTTTAACTGTGAAATATGCCGGAAGCAATACTGTGTCCGTCCTGGGCAGCTTCCACTTCTGTTAGAAGTAACCTAAGAAATCCCATAGCCTCAGGATGGCCCTGCTGTGAGGAAGCCCAAACTAGCCAGGTAGAGAGACTGAGTGGAAGAGAACCAAGGGACTCAGTCAATAATCCCAGCTGAGCGCTCACCTCCTCGGCACCCAGCAGCCAGTCATCTGAGTGATTTGTTTTGTCAGTGGATTTCCCAGTTGTAGCTGAGCTACCTCTGCTAAATGTTAATGTAGGATATGGATAAGTGGGGGCGTGTGGGTGGCTCAGTCATTAAGCATCTGCCTTTGGCTCAGGGAGTCCTGGGATCGAGCCCCGCATCCAGCTCCCATCTCCGCTGGGAGCCTGCTTCTTCCTCTTCCACTCCCCCTGCTTGTGTTCCCTCTCACCCTGGCTGTCTCTCTCTCTGTCAGATAAATAAATAAAATCTTAAAAAAAAAGATATAGATAAGTGGTCCTCCCCAAGTCCTGTCCAAATTGCAGATTTGTGAGAAAATAAGTTTTAAGCCACTAAAATTTTCAGGTACTTTTTAATGCAGCTATAGACAATTGAAACGTCCGAACTTTTCCCCTTGAATTATTTTTATTACAGACATCACATGGTTGGAAACTTCTTTGAGGGGACAGTTGTTCTTTATATATGTCTTACTCTGTGTTTTTTATGATACTTCCTTCATCTTCTCTACACCTTCCCTGCCAATTACTTAAATATTTTTTATACGTTGGGTCCTTTCCAATTATTACCAATCATCAAGTAATTCAACTAAGTAATTTATTAGCTTAGTAATTCAACTAAAACAAAGGATTTGTTTATAAATAAAATGTGTGGTGATGAATGAGGAGAGTCAATTGCAGCCACATTGTTTCAAGTTTCAGGTATTTTTCCTTTGTCCAGTGATGATGTCTGCCTTGGGTTTCAGTGCTTTCAGTATTACTGTGGCTCAGAAGAAACCCTCAGAAGTTACAAAATCCTCTGTTTGTAATCCAGGGGCTAATACTGTCCTTTCTCTTTGCCCCACCTCATTTCCGGCGTCTCTCTTAGCAATAAGTAGAGAGACCACAGAATTTATTATTCAAGTTATCATTCACTCCATAGTGAAATGAGGTGCCATTTATAATTGCACTAGCATAGTAGGCACAAAGTGGGCACACTAGGTCATCAAACCACTTTGTTTGTAAGCCTGGGTTGTGAACAATACAGATGGCATATACCTTTGTGAGTTTTACCTTCTTAGCTTTCCCGCTATAGAAAAGACTGGGATTGTGTAGGGACAGTCCTCATTTCTTTAACCTGCCTATGTCCTTAGATCTCATTGTTTCTATTAAGAAATTCTTACATTGACCTTTCAGACTTGGGTCATTAGCATGTCGAAGGAATTTTATATCCTGACTTAATTTCTAAGGAACTTATATGTAGCCCTCACTTACTTTTCACATTTTGGGCCAGGTTTCAAAGCACATGGAAGAATTTGTGGTTTATGATTCATAGCCTGTGGTTTGGAATTTTGTATGTTTACCTCTATCACTACTATGGGAATGTATTTAACTTCCATTTTCATTTTTTAAACCTGTTTTTGATAGATTTAGAAGGAGGAACATGGAATTAAAATGCCTTTACTCTATTATCTTTAAGTGAAAAACCAGTATGTTGACATGGAAATATGACCTTGATATGGAGTCAAATGTAAGAAAGCAGATTTCAGTATATTAAATATGATATGTATCCCTTTGGGCTAGAAAACATACTTTATGTTTATAACATATTTCTAAGGGTATTATCCCAGTGGTATTTGAAGTTTTTATGGAGTGAAGAGGACATATATAATGTATATAATTTGGAAATTTTTACAATGGGCATGAGTTACTTTAATAAATCTGCAAAGAAGTCAATGAAGATAATCCACCTTGGAGAGAAACAAAAAAGACTCAAGTCTCTATGGCTCTTATTGCATTATGGGGTTGAGGATCCATGCCACTAACAAGGCATTCTGCGGTTAAGCATGAAATGCCTTTTCATTTTGACCCTATAGCCTTTCATCAAAATTTTCCCATTGCAGACCTTACAGGGAATTATCTTCCTTAGCTCGAGAAAATGTAAGAGTTGTCTGTCAAGGAGCACTTTGATCCCAAAGGTTAGAAGCTAGTAGGGTAGGATTGAATTAACCACAGTAACAACAAAAAGACAATCCCCATCTGTATGGGATGGTTGATGCCTGTTGTCTGGGCTTCTGGGTCTGCATTTGTCCCATCCTGTGGCTTATTTATTTCCCTCGCTTGCATTGCCATTTCCGGCTCATTGTCCTCTGCCAACTTCAGTGTCCTGGGATGCAGCATTAATATTTTAGCCATGGTGGTGTGTCCCTTAACATATCCAGAATGGAGAAACAAACAAGAAATAACAATGATAAGCCTGTGCTGCCAGACCTTCCTTAGAGAGTTTTATTGTGCACACCAAGAAATGGATTCATGAAACTTAGTTTGGTGGAGTGGAAAGTAAAACACAGAAAAGAAATAGAGTGGTGCACACAGCTGTCACAGTCATGTCAGAAATCCAGACAAGAAAGGTAAGCATCAGCAGCTTGCAAAGACCTTCCGGGAAGAGCAGGGCTGCTATAGTGTGTCAAGCACCTGACACAGGAGTGAAGCTTGACAAGTTATTTTGATGCTGAGCTGGAAAACTCCTTGAAAATAAACACATTGTTCAAAAAGGCCAAAAATCCAAATCAATACCAAGAAGAGAGCTAAGAGAATGAGTGAAAACAAGTTAATGAGGAGTAATGGCTTGCCTCAGCTCCCACTTCTGATCATCACCCCAGCAAGTACAGATGTTTGGTGTTGACAGACTGAGTTGTGCAGTGGGAAAATATGGCCTGAAGAGTCAGGCAGACCTGACGTGAGACCCAGTTCACCTACTTGCCGCTTGGATTTAGCATCTTGGACAAGTGACTTCTTTCTTCTCAAGCGATTCTTGGCTGGTTCTGGTTCCCCTGAATCTGGGTTTGAATTTCTTTTTCTATAATTTAAGGATGATAGTATTCCCTCTCTAATGTTTTAAAGATTAAATGGGATAGCAGCTATAAAGTGCTAATCTACAGAAAGTGCTCAATAAATGCTAGTTGCTAATTCCGTGGGGCCTGTCCTTGGTCCCCAAGCTCTTGGGAGTGGAATGCGTTTATGCCTTGCCCTGACTTCCCTCCTCTTCCTATTTTTTCCTCTTCCTCTTTCTTCTTTTCCTGTTCTTTAAGGATGGTGAAGTCCTGAGCTGGCAGATAAATTGGGCTCCAACTCAGGTGAAGCAGAGAGAACCCTTGATGTATTTGTCCTATAGCTGGGGAAGCAAGCTGCATTTGTGCTCCTGGTTTCCATTACTGAGCTGGCCATATTTTATCTTCCCTTAAGTGGCAGCCAGATCCCTCCAGGTCAGGTCAACACAGACTCTGAATGCAAGAGAAAGAAGTAGGCACTAAAACTGGTCAGAGGTATTTATTTCTCCTACAACTGTGCTATCTAAAAGCGGCACTAACATCTTCAAACCTGAAGTTGGGAGTTGGAGTTCTCTCTTTGTGATGTCCTTTGAATCTCTGGCCTGTTTCCACTCAGGTGAGCCTATGTGATCCTGCAAGATGTGTTTCCTTGTACAGCTTTCATCATGGACCTAGTTTCTCACAGCCATCGCTAACTCCACAATGCCAGGAAAATAAATGCCAAACTCCTTACGTTGGCACCCAGCTCAAATACTAGCCCCTCCAGAAGCTTTGTTTGGAGGTAGATGGCGGTAATCTTGCCTTTCTCCAAACTCCTCTGGCTTTCTCTGAGCAGAGCACCGATGTCTGATGCTTAGAATTCTCCCCTCTGCAATACAGGCTTTTAGAATCTTCATCTTCCTCCCCAGTAGAACATAGGCCCTTTGAAAGTAAAATTTATGCCCCACCCCTGTTTTCCCCATGTTATGTAGCACATATTGGGAAACTAGATGAATGAATTTGAAGGCAGTAGTTGAGCTGTAGTATGTGTATTTAATCGCTGGTGATGTACTATTTGATATCCCTGGGGATGGCAAATTCCTGTCATGCACGCCCTCATGCTTTTTCTGGTACATATAGCTAAATTTTTTTCATGTGCCAACCCTAATGTGCAAGTGGCTGTCTGGAGAAATAGGTTGCAAAGGCTTTTAATGTTGTGCCTTATGCCAGTAGGATAGAGTGCTGTGATTGATTATTAATGTCTCCCATTACCACTGTATCAGAACTGATTGAAAGATGGAAGCTTTATGTCATATCACATCTAATGTTTCCATATTGGTAGAAAGTTGTAATAAATGATATAAGGATGTACTTGCAATGAAAACTGACTCTCCTAAAATTGCAATCACATGAATATATGAAGAAGTTGTGGAAATAACACAGATTGGAGTCACCAGTCCTAACTTTCACTTTGGCCTCTTCCACCTGGGAGCTAGCAGCGAATTGCTTAATCTCCATTTCTCCACATGTACAATGAGTTACTAACACTCGTTTTGCCTATCTCACAGTCAAAGAAGAGAGTAATTTTCCTGGTTCTGAGGATAAAATGAAATACATAGTAATACACACATTATGATTAGAATTCATAAATAACTTTTATTATTTCTTACTTTGAAAACCTCCCATGTTCTTTAAAATAAAAACAAAAATACAGAGAAAAAATCCACTAATTCTTATTGAACAGAGATAATCACTAATAACATCTTAGTGTATATCCTTCCAGATCCTTTTCAATGAGCTTTATAGACTTTGTAACCCTTCGAGACTTGTTTTCTTTTCCTTTATCAATACAGAGAGAATATTTTTAGGTTTTATTAAATATTCTTCTATAACACTGCTTGAATGTTAAATAGTATTTTATTGAATATTAATAGTGTGCTGCCCACTGTGAAGTAGAATGCAATGTTGATTTGATTATTTATATGATGAGCACCAAGCAAGAGGGACCTTAGAAATTTGTTTGAAAAATTAAAAATTGCTGCCTTGTAGTGTGCTTGAAATAGTGGGTGTTCAGATAGTACTGGGGCTATTATACAAGAATCTTATGGCAATGGTAATTGTCAGGTGTGTTGTTTTTAATGAAGGCCAATATATTGGATTTGGTGGGTCTCAAAGAAAAATAAAGAAAGAAAGAGAATGAATGTTCCTTAAGTAGTGTTTATGTGGTTGCTGGATGTTAGTTTTGCAAATGTTTCTACAGTGGAGAAGGGATGTATTTTTGAAAAGTTGTAATCAACAAGAAACAGGGAAGAGAAGATTTTGAATTTAGCTTTTGATAGGGCTCTTTATTCCCCTTTGGTTAAAAACAAAAGGAAATTAGCAGAAACTGAGCAAATTGAGAAAAGTACACCAAGCACTGTGCTTATTTCTGCTGACTTAAAAGAAATAGTCCTTCTTTGAGTGTAAGAGGTTTTTTTGTTTTTGTTTGTTTTTGTTTGGTTTTTTTTTTTTTTTTGGTCCAAGTGCAGGGATTCTTTGAATATTAGAAACATGAGGCAAATTTCAAATTTAGGAACCTATAGTATTTCTGTAAAATATACATCACCCAATATGGTCATCTCCATAGGACATATTTTCAAGGCTCTTTTAGAATTCTGGGGACTTGTGTTTGCAGTCAGGTGTAGTAAAAACAAACACACAAAGACCTGTCTTACGTCCCATTTCTGCCGTTTACTAGTCGCATGGTCTTGAACAAATACCCAACCTCCTTCAGCTCCAGTTACTTGTATCACAGGATAATTCTTAGAGTTAAATGAAATCATGTCTTTAAGTTCTTGGCCCAGTGTAGGTACTCATAAGTGTTGGTCACACACCTCTATAGAAGTCTCTAAATAGGTCATGGAGGTAGACAAGTTGGCTTACTCTCTCTCCTCAGGAACTGATGGCTGAGCCAACAGAAATTTTGTATTTTCTCAGCTAATTAAATTATGTGTTACAATGTAAGTAAAAGCATTGATAAGCACATTCTATAAGAAGGTTCTAAGAAATTTGCTAACTGGTCAAAGCAAGAGTGAAAGGAAAAAAAAGTCATAGACATTTTAAGATTTTAATATTTTCTCTTATTATCAGTTCAAGTATCAATTATAATTATATCTCTATGGTCTAGAGGCTTCCAGATGTCCATTTCCATTCAGGCCCATGCTCATCTCCTTCTATGGCATCTCATCTCAGGCCTACCATGAAACCATTTGGGCTCAGAGTCTTCAGGTTAGGGAATGCTGCACTTAACTCTCTCTTACCATATGGGGCTGGATAGGTACGGATGACAGAGGTCTTTGCTTCTGCATACTTGATTTGATATTTAGTCCGTTTTCTTTGACTCTATTACCCAATTAGAGAAGAAGTGGCTTAGGAGGACAGAGCTGTCCTCGGTTCTGCATTACTTCTTCCTTGTGTTTATTCCTCAACCTATTAAAAAGAATTATTCCTAAAAAAGGATAACCTTTTCTATTAAACATTACAACAATGTCTCAAGTCCAAATGAAATTTTAAAAAGTGACAAAGTAACATTCAAGTACGTATAATTTTCTCTCCAATGTGACTTCTAACACTGATATGTTGTTAAAATCTATGAAACTGAGGGCTTCAGAGAGGAGGAGGGTGGGGGAATGGGATAGGCTGGTGATGGGTAGTAAGGAGGGCACGTATTGCATGGTGCACTGGGTGTTATACGCAACTAATGAATCATCGAACTTTACATCAAAAACCAGGGATGTAGCGTATGGTGACTAACATAATATAATAAAAAAACATTAAAAAAAATCTATGTGCTGAAGAAAAACTAAGTACATCCAACTGGCTTACCATATTTATATCACACTCTCCTCTAAGGCCTAAGAAATAACTCCTAAGTATTAACCTCTTAAATATTAAACCTCTTTTATTGAATCATTATCAGCTGTTTAAAATTTAAGTGAAAGTCAGAGCACTAAAAATAGGCCCAACATTTAAAATCCAGTTGCCAGGCACCTGAGTGGTGCAGTCAGTTAAGTGTCTGACTCTTGGTTTCAACTCAGGTTGTGATCTCTGGGTCATGAGATTGAGCCCTGCATTGGACTCTGCACTCAGCACGGAGTCTGCTTGAGATTCTCTCTCCCTCTCCCTTTGCCCCTCCTCTTTGTTCTCTCTCACTCTTTCTCTCTCTCAAATAAATAAATTTTAAATCCTGTTGCTACACAGAGAGGTTTGGTTGGTGTTAAAGGCTTCTGATGGGCCGTTGTCACCTTCAATATATAGGATATTTTGTGATCTGAAAGAATTAATTGATTGGCTACTTTAGTGATTATAATATTGATTTGTTCCTCACGTCACATTCGTTACATCAGTGTTAGCATCCCAGGGAAAAAAATACAGTAATACAGTTGCAATTACTACCTGCATATTTTTCAGGATAAAAACTAGATAGTTTTGCATTTGTTTATTTGTTCATTCCTGTTGCCCAATAATTAACTAGACATTGACTTTAGGAAAGAAACAAAGCACTTGATTTTTTTCTTGTTTGATACCCGCACCTTATGGAAGAAATTCATGAGAGGGCAGGGGAGAGAAGACATTTTCAAAAATTGCTATACCACATGGTTAAGAAATTTCTCTGTGATTATAAAATTATAAAAGAATAATTGGATGGAGATACCACCTGATTCTCCTGAGTATTCTAGTGACATTTCTGAGAGCCAAGAAGGGTCTCTGCATGAATCTCAAAAACATTCTGCAATTTTTTTCCTCTTCTCTCTTCAGCTCAATGGGTTCCTGGCCAAGCCCCAGGGCCAGGAGCTGGGAGAGAGGCTGGGGCTCAGCTCAGTCAAGATGAAGTGAAATGCCAGACATGCTGAAACTTCTGTCTGAAATCTCCAGGGAAGTTTAAAAAACTTCAGAGCTCTGTACTTCATGAACAAAATTCTAAATTAACCATTCCAGGGTCGCTTCTGACCAACTCTTTAGTCCTTTTCTTTTGTGGCATGGTTGAGAAATCCAATTCTGGTCCGTGTGGATTTATTCAGGAAGATGCATGGGGATTTAGAGGGGGGAGTGTCACATTTCAATTGCAAAGTTGAAAATCTGCACAGCATGAAAAAGAACCACTGGCCACTGAAGGAATGTCTCATCTTCATTAGTCTTAAATATAGACATTTCGATGGGACTTTTGGTGGTAATTGCTCCATTGCACCAATACAAAAAATGTCCAGCTGTGCTGGTACTTTGAACACCTGTCCTCAATGCTTAAGGATAACTAACAAAAAGTGGATGACTTGAAATTTGGACTGAAGTCAAAAATGCAAGAAAAAACAGGCAATGATGGTGGAGAAGCTCTTTTTCCTTTTGGTACCATGGTTCCCTTTCTGGCTTTTTAACTATAATACCAAAATGGCTACCACCCATGAAGTCTGTTTAGGCATGTAAGGGTGTCCCATGCATTATGCCAGTCCATCCTGACAACTGCCCTGTATATAGGTGTCAATTTATAGGTAAGGAATCTGAAGTTTAGGAAGGCTCTGTGGTTTGCCCAAGGGAGTGCATTTTATGGGAGGTCAGAATACAAATGCTAACACGTGATTTATGAGCACCCTTCCTGTAATTCTTAGTTCTGGTTGTATATATATCAGGATCTCCTATGGAGTTGTTTTTTGTTTTTGTTTTTAATGCAGATTCCTGGATTTTAACCTAACACCTCCAGTAGGAAGCTAGAAAAACCTGGCTTTTGCTTGTTAGTTTGTGTATTCAGGTCTCTATAAATTTCTGAGGTACAGTCCTGAAAAGCTGTGCCATAGTCCAGGATGACTGAAGTAGAGGGCCAGGGAATTAGCAGAATAGCTTCCAGTTGGCACTTACAAGAGAGTGGGGTAATACACACATGGGGTCACTTCTGTTGTCCTACCATCGACAAGGAGGCTGCAGAACCCCTCTTCCTTACTTTTCACAGATTTGTGTTCAAAGCCTTTCCCCCCTCCCCTGCCCCATTCTAGCCAATAGCACAGCTTTTTTTGCACAGACTAGGTACTTCAACATATTTGCAAAATGACCACGTAAATGCTTCATCCTTGCCATGGCACAGAAGACAGCCTGGCCTGGTTAGATATAAGAAAAAGGTAGAGCTTGGGGAATAGACCGAAAAGGTGTGGCATCTGAATGGCAGGACTCTGTAGTAATGGGAGGAGGGCAAGGAGCAGCATGTTCTGGGTGCCTGGGACACAAAGTACTTTCATGAGTCATTTCGTTATTTCTCGTAACTGTTCTCCAAAGTAGCTCCCATTGCACACACTGAACAGATGAGCAACTGAGCCTCAGACACTTTAGAATCCTGCTCATGGTCATTGGCTAATATCAGAAAAGCCAGAATTCCAGCCCTCTAGCTGACACAAAGCCTATGCTCTTTATACTTTCCTCTGTATCTCCTAATTAGAGAGTCTTGCTCTAAAGCTGCTGGTCCAACAGAAATATAAAGCAAGCTATTAATGTGAGACACATATGTCATTTAAAATTTTCTAGTACCCACACTTAAAAAAAGTATAAAGAAACAGGTAAAACTAATGTTAATAATGTATCTTATTTAACCTAACACAGCCAAAATATTATCATTTTAACATGCAATCAATAAAAATATCAAGATATTTTACATTCTTTCCTTCATACTAAGTTTTCAAAATCTGATGTGTATTCTATATTTACAATACATCTCAACTAGGATTGGCTACATTTCAAGTGCTCAGTACCCTCATGTGGCTCATGGCTGCCATATTGACAGCACAGGTGTAGACAATCAGTAGTACTATCAGGGAACTTACTGGATTGTTGTGGGAGAGCTTAGTATTGGGAAACCCAGGAGGAGGTTATACTTTGAAGGTAACTGGGTCAGGCAATTTGGCATGCAGTGAGTATATTATTAATTAATTAATTCAACATAAATTAGTGAGTACCTACTATGTACCAGGCACTGTTCTAGGCCCTAGGGTAGAGAGGTGAACAAGATCAAGTGCTTTCTTTAATGGGATCTACACTCTAGGAGGTGAGATAGACAACAAGCACATCAATGCATAATATAAATGATATGAAGAAAAATGCATCCAGCAAGCAGATAGAGTGTGGCAGGGACTATTTTTGATGAGATAGTGAGAAGAAGCCTTTCCAAAGACAAGACATTTGAGTGTAGACTGAAGCCAGGGACAGGAAGAGCTGGGAGAAAGAGTGTTTTAAGAAGAGGGAATCCTGAGGTGACAACATGTTGAGCATATTCTGGGAATAGCAGGGCCAGTGTTTGTAGGGGAGGGAGAGTGGTAGGAAGTGAGGTCTGAGAGTGAGAGTGGGGTCAGCTCAGCTCATGCAAAGCCTC
Organism: Ailuropoda melanoleuca; assembly: GCF_002007445.2. Lineage (NCBI taxonomy): Eukaryota > Metazoa > Chordata > Mammalia > Carnivora > Ursidae > Ailuropoda > Ailuropoda melanoleuca. The sequence continues at coordinate 26,407,394 of NC_048221.1, forward strand.
ATAGGATATGGCAAGGACTTCCAGGTGTGATGGGGAGCCTTCATAGTGTTTTGAGTTAAAGAGTGGTGTTCTCTGATATCCACATGCTTTTATAAAGAATGTTCTAGCTACGGTATGGAGAATCACCTGGAGGTAGAGGCAGTGAATGACATGTTGTTGTTGTAGGTAATGGATAGAGCCGTGAGGAATAAGTCCAACTTAATTAGGATGGGGATGTTCAAACACTAGAGATCCCATTCTTAGGGTGCTGGTGTACTAAGTGCTGTTTTATATATTACGTAGGCATATGTTGATAATTGGAGAGCATTTTTTTTTTTCAAATTGCACAACTGGATAGATTAACCAGACTGGGACTCAGAGAATTAGGTCATAGTCAATTACCAAAACTGAGGTAGGATGGGTGAATGTGGCAAAGTTTATAGGGTAATTTGGTCAGGGACCCCAGAAATGCCAGAACCTGCCATAGCCCAACCAATTCTCTCCTCTGGGAGGGTTCCAAGCAATACTGAGCTATGAGAAACAGTGGCACATAAAAAATAAAGAATAGCACTGTATCATTAGCTAACCTTGTATTTAAAACTCCAGTGTACAGTTATTAGGGGAAAAAATGGCACAAGAGGCATGAAGTATATACTACAGTGGATGGATTGTCTTCTTAGACCCATGCCTAATCTTAGAACCTTATCACTGGAGATGAGAGCACCCCCTCAATAGAATGTAGGCCTCATACACACTGGGATCCTTTCTTATTTATAGCCATATTCCCAGAAATAGAACCTGGCATCTAATAAGTGCTCAATATTTGTTGCATCCATCCATCCACTCATTCAATAACTCCTTCTAACAAATATCTTTGCTGGGCACTGGGATAGAGGATAGAGCAGGGAGGAGACATGGCTTTGCATTCTGAATTAAGAGTCACCATCAGAGGGGCACCTGGGTGGCTCTGCCATCTGCTCAGGGCATGATCCCGGAGTTCTGGGATTGAGCCCCGCATAAGGCTCTTCCACGGGAAGCCTGCTTCTTCCTCTCCCATTCCCCTTGCTTGTGTTCCCTCTCTCGCTGGCTGGCGCTCTCTCTCTGCAAATAAATAAATAAAATCTTTAAAAAAAAGAGGGAGTCACCATCAGAAACAGACTTTCCCTACTATATAATGAGCTCTTGGGAGAGAAAGGACAACTTACTATGAGAGGCACATGAGGGTTCCCAAATCCAGGACAAGGGAGGGTGGGGAGACTTCCCAGAGGCAGTGGTGTCAGCAGAGATTCTTTTTGGGCTTAGACTAGGGGGTATGACATTTGTAAACTGTAAAAATACACTCTGTTGGTAAACTCACAGGCAGTACCAAGGTAGCTTGAATGCAGAACTGTATTTTCAGAATAATAGTCTATAGTTAGTTGGCAAATTTAAATGGTGATAAAGCCTCATTAATATGTATGACCTACAGTTTTCCTAAATTTGGTAGAATGAAAAGCTGGCGTATATGATAATTTTTAAAACCCTATATTCATACCATTCATTTGTGTAATCTGGCGTATAATACCTGATTATCATAATTTTACCTAAATAATGAATAAACTAAGGGGAAAAATTAAAACCTTTCACATTAGACACAATTGTAATTATTTTACAGTAACATTCACAGTGGAATTCTTAATTAAGTCTGTATGCCTCTTTTACAAAAGTGCATTTTATAGATATAGTTAATTTTTTAATGTCTGCATTAATGAGAGGAAAGAGAAGCATAGATAATTCCCCAAAACCAAAGCTTAAAATCCATCTCCATTGGGCTGTGTGATAAAGTCTACCCTGTGCAATGCCTGATATTTGCCTTCCTAATGATGGTCTTTGTGGGGTAATATTAACATGCGTTTGCATTTCCTGAAAAAAAAAATGACTATTGTAAATCAGGGAAGAGAATATGGAGCTGAGGGATGTGGAGGTCTGTTTGAGATTGACATTTTCCCACTGATGATAGGTGTGCAGATAACTGACTAGCTCATATGTCATAAGTTGAAAGAGAAGAAGATTTTTCTTCCTTCCTTCCTTCCTTCCTTCCTTCCTTCCTTCCTTCCTTCCTTCCATCCCTCCCTTCCTCTCTTCCTCATTTCTTCCCTCCTTCCTTCCCTAATCTCAATTCGTTTATTATATTTCCAGAAATGTTTAGTGTCAACAAAAACACAGAAATTCATTCAAGTTCAGGCAAAACCTTAACAATAAACTTGGAGAAGCAGCTTATCAATATGGTTACCTCCATGGGAACTTAATTCTTCAGCCCATTTCTAGCCTAAACCCTTCAAGACACATGGTCATAAACTTGAGAGGGATATGCTGTGCATATGTTGTGCATATGTTGGTGCTCCTTCTTGTGCATGTGTTGATGCCCAACACAATATTTTTTTGAAAAATTAAAAAGAATTCAACAAGGATATTCAGTCATAGGAGGGCATTTTCAGTTATTTGTTGCTGTCATCATAATAAAGATTACAAATGATCTCCCTGCTGTTCAGGATACATCATCTAGGATCGATATCAAGCCAAAGATGGCAGAAATGCATTCAGAGTCCCGCTTTATGAATTTACTTTGCTTATTGCATTTCTTTTCTTGGAAATGTAATTGCTTCAGAATTACTGGGATCAGGGGGAAAAGCATGTCATCAAGAGAGTAAGCTATAGAGTGGGGAAATGCGATAAAAGTCAATTTAAGTTTGACAGAAATCTTGGGATTTTTTTCATCCATAACTTCTAGGTAACTACTTCAACCTTTGCAAAGCCAGAGGAAATATTTTTATCCATTTTTGTTGTTGTTCAACATACATTAAAAAAGGGCAGACCTGATGTATTACCAGACGCTTGATAATAGTTTGGAATAATAGCTCATCTTCAGAAAAAAATCAAATAATCTAATTATCACATAAATGTAAATGCTTTGATATTTGGTTGTGAAAAAAAAAACCTTAAGAGAAAAAGCAAAACAATGATACAACCTTAAATACTAAATGGACATCAGATTAAGCCAAACTTCTTGTTTCTTTCAACACAAGGAATCTTAAATCCCCATTTAGCTCATAAAATTCAGCATATTATTTTCAATAATTGTACAATATATCAAGCACAGAATAAAAATTGCAAATCATTTTCTCTTGGACATGTAGTCTAAACTTTTGAGACTAAGAGCATGTACACATGTGTGCACACACATGCACACACACACACAGAGGCGCTCTCATCTCTTGTTTTTTGGGTGCCAGTGTATGTACAAAGATACAGACTTAGTTGGGTTCCAAGCTCTGTTTCTAGGATTGCAAGTAACCAAGATGGACTTTGGCTAATTTAACCAAGCAGAAATTTGTTGGAAGGGATGGCATTATTCACAGAATCTGTGTCAGGCTAAAGAAGCAGGCTTGCAAATGGACATGAACCCAAGCATGCTAGTTGGCAGGAATTATTTTGTAGCATCAGGTTTGAGTCTGAAGACCTGTGTCTCATATGGCTTAGGTTTTGTGACTTTTTGCAACTCTCCTGTTTTCTTTGTGATCTAGGATTCCTGTCTTGCCTATCTCACTGAGTTATTATGGACACTAAGAACAATGTGCATTAATGTATGTGAAAGCAATTTCTAAAGCTGGAAAGGGATTTTCAAATGATCCTATGAGTTTGAGAATCCTCTGTGAGTGACTGCAAGAGCCCAAAGAGAGACACAAAGAGCCAACAGCATATTTGAGATCCAGCACATACCCTAGATACTGAGATCAATGTCACTTCATGTATGTGTGTCCCTGACAGATTAGTTGGCTGAAATGAGTGCCATGAAATTTAATACTAGATATCAGACTTAACCCATACTTTATAAAGCAAAGTCTTCAATTTCCTCTTTTTTAGAAGAAACTGTTCCATTCTCTGGTTCCCAGTAGTCCTTCGGCTTTAGGCATCTGTCTGGATTTGGGGTTCTAAAAATTATAAATGAAAAACATACATTGAGGGGTCATATTTGAGGAATATGTTCTGGAGTTCTTGCATAATTCAAAATTCACCTACTTCAAGACTAATACCAACAAAAGTTAGGAGGGAGTTTTGTATATCAGCTAAAATGAGTGTCCCTATGTAGCCCTAGCAAAAACTCACTTACAGCTCCTTCATCTTTGAGATTAAACTATGTGATTGTCTATAAACTTTTAATTTGGTGGTTGGACTTATTACAAATTTTGCACATAAAAAAAGGCTCAACATATTTTATGTCTTATTTTGACTTCTTGCAATTCAAATCTGCATGCAATGTGGTGGCTCTGTAATTTGGCATAGTGCTCGAATGGCCTCACCTTCTAAAATGCCCCAACTTTCAGGAGCAGCATTTGGTTTAAATCAGTAACACATCCATTGTCAAATGTATCCTATTTAGCAAACGCATAAGGAGGAGTCCAGTAAAGCTAGGATGTATTTAGTGTACGCTTCATCTCAACCCACCCATGGAAAATTCTGATTTTCGTAAGCCTGAACGCTCGCGTCTGGTGACTGTGTCTTGTGAGTTGAATGAAGAGTTTTTGCATGCCTGGCCAATTTCTCTGCTTTTGGTGAGGGGTGAATGACACCAGTCAAGGGGGCAGATGTCACCAGTCAAGAGATAGGTTTACTTGGTTAATGTGAAGGAAGTCTTCATGCTAAGGTAAGCATTGCTGAAGGGGTGATGGAGAAAACTCTGGAACCACTTATAAGAATTTGGGCTACCCACAACAAACCTTTGAATTCCTCATGTCTACACTTGCCATTTAACAGATAAGGCAACTTAGTGAGGCTCTGGAAAGTTTGCTGACCAATCCAGAGTCACATAGCTGTGAAGCAGTGAGGACTGACCAACTGCAGAGCTGAGTTCTCCCCCACAAACAACCCACTTCTTCTTTTAAGGCAAGACTTTTCAGCTATTTTGTAATGGAGCTGCTTAAAGCTCTTTTCTTTCTCTTCCTATTATATCTTTAAATGTTACTTTCTGAAAACAATTCCCAGTGCTATAGCCACAAAATTCATTTTTTTCAAGGAATGATCAGATATTTTGCCAAACAAACAAACAAACAAACAAACAAACTGGTAGGCCTTTGAATGAGGTATAGGAAGATAATGCAGCCTAAGAAAAGGTGGCTATACCAAAGAAACTAAAAAAAGAAAGGACAGCAGCAGAGTCCTCGGATCGGCATGTAGGTTTCAAGTAGAATGCTCTCTAGTGTGGAATCACGTGAGCATGGCATAGATGTTATGGAATAAGTTTCTAGATTCCCTTGTGTGTATGTTTGGTTCTGGTTGGAATGTCTCCTCCAGGTTTGCTAACCTCTCTTCTTTGTGCCCATTGTAGATTTCAGCGTGGCCTCACCAACTTTGTACTGGGAACTTTATAAATGAAGCTATTGCTGCTGCTTCTTGATCATTCATGATATTGCATACCTAGGTCTTATCACTTCCTAAAATAAAAATAATCTCTTACAATGGCCTGGAGGCTCATAGTCTACAGAGTACTCTCTGTCTGTCTGATTTCACTCTACCCTCACCGCGGCCCTCTGGCTTAGAAGGGGAGTATCATTGTAGTTTTATGGATACATAACTTGAACGGCAAGATATTTTGCAGCTTGCTACGGGCAGGAGAGCTGGCATCCATATCCCACGTCACTCGATTCTCCGCCCTCTGTTCTTTGCTTTGGCCACGCAGCTTCTCTGTAGGGGGACTCTTCAGATGCTGTACATTTCTCCTCGGGTCTGTGTCAGGGGTCCTGATCCACAATAGCATCCTAGCAACTGCCGTCACAGAAAGTGCCTGCTCTTCCCTTAATGGCATATTTATTTATGTCTCGGTTCTGTTCTCCAACCCAAGCCTAGTGTCCACATGGCGATTCACCTCAGTCTAGACCTCAGGCATGGTCAGCAGGATGGGTACTGCCTTACCACCATGCCCCTGACCCCTTTCAGCTTGTTAACTTGCTGCTCTAGCAGAGTAGCTTTGTACCCACATCCTCACCAGAACTGACTGCCAGCCACACATGCAGGCACTTCTGTAATTAAGTATTGATTTCGTGTAACATGTGTATACAGAGGAAGTTCATCTCATTTGTGGGCTGCTGTTATCTGTCGGTAGAACAAAATGTGTGATTATCAGTGGATATCCTATGGCTGTGTATGGCGAACTGCAACCTCGAATCCATCTAATTGTAGTGACATTACGGTACGCCATTCAAGAGTGGACCATTTGTCTTAACATGGCCTCTGCTGCTGTTGGCCTGCTCTTGTCCCTAGAAATAGCTGCACAGATTCTTCATTGCAATTCTTTCTTAGTTCCAATTTGGCCTTGCCAGATGGAAACTCACAAAGTCCATTTACTATAATGCAATATGGCTGGGACTTCAAATAAATGGAGCACCAGGTATTATTTGTTTTCTGCTTTCTTTGTAGCGGTCACACCTCCTGGCATTCTTCTGGTAACCTTGTTATTCCCAGGAGAGCAAGACAAGAAATTTGGGATGGAAACAAAGTTCACATCATTAACACTGTCAGGAAACGCTGGTAGGTTCTTGAGTGCCGCATCACCTTTCTGTGGCATTCACAAGCCCCTGGGCTGAGTTGAGATTGCTCTGCTTTGTAGATTTGATGAGATAGGTTTACTGGGGGGAGAACCCCTCATGCCCACCACAGGAGTGGGAGCCTGAGGAACTGGCACCTGAGTCTCTCTTAATTGTGTGATTTCTCTTTCCATTTGACAGCTTCATCTCTACCGAGCCACTGCTGTCTTGATTAGGAACTTTCACCTACTAGTGGAATGGAAGTTTCTAAATAAAGACATGAGCTGTTTGTGTAGGTGGCTTTGCTTGTTTGGAGTTTTCCATCATGGGGTTGGAGGTTGGAGGGAATAACCTACATTGGTGGTGACTTGCCTTCCCTGCTTGCTCAGAATATTGGCCCGGGGTACCAGGAGATGAACCAATTAAAAAATTTTGTTTCTAGGCCTGGTATTCTCTCCTTTAACGCAGCAGTTTTATCTCTCACGTACTGCTACCTAAAGTTACTTCCATTAGGTGTTCTTTTCCCACTGCCATATAAAGGGATTAAAAATAACACTGTGGACAGACTGGCGGTTGAAGGGAAGGTTTCCAATCCTGTGCACCATTGTGGGTTATATCTTTGAAGCTCACGCTGAACTCAAGCTCCATTTTAAGTGCCACTTTATTATAGCCTATTCACCTGGGTGAGTTAAGAGTCCTGAGCTAGGGAATGCCAAGTAATCATGTCACATTGTGGAGGTGTCAGTTGCATCTTAAATATGTCACTCAGAACTCTGGTGAATGAGGCAGAAACACAAGTGTAAAATAAAATAATCTTCCTTGAGTGCCCCCCTGTGATGCATTTCAGCAGGGGTCTCTTTGGGACCATGCCAACAATAATAAGTCCTTCTTTTGGCACTTTCAGGTAGGGGATGGAGGGCATATAGAGGAGATTTAGGCTTTGGGGTCACATGGCTCTGGGTTCTGATTTCCCAGTTCTTGGATACTGAAAAAATAACTTACTCATCCCCTCAGAGCTTCTGTCTTCTCATCTATATACTGTGAGCCTTATGGGGATCTTGCAGGCCATGAAGCCTGAGTAGGCAGCACTCACAATGTCCTCTAGCACAGAGTGGACACTCCCTGTGGTGTCCTGCCACCACACTGCCTGGTCACTGAGTCAATTATAACTCTGATGATGCAGCCCTTTTCCAAAGTTAAGCTGTGTTTCTTTCCTCTTAGTGACATATAAGTCCATCACAAAAAAAGCCGTAAGGATACTTTGATCTATAAAATGTTTAGAGTTTCTTAAAACCCTACATAGAGTGAGGCTCTATAAAAGGCCTATTCTGGGCCATTGCCATGAGTAGCAGGTTTCACTGAATAGTATTATATGTGCTTAATAATAAGGTTTTCTTTTTTTGTAAACCTTTTTTTTTTGGTGGAACCATTTTCAGTGATGCTGAGGTTACAGAAAATATCATTTTTTCTGTCACTGTTGGTGTTCTTCAGGCCCCCACTTTTAAATGAATGTGTCTTTGGAAACCTGGGTGGTTATCTACATCAGAAAAACACCTTATCCTGGGCCGCATCGGGTGACTCGGACAAAGCAATGCAATTTAGATGGGGGAAATGGTATGTATTACATTTTATAAGAACCGGCTTCCAATAATAACCATCTGACCCTTGTGATCTTATGTTTTCAATTTTCTTTTTAAAGAATGCAACAAACAATGCTGCCAAAGCATATTTTTTCTGTAAAGCGTTCACTGGCTTGTGAGTTGCTGGGCAGATTTTCTGTCTTCCATGTTAGAAGTCACAAACATCACCACTTACTTTTCTCTTAGAGTAACTTCTCATGACAACAGTCTCATGGCATATGCTAAAGTCCAGGTTTGTATTTGAAAAGAAAGTCCCTATGTATGAGTGCAGAGAAACAGGGTCATGAATTTAACCTCGGTTCTGCGTTTTTGTTTTGGTTTGGTCTTTTTGACTTGGGTATGAGTTCGGTGTCTGCTAAGTAAAAGAATAAAAATAGAAGCCCATTGCTAACACCAAAACAACATTTACTGAGTGGCTTTCTTATACAGATCCCTTTTCTAGGCTTTATTCTGAGATAACTTACATAACATATCCTATTTAAAAGACTGTTTATTAAAGTAGCAGTTTGGGAATCCCTGGTGGGAGGTAGGTGTGATATTCAGTGTAGCTTCCCCAACTGCCATGTAGGGCATCAGCCGGAGGGTGCCTGTGTGGGAAGAGGATTCATTTAAAAATTCATTTCTAGGAAATTCCCTGTATCTTTGTACAAGAAATCCAAATAACTTGAGCATTATTTGGCTCCATAAAAATATTGAGCTGAATCCTTATCTCAATTCCTACCTCCTTTCTTTTTCTCTTTTTCGAACAAAAAGGGCAGTTTAACATTAGCATAGTTGCTATGCCAGTTACCTGTTGCTGCATAAGAAGTTGTCCCCAAACGTAGTGGCTTAAAACAACCACCATTTATTATCTCCCAGTTTCTGAGGGTTAGGAATTCACGAGTCGCTTAGCTAGGTCATTCTGTCTCAGAGTTTCTCACAAGGTGGTGGTTAGGGCAGTAGGGCTGCAGTGATCTGAAGGCCTGACCAGGACGGGAAGATCCACTTTCAAGATGGCACAGCCACTGGCTCTTGGCTGGAGGTCAAGGTCTTTCTGTATGAGCCTCTCCCTGTGGCAGCTGGCTTCCCCCAGAGCAAGTGATCCAGGAAGAGTGAGAAGGAGGAGAAAGAGAGAGAACAAACAGGAAACCACAGTGGCTTTTATAACTATCTCCAAAGTCACACAACTGTCACTTTCTCTTTATTTGTTGGAAGTGAGTCACTAAGTCCAGCCCACATTCAAAGGAAGGAGAATTAGATTTCTCCTCTTTAAGGGAGCAGTATCAAAGATTTGGGAACACACATTGAAACTGCCACAGTTGTACTTGTCATTTAAAATTTCCAGAGAGTTCCAAACATTGTTTCTTTAGACGAGTTCTCAAGAGTTTCTCTCCTAGGACTAAGGCCCAGGGTCTCTTGCTCTAAAAGAACTATAGTATATTATTAGCCTTTGGTATAAATCTCTGCTTCCAATTGCTATCCTATTGCATTCTGGGCAGAATCTGTTTCAGCCAGTGGAGAAATGATAATAGGCTGAGACATTTTGCTGTTCTCAAACAGAGCATTTCACTGTGGTTTTAAGGCTTCCCTTCATCGTGTTTTCATTATCACCAGGATGGTGTCACTGAAGAGCAAGTATGAGTGGACTGGCGTTTATTTTGTGAGCACTGAGGAGAGAGGGGAGCATCTCTTTAAATTTGTGATTCTCCTTGGTAAGACAAATTTAAATAAATCATATGTTCGTAAATAAAGTACAGAAAAGAGCATCAGAATATACTGGAGTAGAAGTTAGGATAGTAATACGGCTGTTTGTTTATAGTAACCTCTTAAGAAACACTGTTTCTAAAATATTAACTTAGGGGTCTGCTAGTGAGAAAGGGAATGGTCTGGAGGGTTGTTGTTGTTGTTTTAAATCTTTTAAATTAACATACAGTAAATTATCACTTTTGGTACATAGACCTATGAATTATAACATATGTATAGAATTTTGTAACTGCCACCACAATCAAAGTACCAGACAATCCCATCACCCTCAAATCTCCCTCTTGCTACCCTTCATAGTGGTATCTCCCCCATCCCCAACTCATTTCAACTTCTAATTTTTTTCTCTGTCACTATAATTTTGTCTTTTTGAGAGTGCCACATAAATAGATTTATACAGTGTGTAATACTTTGAAACTAAATGTTTTCATTTATTACAAGGCTTTTAAGATTCATTCAAGGTGCTGTGAGTATCAATGGTTCATTCCTTTTATTGCTAAGTAGCATTTCATTGGATGGATGTACCACAGTTTGCTCATACATTTGCCTGCTGAAGGAGATTTGAGTTGTTTCCAGCTTTTGGCAATTATAAATAGAGTCAATGTACACATTTATGTACAAGTGTTTGAATGAACACACATTTTCACTTCTCTAGGATAAATATGTAGGAGCGGGATTAGTCGGTACATGGTAATTGAATATATAATTTTATAGGAAACTGTCAAACCGTTTTCTAGAGTGGCTGTGCCATCTTGCATCCCCACCAGCAGTGTAGTAGAGTTCTAGTTGTTTTACGCGATGACTAATACTTAAAGTTATTGGATTTTTATTTTAGTCATTCTGTTACCTATGCACTAGTATCTCATCATGCTTTAAAGTTGTATTTACCTAATGGCTAATAATATTAAACATCTTTTCATATGCTTGTCTTTGGTATATCCTCTTTGATGAAGTGTCTGTTTAAGTCTTTTGCTTATTTTTAAATGGGTTGTTTTCTTACCGTTGAGTTTTGTGAGTTCTTTTTATATCGTGCTATTGTTGTCATGCCTACAAACTCTTTGCGTAAATCCAGCTCAGATATATTTTCTCCTCTGCTTTTAAAAAAATGTTTTATACTTTACATTTAGGTCTAAGATCTATTTTACTTTAATTTTGCATAATGTGTGAGGTTTAGATTGGGATCGATTGATCTATCTACCTATCTATCTAACCATCCGTCTGGCATCTGAATGTCCAAATGTTCCAATACTGTTTGTTGAAAAGACTACCCTTTTTCCATTGAATTGCCTGTGCAGCTTTGTCAAAGTCAACTGGCCATATTTATGCTGGTCTATTTTAGGAAACTCCATTGAGATTTTTCTGGTTCTTCAAATGCTCAGTAACACTGTATTGTATACTGGACATTTTGAACCTAATACTACGAGACTCTGGGTCTTATTTAAATCCTATCAAGAATGTTAAGAAGTTTTGTTCTAGTAGGCATTTACACTGTTTAGGTTTAGATCACTTGTTCCAAACAGCCTTCTGGAGATTGTGGTTTCAATGCCAAGTCCATTTTCAAAGACTTTATATTGCTATTTTTAGATCACCGAATAGCAGCCCAAACAGCCCAGCTGGGACCTAGGTGGTTGACTAAGGTATGCTGTTTAGGGTCAAATCTATGCATGAGCTACTTGGGATAAGTCCAGAATTCATAAATAACTTCACGAGTTCATTTTCCCAACCTCTTTTCTCTATGGTCTCCTAATATTTTTAGTTCCCCATGGCTCTTCTTTTCCATCTTCCACTCAGAAAACTGGGGATTTGTTTGGCCCACTCTGCTGCATATTTCCTGTGCATGCATCATTGTCCAGGGCCATGTAGCAGAAAGAGAGGGGGAAAAGTTACAGACAGACAGACACACACGCACACACACACCAGTAACCAAGGTTTGTCCCACAGATTTCTGAATTTCAGGTTTCCTTCAGTTTGGGCAGGGGTTACTGGGGAAAAATGGTAAACTCCTTCCCATTCTCTAAGAATGAGTGAGAGAAAAAGGTCCTCCAATTTCAAGGAGAGGGGAAATGACCCCTATCTGATGTCATGGCTCTGGGATCTAAATATTATTATGGCTCTTTGGAAAAAATGATTTGCCCTAACCAATTAATTGATCAAGAGTTTCAAAATGATTATATTTAAATATTTTGTAATCTGTATTTTCTAGAATAGTTCTATTAAACCAAACTTCCTCTCATCTGTGGTTAATCAATGGTACATAGGAAAGGCAAGATAAATATTTGAATCTTTCCCTTTATTTTCCAGTTTTCGAAATAATGAATTAGCTCACCAGTATCCTCCAGTGATGACCTATTAGAGTTTTTCTTTCCTTTAAAAAATCATTAGATCTTGTGGATTTAAACATATTTGATCTGTTTAGATCCACTGCAATTATTAACCTCATTGATGCTCAAATTCAATATAGAACTTTTTATTATCATTCGATCACCTTGGATAAATCATGACATAGGCCAAGTCACTTCCCTAGATCACAGTGGGAACAGGTGATAGTTTATAAGTAAGACTCCCAGATAACTAATCTTTTCCGTAAGGACATATTACAATGACTGGCCAGAAAGTGTTCAGGAATGAAGGACAGTGTTACCCACCCATTTATTTTATAATTATTCACTCATTGAATAATTATTCAATTGAAACATTCATTGAACCAACAAATATTTATCGAATACCTACCATATGCCAGTTGCTATGTTAGGCACAGGGTTCTCAAAAGCCAATAGGAATAGACATGTTTCCTGCCTTCAGAGAGATCATATCTAGTCAGAGAAATAGAGACATCAATTAAATAATTGCACAAATGTTAAATTGTAATGTGACAGAAACAAAGAAAAATTACTCTGAGGAGGGGTATGGGAGTGATCAGGAGAGTTGGTCCTTTCTGGAAGGCCAGAGAAGGCTTCCCTTAGAGAAAATGACTTACTTCACATCCGAAGGAGGGGAAGTGGCTGACCAAGCAAAAGAGGGATGGGGTGACAGTAAACGCAATCCAGAGTACTTATGTATTTATAATCTCCCTCTGCTGTCCCTGTTTTTTTTCCCTCTTGTTTTTTATTATAATCTGGCTCCATGCGTTCTGTAATCCTCCTAAGCTTAGACTGAAAAAAATCTTCTGAAGGCTTCCACTGCTACTTAAAAAAATTTTTTTCCCTTTAACTTCCATTTCCCTTCCCCCCCAAATAACACTAACCTCTTCTGGTCACCAGGTCAAACATACAAAATAGGCTGTTTGGATAAATAAACAGATTTTCTATTCACCCCTATGGACAAAAAACCCATCTAGAGAGTCTTATAAAGCCTCCTATCCTTTCCGTGATTTTTCTTTGGGATGCTGTTGGATTTTTTTTTTTTTAAGAAGAGTTCAGGAGCACTTAATTATCTACAGAACAAGTTGGATCATGTCTCTAAGCTCAGTTTGGATTCTAGCTGAGCCCCCTGAGCAATAGGCCTCCCGGGGCTTGCTTCAGTGGCTTTTATTTGCATTGGTTACTCCTGGTAACCAGGCCGTGAGGTAAAGGAAAAGAAAGCTTGGATGGTGGCTAAATAAAGAAATACCCAGATACCTGGCCATTTACTCTGGGGACGATCCCCTTAGAGGTGGATCTGGCCTTTTCAGAAGGGGGGTGGTGCTTGACAGAAAGAGAGCAGGAGAGAGAAAGAGAATGCACAAGCACAGTGGCCTTCTGCCTTAAATTAGGAGGTTTGGTTCTGACAAGTGCTCCAGGCACCCCTGTTGCTCACAACAATGAGGTGTATTCTGAGAGTGCTGTGAAGCTGGCACTGCAGTCTTTTCATTTTGTTCCTTCTTCCTTAGGCTTGTCTTTTGGCAGCTGCATGCAGGTGCTGGGGGTCCCACCTTGGGCAGATAAGAATGTGTTCTTAGCCCAAGTGGCAAGTAGCCCTTCTGCGGATGCTCATGACTTATAGCAGGAGAAAAGTCATAATAGGAGCAGAGCCCTCCCTCTGGCTCAAGGACCCTCCTCTCCGGATCAAGCACTCTTGGTCTCACAGTATCAGCCACCAGAAAAGCTAAGCTTCGTTCGCTGTCCAAGGCTATTTATGTCACAGTTGATGACCTGCAAATGTCCATAGAGTCTTGGCCAGAAAGATCTGGCCAGAGTTAAAATTTCAAGAAAAAAACATTTCATTGGTGGTTCTTTTTCCAAACTCAAGTCAGCTAAAACTGAAAAGGATTTTATTGCTCTTACAACTGAATATTCCCTGGGCAGATATGGCTTCAGGCATAACATAATTCAAGTGATGTCAGGAGCCCTTGATGTCTTTCCTAAGCTATAAAAGAAAATCGGGGTGCTGTCACTAAAGGAAAAAATGGTGTTGGGTTGCCACAAAATAATAAATGTCCATTTCAGTTAGTTTAACATACATACTGTGCCTGGATAGGATTATTTTTTCTTCTCTCTCCTTCTCTGGAGCCTGGTACTTCTCATGGATAAAGCAATGGAGGGGAATGTTTGTAATGCAACTCCATGAAAGGATGGAGATAATGAGGTATACAAGGTACTCTACCAGGAAGTTACCCTCTGCAAGGCAAGATGTCATATTGTTTCTTTAAAATAATCCACCCAGAGCCCAGTCAGTATAGTGGTGTCTTCTCTACCCACTATCCCTACTTTCATCCTCATCATTGGAAGTTCCCTGCTTCCTCGGAGCAGAACTGGTAGGAAAGATAATGACTGCCGAATCACAAAGAGGAGATGGTGTCATAGTGGAGGAGAGAAGTAGATGAAAGGAAAGAGGGAGGTTGTGAGGTAGGAAACGAGTGTGAAGGAGAGGGTCTGTAGCTAACCTGCTGGTTTTGTGGGGAAGTTCTATGAATCTCTAGTGAGGCTGCCTCCTACAAAATATATGGGGGACACGTTACAGAGGCGAGACGCTGCTACCAAAAACTTAGCGTCCTTTGGACTCAGTAGAGGTTGAAGTAAAGAATTTATGAAACACCCTTAGGGATTCTGGTGTGTGTGTGTGTGTGTGTGTGTGTGTGTGTGTGTGTGTGTGTATTCGCCTGGTTTAAGGAGGGAAGCAGCAACAAGTGCCTGGATCTGCCCTCATGGAAGTTGGGAGGTGAGCAAGGCCCACAGGATGGACCAACCAGCTGATCAGTTTCTCTTTTCTTTGTAAATGATTTCTTTGTAATTGATTTTCTTTGTAAAGGATCAGAGTTTCATACACAATCCCCCAATGGCGATCTTGTGAAGTGTTAACGTCTCTATAGAAGGGCAACGTACCTGAGTGGTTACACTCATAGCCTTGGGGTCAGACAGAGCTCGGCTTGAGTTCCTTCTCCACAACACACTACTTGTGTGACCTTGTACTCCTGGTGTGATCTCCAGCATGTTATTTCTCCTCACACATTGTAAGCTCTCAGTAATGGGGTGGACAGTGATGATACAGTTTCCCGTTATCTTTACTGAGTCTACTTGTGTGGGATTTTGGAACTTGAGTCTGAGGGTCAGATTGGAAAAACAAAAAGCTTACAGAAATGGAGGCTTAAATATCCTGGATGAGAGCCCTAGCTTTGCTCTTGCCTGAGTAGGACCACAAGAGCCACTTCACTGGGCTGTGCTTTGCTCTCTGTATCTGCACAGTGTGTCTGTGTTGGGGGGCGGGTAGGAGCAACCAAAACGAGTGATGCTCCCCCATATCACAGGCTTGTGTTAGAACCTGGGTAGGCTCTAGTTTTGTAAATTCTTACGGGGAATAATGGGAGGGATAGGGGGGCAGAGGACAGGGTGTGGAGAGGGGAAAGGAGGAAGAGGAGATATTTCCAATACCAGGTGTTGAGAGTAACATGGCCTCCCCTTCTCCTTTGGTGGTTCAGGGCACGAGATGAGGCAGCACCTGCTGGGCTGCAAGGCCATCTGGGTCTCCATGTGTGGGACATCGTTCCTAGCCTCTGTATTTTTCTTTAGGAACTGAGACCTGCCAGACCTTCTCTCCTAAGCCCAACTCAGAACTTTGTGCAAGCAAATGTATTTAAATTCTTCTTTTCTGATTCAGAGCAGTGAAAAATCGCTTTATGCACTGTGAGCTGAGAGGGAAGAAAAACTTCGTATATTGTTTCTTTTCGATCTATGGAGTCATGGGATGGCTTCTATAATTCTAGAAATTATGACAAGACATCCATAAAGATGAGGCAGAATCCCCATGAAGCAGTTACCGTAGCTTAAAGCAACATTATTTACTATCCATTCATGGAAGTGCGGTAGCATTTAAGGACTTAATTATTTAATTCCTTCATCACATTAGCAAATGAGCACTCTGCAGGCCAGGCATGGGGAGGCCTGGAACCTTCTCTGTCTCCCTGAGCCTGAGGCTTAGGTATGTGTGACTGCTTGGGCTTTGTCCACAGTTACTTTGTGCGCTTATAAAGAGTGGTGGAGTCTGTTTAATCTATATTACATCTCCTTCAGCTTAAAGCCAGATTCTTACAAAAATGTCCTAATTTAATTTAATCCCATTCCTTTCAAATTAATTCATTTAAAAGAACATTTGCTGAGCAGCTAGTGGGTGCTATGTATAAAAATCAACTGGACCCAGATCTTCCTGCAAAACCAAGTGGATTATCAGCCTCTGCTACTCAAACCTCTGTAAATGGTGGATGAAAGCAGGACTGGAATTCACGCACAGTTCAGCTCTTTCACTGACCAGACTTGGCCAGTTCTTTTCCATTTTCCATTTTTTTCATTCTCATCTCCTTCTTTTACCTACTAACTTACACATTTATTCAGCAAATACTAAAGACCCAACTGTACACCCATCAGAGAGGCTGTGTGGGGAGGAGAGCTAATTGTTCTCATTCGTTCTCATAGCTTATTGGAGAGTATCAGGAAGGCCAGCTCGAGAACCAGGTGGTGCGTTTGTGGACAAAGGCTAGCTGACAACTTCCCTAAGCTCCATCTCCTCATCTTCATATGGAAATAATAGTAATACATACCTCACATGGTTGTGAGGACTGAAGAAGCTAATGTATATAAGAGATTCAGCATATTTTCTAGCACATAGTGGGGGCCCCAGAGTTACTCTTTGTCATTACCATTGCCTATTTTAGAATAAAAATTACTAGAGGTCAGTGACATTTGCATTTTATAGATAATGAACAGCTTCCAACACCGGTTAACAAGCAATATGTATCAGTGATTAATAAATACTAATGAATAAAATACTAATAAAGATACTAAAAGTGAAGTGTTTTAAATCTTTCCCCATGCCTCTGCCTGTAAAGAAGACAGTGTGTGTATAACATATATATATATATAACCACACAACCGTATGTGGTTAGCTTCATCAATATCATTCTTGCGGCGCCTGGGTGGCTCAGTCAGTTAAGCATCTACTCTTGATTTGGGCTCAGGTCATGATCTTGGCCATGAGAGGGAGCCCCGCATCAGGCTCTGCATCTGGCATGGAGCCTGCTTGAAATTCTCTCTCTCCCTCTGCCCTTCCTTGCCCTGCTCACTCACTCTCTCTCTCTGTCTCTTTCCAAGGGGGGAAAATATCATTCTTTGCAGCACGCAGCAGGGCCTGGTGAATGGGGGAAGGAAGGAAGGAAGAGGCTAAGAGGGGCTGCATGATAAGGAGCTGCGATGGCGCTACCCTGGAGAGAGCCTAGGGAGGGTTCGGCATACCTGGTTTGGGAAGGAACGTGGGGGGAACCCTGACCTTGGAGAGGGAGAGGACAAAGACTTAGGGATAGTCCCCTTGTGTTAGAAGGGGTGGGGAGAGAGAGAGGGAGAGAATGAGAGAGGGTTCCCACATTTTCATTTTGCATCAGGCACTACAGATTATGTAGCTGGTCCTGCCTTAGGGAAAGATTTGTGGAAGTTTTCCCGTGTGAAGTGAATGTAATCTCTTTTCAGTGTTTTCTGGAGATTTAAACTCTTTCAGTTATTTTGGGGTGTGGGGGCAGTATCCAGTTGTGGGTCCTTTGACCCAAACTCCAGGCTGGGCTGGGCCTCAAGGTGGTTCGGCTTTGTCCAGACCCCACAGCAGAAGGCAGCTCTTTCCTCTACGCTGTCTGTAGAAGTCCTCCGGCACCCGCCCAGTCCAACTCCTCTGCAAAATCCGTGGGAAGTTGGCGGCCAACCTCCCCCGTGAGCTCGCTGCGTCAGCGCTGGAGGAAACCCTCCATGACCTTATTCCGGTGAACTGTTCCATGCTGAGAGAAAAGGCTTGAGGTATTCCTTGGTGACAGCGGCCGTGGGGCTTAAAGAGAACAGTATTCCGTGAAATGTTGCGCTGGACGTGGAGAGTTTCTCACTGAAGACGTTCCAACTTGGGAAGCCACACACTTCCGCTTCTGCGTGGATTTTGTGCCTAGCCACTTTCCCTTCCTGCTGCTTACGTTCCGGCAGAAAGGCACCGTGTAGAGAGGGTGAAGTACTGTGAGTTCAGCCCATTATCAAATGGTTTCAAGGGTCATTTTGATCTTGTCAGGATCAGCAGGCTTCCTTTCAGCAGACCTAAAAATCTGACAGAAACAATAAATGGGCAATTTTGAGACTCTTTGTCAGAGTTATACTTTGGGGATAAACTCTGCCGTAAATACTCATTTCTAGTCCCCTCCCCATTTGCCCACATTCTCAGCTAGGCTTGCCCCCCATCCCTGACCACCACATAGTCATCAACTTATCTTGCCAACATTGTGTCAGCGAGTGATGTGTGGTCGCTTCTCTGTCTGCTCCGGAGTGCTTACCCCACAAGGAACCAAACATGATGTATACCCCGGAGCACACCTGCGTCTCTAATTTAGTGCCTACATATCTGTAATAGCTGTATTGAACTGAAGCGGAGAAAAATCGCCCTTGCTACCCTCCATTTTTAGGGCGTCTCTGATAGGCTGGAGGATGAGCCTATTGATCACGAGTCAGGAATGATTACCTCTCACCCTCTTCTGCCTAGGCAATAAATGGCTCCAAATTTCAATTCCAGGAGACACATTCAAAACAGGGGTGCTGGAGCTGTGAATAGAATTATAAATAAGGCAGAATCTAAAAGAAAGCATTCAAACCCAACAGACAGATTATAAGATATTGCTACACCCTGTAAAGGATTTAGACTTTTAAGAGTATTCACATTTTTCCCATAACAGATTGTTCCACTCATGGAAATTACAATTACTGTCATTTCTTGATACTGACAAAGAAAATTACATATATTTTCTTCAGACATGGTATTTTAACTAAGTAGTGAAATAAGGTAGCGAGTAGTTCTAAATGGGCTTCTAAAGAGATTGTTGCCTTAACTTTTTAGATCCATATGTCTTTATAAAAAGATTCTTGGGGCTTTGTTTATGCCCCAACTCTAAAGCTGAACCATGTCTAAATGGTCTGAAATACCATCGAGCCCCTAATCACGAGGCCAATTTGGCATGAAAATCTGATTGTAAAGAGCACTTTATAAAACAGTAAAAATCTATAGTCCAAGTATTACAGCAAGACCAACAGATGTCAAATAAGGTGGGGGGAAGCAGAAAATCTGTGCAAGGTAGATGCTTCTTTTTCTGAACTAAAGACATTGGTATGAGCCAGTGTTTCTAAGCTGTGTTTGGTAGAATGCTGGCTTCACAGAATCTTAATATGAATTGTGTTAAAAATAATGAAAAGGCAAGAGAAACAAAAGATAAAATGAACATATGGGACTTCATCAGGATAAAAAGCTTCTGCACAGACAAGGAAACAGTCAAAAAAACTAAGAGGCAGCCCACGGAATGGGAGAATATATTTGCAAAGGACACTACAGATAATGGTATCCAAGATCTACAAAGAACTTCTCAAACTCAATACATGAGAAACAAATAAACAAATCAAAAAATGGGCAGAAGATATGAACAGACACTTTTCCAATGAAGACATACAAATGGCTAACAGACACATGAAAAAATGTTCAAAATCATTAGCCATCAGGGAAATTCAAATCAAAACCACACTGAGATACCACCTTACGCCAGTTAGAATGGCAAAGATAGACAAGGCAAGAAACAACAATTGTTGGAGAGGATGTGGAGAAAGGGGATCCCTCCTACATTGTTGGTGGGAATGCAAGTTGGTACAGCCACTCTGGAAAACAGTGTGGAGGTCCCTTAAAAAGTTAAAAATTGAACTACCCTATGACCCAGCCATTGCACTACTGGGTGTTTACCCCAAAGATACAGACGTAGTAAAGAGAAGGGCCATATGCACCCCAATGTTCATAGCTGCATTGTCCACAATAGCCAAATCATGGAAGGAGCCGAGATGCCCTTCAACAGATGACTGGATTAAGAAGCTGTGGTCCATATATACAATGGAATATTACTCAGCTATCAGAAAGAACGAATTCTCAACATTTGCTGCAACATGGACGGCACTGGAGGAGATAATGCTAAGTGAAATAAGTCAAGCAGAGAAAGACAATTATCATATGATTTCTCTCATCTATGGAACATAAGAACTAGGAGGATCGGTAGGGGAAGAAAGGGATAAAGAAAAGGGGGGTAATCAGAAGGGGGAATGAAACATGAGAGACTATGGACTATGAGAAACAAACTGAGGAGTTCAGAGGGGAGGGGGGTGGGGGAATGGGATAGACTGGTGATGGGTGGTAAGGAGGGCACGTATTGCATGGTGCACTGGGTGTTATACGCAACTAATGGAGCATCGAACTTTACATCGGAATCCGGGGATGTACTGTAAGGTGACTAACATAATATAATAAAAAATCATTTAAAAAATAATGAAAAGAGCTGTGTGTTAAGATAAACTGCAATATTCTGTGAGATAACAAAGCCAAAAAGGGTTATCTGATTGTACAAATTCTCAGTGCTTTTAATTTGCTCAACTGCCTCACGAATGTACAAGGGTGAAAGGAGAACATGGACAGAACATTTCCCAAGCTTGTTGGAATTGAGAAAGACTCCCTGAGAAAAATTTCAAGGAATGCAAGTTCTGGGACTCCCTTGGGGAAACTCCTTTCTTAGTCCTGACGGCATGTTTGGAGACAAGGGCGGTGAGTGGGACAAAGTGTGGCCCCCAGTGCTGTAGCTCCTGTTGAAGATCTCAGTGGTCTAGGGCCCTCTGGCCATCTGGTCTGGCACTTGGGGAAACCATTCTTTTCCCCTTTCCTCTTGAGGTTCCTTTGTGAAGTTCAGAAAACAATCCACAGTGATTCAGCAGGAGGAAGCATAGGCTATAGCCCTAAAATATCAGGTTAATTTGCTTATATTCTTTGATGTTTGAGATCTTCGAAGTTCTTTTTTCCCTTGAGAGGTGAAGATGAGAAAAACAAATGCCAAATGTCGTTTTATAATGTGAAAAGAAAGTACAGTTAACAACCACACAGTGTTCCCCAATGCCTTAGCCAAAGAGCTAGAGTTGTAGTGTTCACAAACTTTGACTCTGCTGTGTTTTTAATGGGATGATTTCTGCACCCCGCCCCCCACCCCTCGGATCCAAGAATGCTAGAATCCTGCCTTGCCAATCACTTTCTGCCTGCCTTCTCCTGTGAGGTTCTGGAGAGTATTACATACCCCAGGAACAAGAACATGCTCAAAGCTATCACTTTATCTATAGCTGTTTGACTGTTGAGCTCTGGTAAAGACTTAAGATCCAAATGGGACCTTCTGGTTCCTTTTTCCTTCACAGCTTTAAATCCCAGTATCTACCATGGTCCAGCTACCAGCAACAGGAGTTGAGGAGGGGGGAGGGCAGCAAGATGGCTGGAGAATAAGCCTGAGTCAGTGTACCCACCAGCTGCAGCCTGGAGAAGAGAGAAAAGCAAGAGGGAAAGTTGACAGGTCCGCATCAAGCCTCTAAGAAATAGGCCCTGAAAACAAAAGTCCCATCAGATGGATAGCCAAGAGGTGGATTGTTTTAGTCCGTTTTGGCTGCTGTAACACAATATTACACATCGGGTAGGTTTAAACAACAACAAAGAAAGTTATTTGTCACAGTTCTGAGTGCTGGAAGTTTAAGATCAGGTGCCAGCATGGCTGGTTCTGATAAGAGCCCCTTTCCGGTCACAGACTACTGATTTCTTGCTGTGTCCTCATGTGGAGGAAGGAGCAGGTGAGCTCTCTTGGGCCTTTTTTATAAGGACAGTAATCTCTGTCCTGAGGGCTCTGCCCTCGTGACCTAATCCCTTCCCAAAGGCCCTGTCACCTAGTACCATCACACTGGGATTAGGATTCAAACATGAATTTGGGTGTAGGGGGCGGATACAATCATTCAGACCGCAGCACAATTGGGTCTCCAATGACAGAGTGAGAGAATTAGGAGTCAGCAGATTTTGCCCTGGTTATTGCCTGCTTGATTGGATGATGTGTTGTGGCCTGATGCCACCCCTGACTTCCCCTTTTCATGGAAATACCTGTAGTCCCAGCAGGGCCAAACCATACAGTAACCACGACTGTCACATTGATCACCAGGCCATGTCTGTCTGGAAGAGGGGCCCCTGGACCATGAAAGTATCTTGGCCTGGGGTCAAGATTGGGAGATGAGAGGAGATGGGGCTGGGGCCACCGCCACCTTCCTTGCTTACTGAATGAAACCACAGATATGACTCCTGTCCTTTAAAGGAATTGAGTGTGCAATTTGATTGAGCCCAGTAGAGGGGTTAGAGAAGATTAGAAGGAGACATTTTCCTCGCTCCTTTCCTTTCCTGGGTAACTGGAGCCCCATTTGGAAGGGCTGGTTTTCTATTTCTGAGCCTGGTTTGATTCTGATTCTGGCCCTGGGATTATAGACTCTATATGAATAGCTTTCTGAAAGGTCAGCTGGCCTATATATGCACCCTCAGGCACATTGAGACTTCCCCAGAGACACAGAGCTCTTCTATTAAAATTTTTTTTCCTATTAAGAAATACTTCTTATATCTAACCTCCTGCTTTTGTACTGCTCTTTGTGGAGACAGAAAACAGCTGGGTATATCTATAGGTAAGCCTTCTGTATGCTTAAAGATTCTTCGTCTTACTTTCTCGGGGCTGAAAAATTCAGTCTTAACCTCTTTTTCCAAATCTTATTTTCCTTCCTTTTCACCATATTGTAACTGTTCCAAGAAAGAATTTCCTTTAATTTGTTAATCATTAGAATCATATGGAGAACTTTCCAAACAGACCAAATTACAGATCACTTTCCAGACTTCCTGCATAAGAATTATAGAGGGCAGGGGTGGTTTGGAGCTTGGGCAGAAATTGCCATTCTTAAACAGGACAAATAAATTACTGGGCTCTTTTTGAAGTGCATGCCCAGGTTGCAGTTCTCCTTTTCTCATGAGATGGTACCTGCCCTTTAGAGGTGGGTCTCTGGCATCTAGGTTGGCAGTAACATAAGGGATGAAGGGATATCTGATCCAAACAATGCCAAACAGAGTCTTTTCCCCAGAATTTGGAAATGGAACTAAGAGACAGGTCAGTTTCTGAGAGTGACAGGAAGTATGACATGACAAAAATGGAGACACCAAGTTATGACGTGAAGATAGTAGAGAGAGATGGTCTGCAGGGAGGAGGTAGAGAAGAATGCAAACTATTCTAATGATGCTTTAAGCTCTGGTTCCAGTCTCTGCATTGCTGCCCTGGAGCTCCATGAGACAGTCAATGTCCTATGCGGTGACATTCTCTTTGCTTAACCTAGCTAAAACAGATTTTCATTACCAGACACCCAAAGGGGCCTGACCAAATACAGAACTAACAGCAGGACTGGAACAGGAAGACAAGCTATGTCTTCTCTCCCTATTGACTCACTATGGAACTCTATTTTGCTTTCCTGAGAGGAAACATGCCTCCTTGACTTCTGAAGAATATTTCATTGTCTGACTAGACAATTTTAACACACCTCAAACTCTGAATGAGTGCTGAATGGCCTACTATGGAAAAATCTTCCCAATCATTTTCATAGGAGAAACAAAACAAAACAAAAACCTCACTAGTATTTACTAACTGATGCATTTACCCAACAACATGTAAAGTCAATACTGTTATTGGCCCATTTTACAGGTGAGAAAAATAAGGCACAGAAAAGGTAAATAACTTTCCTTGGGTCACAGAGCTGGTAAATTGTTGAGCCAAGAGTTGAAGCCAGATTTAACTACGGAGTCCAGGATTTCAACCACTTTGCTGTACCTGCATTGAAACCAAAACTCAATGGTTGAAAGCAAAACTCTTGAGGCTACCTGAGAAGTAATGTGCAAATACTCATTTCTTTTTTTTTATAATAATATTTTTTTATTATATTATGTTAGTCACCATACAGTACATCCCTGGTTTTTGATGTAAAGTTCGATGTTTCATTAGTTGTGTAAAACATCCAGTGCACCATGCAATATGCGCCCTCCTTACTACCCATCACCAGCCTATCATGAAAAAGGTCGTGTCATGAAAAAGGTTGCTGTGGCTGATGTCATAGAGGTTGCTGCCTATGCTCTCCTCTAGGATTTTGATGGATTCCTGTCTCACATCGAGGTCTTTCATCCATTTGGAGTTTATCTTGGTGTATGGTGTGAGAGTGGTCAAGTTTCATTCTTTTGCATGTAGCTGTCCAATTTTCCTAGCACCATTTATTGAAGAGACTGTCTTTTTTCCACTGAATGTTTTTTCCTGCTTTATCAGTTGCCCAAAGAGCCGGGGGTCCATTTCTGGGTTCTCTATTCTGTTCCATTGGTCTATGTGTCTGTCTTTGTGCCAGTACCATGCTGTCTTTGTGATCATAGCTTTGTAGTACAACTTGAAATCCGGCATTGTGATGCCCCCAGCTTTGTTTTTCCTTTTCAACACTTCCTTGGCAATTCGTGGCCTTTTCTGGTTCCACACAAATTTAAGGGCTGTTGTTCCAGTTCTTTGAAAAATGTCATTGGTATTTTGATCAGGATAGCATTGAAAGTGTAGATTGCTCTGGGTAGCATGGACATTTTAACTATGTTAATTCTTCCAGTCCATGAGCATGGAGTATTTTTCCATCTTTTTGTGTCTTCTTCAATGTCTTTCAAGAGTGATTTGTAGTTCCTAGAATATAGATCCTTTACGTCTCTGGTTAAGTTAATTCCAAGATAACGTATGATTTTTGGTGCTATTGTAAATGGGATGGATTCCCTAAATTTCTCTTTCTTCAGTCTCATTGTTCGTGTATACAAGAGCAAATACTCATTTCTGTACCAAGAGAGCCCTCCAATTTGGACTCTACAGGAAAGAGCAAGGAGGAAGGTGGATTAGAGGGCTCTGGCAGTTTCATAGATGAGTCAGGCTTGCCCTGAAGCCAGAGAGAGGTAGGGATAGAGGATATTGCCATCTTAATACCCATTTCCTCCTGTAAACAGATCTCTTATTTTCTTAAGATATCCATTCCTTCTCAACGTGGCTCATGTGCTAGGGGCGGCTGGCCTCCAAGAAAAGACCTTATTTGTCTGAGGATAAAACCCACCCCCCTTGCCATTAATTGGGCATGTGACCCAATTCGGAACAATTAGATGAAAGGAGAGGCGCTCTTGGGAGCTTATAAGACAACTTTGTCTTAATCTTATGTGAAAAATTTCAGAAGAGAGTCCCTTTTTGATCTGGATATATTTTTATCAGTTAACTACTGCCACAAAAATGCTGCCTTAGCAAAAACCCACAAAACCTCAACACCATAGAGCAATAAGCATCTACTTGGTCCAAGCCTTTCTAATTAGAGCAATTCAGTTATCCTGACATTGGCTGGGCCCTCTAATGAGTCCAGAGATCAGCTAAGCTAGCTAGCATTATATATCAAAGTCTCCCATTTCTTCCCAGGACTAGTGAACTAGCCTACACATGTTGTTCTCAAGGCAATGGCAGAGTTGTAAGAACACCAGTGGAGATACATAATATAGCTTAAGCCTAGGCTCCATCACATCTACCAACATCTTAGTGGCCAAAGAAGGTCACATGGCTAAGTTTCACATCAAGCCCACCTGCCATGAAGTCATAGTGTATCAGATGGCCAAGCCCAACATCAATGGACCGGGAAAGTCTGCTTTTTCCTGGGAGTGATGGGGAGGGTGATAAATATTTTGAGCAATAATCCAGTCCACCCCAGGCCCTTGCATAGATGTGAAATTCAGGATAATGACAGACCACCTCCCTTTCAGCCTCCAGATAAAGCCAGCACACACACAGAAGAGGTGACCTGAGAGAACCCCAGAAGAACAGAGTTGGAGCCACTAGATCGTATCAACCCCAAGTTCTAGCTGACATCCAGACTTCAAGTAATGTTGGCCAAGTTTGACACTATTTGAGCTCATTTGAGGTAGATTTTCTGGTACTCGTGCAGAAACTCTCCCAATTCAGAATTTTCTTTTGGAACGTTTAGGAACAGAGTCCCAGAGATGTGAAAAAACAGCATGTTGGTAATAAGCAATACAGAGCTTAAAGAGATAACAGTTTTGTTTTGTTTTGTTTTGTTTTTCCAAGTGTTTTGTCCTTAGAAACCCAACCATCTCATCCTTTTATTGCTCACTCACCTTGCAGTAGATCTATTTTTTCTTCATTTTGTGCAATTCGATTCATTCTCAGATGTTTGTTCATCTGACCTTCCAGTTGGTATGGTAACAGCCTGCCTGAACCATGGCATTTATTATTCACTGCAAGTTCTTGTCAAGTCAGTAAGAATTAGGTTTGCCTTCTTTCAAGCAGTCCAGAAGACTAAGTCATTAAGGAGGAAAGGTGGCCCTATACCCCTATCGGGGTTGATGCTTGAAATTCTCCTGTTAAAACTCTACCACTTTCTTGTGCTCACATTTTTGAAGTGGTTCCTTCCTTTCTGTAGAGCTCTTGTTTCCTAGCTGTAGAAGGTAACATTTATTTCCACCCTCCACCCGTCATGTTACATTAACAACAGGACACAAATTGAGTGGGCAGTTAGTCGATGGATTTGTAAAAGCCACATTAAAAAATACTGGAAGGAACAAAGGGTAATATCTCAGAATAAGGATTGGTCATATAAAATAATATGTACAAAGGTTTACTATATACCTAAAACTCAACTAAGAAGTTCTTAACACCCTGGAGGGTAAAACATTGAGTAAGAACATGGCTAAAATCCACTGGGAACCTACTGTGTGGTGAACACTATATGAAGCCCATCATGCACATTACTTCACCCTGTCCTCACAATAAACCTAGGAAATGATTAGGATTACCTCCATTTTAGGGAGAAAATGACTAATTTTTCCAAGTTCTAATAGCTGACATGTGACGGTGGGGGTTAGAATTTGAATTGAGACTTGTAAGGCCATTTTATTTATACTATGCTGTACTTCCTTGAACAAAAGCACGGTGATTATGGGTGTAGACTTGCCTATGAGAATAGTAAAATCTGGCCCTGCCATCTACTCATTGTATGACTTTGGCCAAATTATTTAACTTTCCTGTGCTTCAGTTTCTTCATTTATAGAATAAGGATAATCCTAGTATTAACCTTTGAGTGTAGTCCTCAGAATTAAGTGAGTGTACATAAAACACTTAGCACAATGCATGAGCACAATGAACTCTCAAATGATGGCTGTTTTTATAATAGAGTGAATGCTGGGTAAAACACTGTCCACTAGTATGTTCTGTGATGATGGAAATGCTCTAGATCTGCATTGTCTAATTCTGGAGGCTCTAGCCCCATGTGACTTTTGAGAACTTAAAATGTGGCTAGTGCAACTGAGGAAGGGAATCTTTTATTTCATTTCATTTTAATTAGTTAAGATTTTTTAAAAAGATTTTATTTATTTATTTGACAGATACAGAGACAGCCAGCAAGAGAGGGAACACAAGCAGGGGGAGTGGGAGAGGAAGAAGCAGGCTCATAGCAGAGGAGCCTGATGTGGGGCTCGATCCCATAATGCTGGAATCACGCCCTGAGCTGAAGGCAGATGCCCAACCGCTGTGCCACCCAGGCGCCCCTAATTAGTTACAATTTAAATTTAAATAACCACATGTACTTGGTGGCTCCCATATCAGACAGCACAGGTGTAGAATGTGCAGATACAATATGTACAAAAAAGAATAAGGTATGATTCCTGTTTCTGAGAATCTTATGGTTTAATGGAGGAAAAAGTTAACAAATGATTAGTAAGCATGCTAATAGGTATTGTAGGGCAGCTATAGACAAAATTCTATGGAAACTCAAACAGCAAGGGACTAATTTGTGCCTGGAGATCAGGGAGAGCTTTTTAGAGGAAATGACATTGAGTTAGGCCTTGAAGGGTGAGTAAAGATTCAATTCATTCATTCAGCAGATATGTGCTGAGAGTCTCCTCTAGGCCAGCCACTAAGTTTGAGAGAGTAGATGATTGTCAAATGAGAGGTAAAGGTAAGGGCGCAGAGGAAACATCTCTTTCTGTTGGTTAGACTGTTTGAGGAGGTCCTGTCATCAAAGGTAGAACTTGAACTGTCCCTTGAATCACATATAGGACTTGGATGATGCTGAGAGCTGAGGGAGGACATTCCAGGTAAGAAGAACAACATGAGTAAAGAGGTGAATATGGGACCAGTAGCCACCACTAGACCAGCCTAAATGAGGTAGAGAACAGGATTCGAGGACAGCTATGGTGAGGTCCCACTGGAGATGATGGTAAAGTGGGGGGAGGGTATGAAGCAGGCTATGAATGGTGGTTAATGGCTCTTATCTTTATGCCACTGGAGATTTTGAAGTCACATGTTGCAAATTGTATAAAGTTGTGTGACAGATGAGCTCCAAGTGCTTCTGAAAAACAGAGGCAGAAGGTTCATTAGGGAAGGCACCCCCCCCACACCCCCCAGAAAGGCAGCATTCAGTTTCTTGGTATTCTTGTTGCCAGCATCCATTCCCTTCCCATAGCCTCACCTGTTTCCCCCATGTCCCTTTGAGGGAAGTCTGGTCCAGGGGGTCTCTCCAGGGTGTACTTTGCACTTCAGGGACACTCAGGCACTGCCCCTGGACTCAAGCGTTCGGTGCCATAGAGGGGACAGTTAGAGGTCAGAACATCACTGTTGCATTGTGTCAAGAGCAGTAATGCAGAGGCAGCATGTCCTGATGACATGGTGGCAGCATGAGTCATGGCCCGCGCTTTTCTCAGAGTCTGAGGCCCTTGCCATTCTGATATATTTCCACTAGGTCTCTTTCATTTAAGGTCATCAGAGTCTGTGTCTGTTACTTAAGGCCAAGAACCCTGGCTGACCCATTTGAAAATAATGCGGATTCCTGCAAATGGGAAGTGCTTGGTCGTGGCCCTGACTCTGCCCTAACCTGTCATTTCCAAAAAGTACTCCATCCCTGGGCTTCATGCTCTTGTTTCCCTAACAAGGGATCCACACTCGTGATTTCTAAGGGGCCTTTTGAGCAAACATCCAAGGCCTAGACAATGGAAACGGAAGGAAAGGATGGCTGCAAGATGTATTTTACAAACACATAAGACTCAGTGGCTGATTGCATCGAGAAGGCAAAGTGGGGTGAGTGAAAGACGGCTCTGTGCTTTAGAACCTGAAGGAAAAAAGAAATATTTACTTTCAAATTACCCAAAACCACTTTTGCCATTCTTTTTTTTTATTATATTATGTTAATCACCATACAGTACATCCCCGGATTCCGATGTAAAGTTTGATGCTTCATTAAGTTGCGTATAACACCCAGTGCACCATGCAATACGTGCCCTCCTTACTACCCATCACCAGTCTATCCCATTCCCCCACCCCCTCCCCTCTGAAGTCTTCAGTTTGTTTCTCATAGTCCATAGTCTCTCATGTTTCATTCCCCCTTCTGATTACCCCCCTTTTCTTTATCCCTTTCTTCCCCTACCGATCCTCCTAGTTCTTATGTTCCATAGATGAGAGAAATCATATGATAATTGTCTTTCTCTGCTTGACTTATTTCACTTAGCATTATCTCCTCCAGTGCCGTCCATGTTGCAGCAAATGTTGAGAATTCGTTCTTTCTGATAGCTGAGTAATATTCCATTGTATATATGGACCACAGCTTCTTAATCCAGTCATCTGTTGAAGGGCATCTCGGCTCCTTCCATGATTTGGCTATTGTGGACAATGCAGCTATGAACATTGGGGTGCATATGGCCCTTCTCTTTACTACGTCTGTATCTTTGGGGTAAACACCCAGTAGTGCAATGGCTGGGTCATAGGGTAGTTCAATTTTTAACTTTTTAAGGGACCTCCACACTGTTTTCCAGAGTGGCTGTACCAACTTGCATTCCCACCAACAATGTAGGAGGGATCCCCTTTCTCCACATCCTCTCCAACAATTGTTGTTTCTTGCCTTGTCTATCTTTGCCATTCTAACTGGCGTAAGGTGGTATCTCAGTGTGGTTTTGATTTGAATTTCCCTGATGGCTAATGATTTTGAACATTTTTTCATGTGTCTGTTAGCCATTTGTATGTCTTCATTGGAAAAGTGTCTGTTCATATCTTCTGCCCATTTCACTTTTGCCATTCTTAGTTGTTGTATCCATTTGACCAAAGAATCAGAGTTTAAAAAATATCCTTTTGTTCTCCCTTCTTTGTTAATCCCCTGCCAAGAAGCTCTGCCTGTAACTGGGCAGATCCATCAGGAGCTCCTCAGTCATCAGAAGCTTCGTAACTCACTGCCAGTGGCGTTGCTGCTGTGATCTGGACTTCAGAGTTGGAGGAAGGGCATCTGGAACAAACAGTCCAGGCAGGGCTTGGCGGTGTGTCCTGCTGGATGTAGCAAGTGACACTCTGTTCCAGATGCACCTGTCGGCTCCTTATCCATTCCTCACATACAGCAAACCTTTGGCTCAGCCTTTCTCCTTTTTTGCAAGGACTTCTAGACTACTCTCTGACACGAAAGATCTAATCCGCCCTTCAAATACAAGCTCGTGCTCTTCACTGAGTAAATGTGCTTTGGGCTGGGCTTTGTGCTTGGTACCAGCAATGCAAAGATAAAAGGACACAGTCCCCAGTCTCAAGGGGCTCCCATCAGCTGGGCCCAGGTGTTGTCCCCAGGCCCCCACCTTGTCATTCATTTCGTCTGTAAATGCAATGTGGGCCAGTTTCTGAGGACAGGGACACTTTCTCTATTCTTAACAATGACTCTACACCCAGAGTGGGTGTTCAAATGTACTCACTGAGAACCACACTATGCTTTGTGTGGGGTGAAAGCCTTTTTGTACAGTAGTGAAGAGAGCATACCATGGAGTCACACAAATTGGATTCAAGTCCCCCATCCAAACCTAGCTCGGTGATTTATTAAGAGGGTGACTGGAGAAGCTATTTAACCTCCGTGGGCTTCAGTTTTCTCATCTGTAAAACGGAGGACGGGTAATAATAGCATCTATTACTTGGCATTTAAGCAATGGATTGGGTTGCCTTATAGAACGGTCTCAGTGTCCAAGGCTGCTGCTTTGTTTTAATTACTAGAGAGCCCCAAGGATGTGGTGCATAATTCATAGTGCCAGAGGGACAATGGCCTGCCTGCCCCTTTTGCCCCCCACTTTCTTTATTTCTCTGTTCTTTCTCACCCTTCCTTCCTTTCCTTTTTTTCCCTCTCTGTGTCTCTCTCTCTGTCTTCTCTCTCCCATTCTCCCTCTCTTTCTCCCCTCCACCTCCATCAGAGTAAGAGAAATTATTAGCTATAAATTGTATTTAATTGCAAGAAAATACTGAACAGACTCAGTGAATTAAATCTAGACTGTGTCCTCTTTTCTAAGAGGACAGACCTTACTTTTCTCCTCATGATGATGAGGTCCAAGTACCTCTTGTGCAGCCAATTTACTCCGAATTCCCCCCCATGCAGACACACCTAAAAACCTGACCCAAAATTCTAGTGGAAAGAGAACAAAGCATAAATACATTTTCTTTTTTTTTTTCTTTTTCAGAATTACTGACTGATTTTCTGGCAGTGGTATTCTGGCTCTACAGGAAAAGAAAAAAGAAAAAAAAAACCAAGAAAGAAAAAGAAAAGGAAGAAAGCCCTAAGTGCTTGCCAATCTTTGTGGTGTGAGTACTCCCATCATGGTTGAATTCAAGCTTCTAGCATAAAATTCTAGAACACAGAGTAGGGAGAGGTACATACTGTCCTCCCTCAGGAGATACTCTGGTGTTTGCCACTGTTCAGAAACCTGCAGACATGGCCCCAGTGTCAGGCCTGTCTAGCCCCCCCACACACACACCCAGGGACTTGGTCCTAGCCCACAACAGCATGTCCCAATCAGGTTTCCTGACTCTGTTGTCCATCCCTACTTCCATCTGTCAAATATCCTTCTGAAACCCAGATCAGAATATGTGACTTCCCTGCTATATACTCCCTGAGGGCTCACCTTGGCCAGCCTGAGGCCCTCCACCCCTTCTTTCACCCTTGTCCAGAGCTACTCCCGGCCTCTCATCTTGATGCAAACCCTATGACATCTTCCTGTCTTTGCTCATATCTAACTTGCTGCTTGGAATGCTGTTCTCAGAACTCCCATTCTTGCTCCTGTGTCTGCCTGGGGAACTGCAGTCATCTCCAAGCCTGGCTGGGAGGCCTTATTCCCCTTGGTGTTCTGATCCTCCATCTATCCTAAACTACATGGCATCACTTACTCCCTTACCAGGGTCCCCTTGACACCATTCTGTCATATTCTATGGTGAGATATGAACTGGTTTCTTGTATCTCCAGGTCCTAAGATAGTGAGGAGGCTGTGGGTCCAGGATTGATCATTCATTCATTCATTCATTCATATATGCACTGAACAACTATTTATGGAGTGCCTGTTATGTGTCAAGCATTGTGCTGGGTGAGACTGGAGTGGAGTGAGGAATAAAACAGATCTTCCTCTTCTCTGGTGAAGTTCATAGTGGACTGAGGAGTAAAAGCATGGAATAAATAGAAAATAAACATGTCATTGCAAATATGTTCAATGAAGAAAAAGAACAGAATAACAGGAGAAAAAGTCCCACTAGTGAAAGGTTTTTAAGTTTTCAAGAAACCTGTAATATAACATTTTAAGGGACAGGGGCCTCACTCAGCAAACGGAGCACCAAGACATGAATCGCATTGTGTAGCAGGCACCTCAACCTGCCAGCTTATTAGTAAAAGCAAGGGTGGCGCAGTATTTGTATCTGTGGCCTGCTGGACTAGATTTCCAAGCCAGCTCTGCTGTAAGGGGCTTGAACTGAGGTCATCAAATGTGGAGGGGCTGGGGGGATGAACACATAGAACACAGGCTTCTAAGAGAAAAATGGAGAAGGCAGCGAGCAATGCACAGGAGACCTAGGCCACCCCAGCACGAGTGTGTTGCTGCAGAACAAGCACGTGGCTTGTGTGGTGCGCGGGCTCTATCCTGTCCCTGCTCTGATGATGGGGAGAAGGCTGCCCGGGCTGGAAGGGGAGGGTTTAGATGAGGGCTGCTCTGCATTAAAGCTGAGAAGGTGAGTGGAGATGGTTGAGCTCTGTTTTATATCTTTGTATCTCTATTAATTTTTTAAAAATTGTCTCTAGTGATAGAAAATTCAAATAAAATAGACTTGAGGGAAGAAAAAGGAAAGGATGAATGGGTTCAAGTAATTAAAAAATCCATAGTTACACCCAATGCCCAGATCTTTGTTTTTAAAATCGTTCCCCAATAAAATGAACTATGCTCCATGGAGCACTGACTAATTCTAGAACTGAGGCAGAGAATGTACAGTAATGAGCCTGGAGCATCTTCTAGTGCAGAAAGTAAGAAAGTGCTCAAAACTCAAACGCACACACAAACACACACACATTCAAGGATAAGGAATGTCAAAGGAACATAGCAGCCAACTGAACAAACAAGCCAAAGGTCAAAGCTGGAAGAATTTGAGTCACAAAAATAAATGGAAAGTATTGAATTAAAAACCAAAGTATAAAACGAGTCCATACCAATCACCATAAATAAGTGATTGAATAAATAAATGAGGGAGAAGAGATAAATCTACGTGGTAGAATTCCAGAGTAAGTAGATACCCTGTCCACAAGAGACAGAGCATAATACCCCCTGCAGTAAGCATTCACTGTGCAAAATGACTTCCTTCTAAAGAGTACAATATAGAAAGGGGAAAAGAGTAGCTTTATGGTGAAGAAACCTAAAAACACACTACTTCACCCAGGTAATTAAGATTGGCATCAACAATGATAAGTCATGTTGATGGCATACCCTTCATTAAATGTGTTGAGTATGGCACTTTACTATGCAGCCTTCCTCCCCAAAACCCATAAACCAGTCTTATCATAAGAAAAACACCAGAAATCCCAACTGAGGAACATCCTACAAAATACCTGTCCCGTACTTCTCACAACTGTCAAGGTCACCAAAAAAAAGGCAAGTCTAAGAAATGGCCTTAGTCCAGAGGACCCAAAGGAGCATGATGACTAACTGTACTGTGGTATCCTGGATAGGATGCTGGAACAGAAAAGGAGCAATGACTAAAAACCAAGTAAATCTCGATGAAGCAGGGACTTCAGTTAGTGATGTATCAATATGGGCTTTAGTGTAATGTGTCATACTATTATAAGATGTTAACAATGGAAGACACTGGGTATGGGGTATATGGGAATACTCTGGACTATCCTCACAATTTATCTGTAAATCTGAAACTATTATGAAATTAATAGTTTATTGAGAAATTTTTTTAAGTTCATAGCTAAACAACGTCAAGTATGGCTACATCTAGGATCTCATATTATGTTAACCAGAACTTGTCTCTCCATCTTTCAGACGTATTGGCTTAGCTTTCAGCATGGCTCCCTTCACTCACTAGAACCCTAACAGCTCCAGACCTACATTATCCTTGTGGAAGGGAAGTTCTGTACCTAATAATTGCAATCAAAGCTTTAGACTTGGGTCACGTGCCCATCCCGGAATCAACCAGTGGGGCCAGGTGGTGTGGGACTATTACTGACCAGGCCTAGATCACATGTCAATCTCTGGAGCTTAGGGTACAATGAGCCCAACCCCCACCCAAAAGGCTGAGAGTAGAGACAGCTTGTTACTTAAACAAAGTGCGTATTAGGTCTGGTACCATGCTGCTGAGGGGACCAGCTGCTCTGCCTCCACTCACGGCCTACTCTCCAGTCCTCTAGGAATTTTCCAGTTTCTATTGAGAATGGAGACAACTTCTAGGTTAATGGGCAGATCCCTTTGTACCAGACTTTCTTGATGGTGTCTGGCCACCCTACAAGTAGGCCAGACTTGGTCAGTGGCCACCTTTGCTTGAACCAAAGACCGCTATGTCCTGGGGCTACTTACCTGAGTGATAGGGTAGTTTCAGCAAGAAAAGAAAGTTAGGCCAGACAAACAGTGGGATTGGAAAGCCCTAGATACTGTTTCACACAAATTTTTGGTGGGAAAAAATTTATTTTTTGTGTGTCCTAATTTGCACCTACTTGAGGAACTTTTAATTCCTCTAATCATTTCATTCTAAAGATAATGCCATTTGGTCTATACCTTTTCCTTCCAATACCTTGGTATAAAAGCATTGCCTTTAGCTTTTTCTGCTTTCCATGAGTTCTCTCATTCAATTTTTGGCTCTGTACTTTAACCAGAATATGTATAAGGTAGAACGCAAAAGCCTTCTTTTATGAAGCATTGTCACCAACATGTCAGCCCAGTGTCAAAGTAGCTCCAGGGAGAAAGATGGAAATAGACTGGTTCTATCTATGAGTGCTAGAAGCGTACGTTAAAACCTCCCATTTTTAATCTCTTTGTAAAATATTTCTTCAAGAAGTTGTGCATTGCAAAATACAATATAACATTCATATCAAGTGATACAGGAATTGCTTTAAGCAAAACTTGTACTCTGTATAATGAATACTGCAATAAAAATACATATTCATTTCTTGATCACAAATCACAGCAATTTAAGCCATCTTCTCCCTAGCTTTAGTGTTTGGAGGGAAGAATGTATGTGTGGGTGCCTCCCCCTTGAACAGAGGCACATTCTTGTATGCGAGGAAGCCTGTCTGCGTGCCATATTGCATGGAGCTCGTTTATTTCTAAGCCTTTCTCATTAGGGTTCTAGAAGTGATGGTGAAGCCATCATTTGAAACACAACCAATGAAGCACTGCTGTGATCACAGCACAGTAGGAAAGTAATCCATTTTTAAAATGTGAGTTTGTTCAAGTTGTCCCATAACATATAACCTTGAATATATCGTTTCAGTCCTGAGTTTAAAGGATAGAAAAATCCAAGTCATCAAAGCAGTTTAGATTTTCTTAAGTGAAAAACCTTCCTCTTTGGGTATTGTTGAAACATGATTTAAGTGCCATGATAATGGGTTTCAAATAAGAGGATTTCCAAGGTCACTCCAGAATTAGGAGAACAGTGAGGAACCTGAATCTTCTTCTTTTGACCAAGGGAGCAAATAAATGCTCCATCTATGACCACTTTGCCTTCTGGCCATAGCCTCTGAGGATTTGGACAGCCTTCAAATCTTCATTGGTGTTAGCATGAGAGGCGTTCAATGCATGTCTTCCTGATCACCAGAGGTTCCATTTGCCTGGTGTCCTAGAGATCTGCCCCCTCCTTTTTATTCTTCTCCCAGATCTGAGGGGAACTCTGTTAAGCATACAACAAACATTAGCTCAGTTGCTTCTCTCCTGAGCTTTAGCATGGGGCCTGGTACATGGTTGGTTCTGAGAAATATTTGCCAATTCGGTGAATAAACAACCTATGAGGTTATGACTATTTCTTCTTTGCTTTTCAGAGGTGTGGGCAGACTCACAGGGTTATGTCACTTCTTGGGAGCCCATTTGGTTCTAGGGCCCTGGCTCTCATATTCTCTCTTGTGCCACCTCTAACACCTCGTTCTCTCATTTGGCTCTCGTGTGTCCTGCAAGTGGTTTTCAGGACAAAACTCAAGACTATAGAGATTTTAAGGTGATTTAGAACACACTGAATTTCATAACCGCTATTGTCTCGTTATTATTGGCAGCTTGGGAGTTGTGAGCTGTTCAACACACTAAATTGGAATGCAGCCTGAGAAGGAGGGTTTCTGAGAGGCATGGTAGCTGCCCAGAATACCTCTTTGACTAGCAAAGTTAGGATGCTTGCTCTATAGGGTACCTAAGAGATGAATTAGGTACCAACTGGCCTCCTTTCCCCAATTTGTCCCCAAACTGCCTCCAGAGTTCTTTCTAAAAATGTGGGCTTTTGCCTATGAGTAGACTTCCTATTGTCTCCTGTGTAAACAACCAAGTCTAAAGCATGGCATGCAAGTCTTCTGGATGAACCATGTGGTCAGTCTTTCTACAACCATCCCATTTTTTCCCCTTTTGTAGCAGCTATGTGGGATATAAAGACCAGCTGTTCATTTTTAAAGACGGCTCTGACTGCTCTCTTCGAAAAGTATAACCCCATACTTATTGTCACAATGATTGATTAAGGTGTCCCAGATTTATGTCACTTGGCCCTTGTCCCTCTGTGCCACAGAGATTGGTTCAGGGGTGAGTCAGTCTTTATAAAGCCCAGGACTCCTGTTGGATAGTCTCAGGAGCAGGTTTTCTTTCTTCCCTTGGATGTTACTTGGGAAGCATATAACCTTGGTAGTTGGCAGCCACTCTGTGACCATGAGGGACCTCTGGTGTTAGGACAAAGAAGATATTACAAAAGAGAGAAGAGTAGAAATGTAAAGAAATCAGCTCCTTGGTGATATGATCAGGTCTTTATATCAAACCAGTCTGACTCTCTAGGTATCCATGTTTCTAAAAGCTATAAACTTATCTATGTCAAAAAAAAACCAATAAGCTGTTGTTATAGTTTGGGCCAGTTCAAGCTGGGTTTTCTGTAATTTGCAACTAAAAGCTTTCTGACGGATATGCTGCTTATAAAATAGTCACAGTATTACTTTTTAAGATTTACCTCTGCTATTCCCTGCATGTATCAAAGGTTTTACCTGAACAGCACTGCTCATTCCTTGTACATTTTCACATATGGTCCCCTCTGTCCTCACTATCTTACTTCCCTCTCTCTATTGTAAACTCCTACTCATCCTACAAAATCCAACTCAATATAACCTCCTCTAAAAATCTGCCTGCTCTACTTCAGTTCATCCCAGAAAGAATTAATGGCTCCCTTCTTAGTGTTGCTCAAGCATTACTTATGTAGCTATATTGGAGCAATTTAAACACATTTATCAATTTAGCAGCTCATATGGATCTGTCAGGCAATGTGCTTTGTAGGTATTACCTTGTTTAACCTTTATACCTGTCCTATGATATCATATTAATATCCTAATTTAAATGTAAAGAAACAGTTTAGAGAGGTAAAGGACTTATCTAAGAGTCTACAGCTTGTAAGATAGTGGGGTGGGGTGAGAGCTGGGACTTAGATCGTTTAATTCCAGAATCTGGGTTCTTAACCTCTGCACAGTATTCTCTTCACAGCTAGTGACTTCTTTGAAGCCAAACTCTACCTTTTATTCATCGGTGCCTGAATGTTCTAGGCAGTCAGAAATGCTAGCAGGTTAAGCCAATGAATGAATGGGGGGGGGGAATGGATCCATTTATGCCCTTCACACCACAGATGAGGAAACCAGAACTCAGACGGTGTAAGTGATGTGTGTGCTGGGTTACAGCACAGATACCATTTTCTATTGTACATACAGACACCATACAAACTTTTTCTATAACATCCTGCCACTTTGGGAAGAAAATTATATTTCCTCTAAAAGAAGCTCCCCAAAGCAAAAGGATAAAAATAAAATCCAAAGCTGCCTGGACTTGTCTCTCCTCCTGGAACCAGTAATATGTCCCTCTTGGTTGAGTCCGGAATGAAGCAGACCTCTTCATCCCCTTCTCTAGAATTCAGGTTGTATCTTTTGTTAACTCTCTTTGAGTTTTTACTGACGCCTAAACTAATTTGAGGTGAAAAGAGAATAGAGCCAAATCACATTCAAGTCCTGGCTTGGGAGGCCTATTTATAAGTACTTAGACATCAGGTTTGGAAAGAGGAAGGGGGTTTGAGCACAAAATCCAAAAGAACACTGAAAATAAGAAGTAGAATCACGCGTCATCCTAATTAGCCAGCAGTGGAGTAAAAATTCTGCACTTCTGTCATGTTGCCACCATGCAAGAGCAGACTGTGACATTAGTTTAATTACATAAATTTATGAGATGGAAGGAACAACTTCTATGATTGTTCAAACAATATTCCTATTCAAATTGCTGTGCAATATCTTTATTTAGTCTTTAAGTATTTATTAAAGCGATTCATTTTTCAATGAAACCCTCAAACTACCTGTATTTTAATGACTTGAGGGACTCTTTTAATTTCCCTCCTCTAATTTCTTTAAATGTGTATCCTCATCACACACCATGTTCCACAAGCCTGTCAACCAGTGTACATTTAATATCTGCTTTCAACATGGACCAGCACCATCGGCATCACTGAGATGGAGAACAGCAGGAAAGTCCTCCAGAAGAAGTGATTCTCTAGGGGCTGACATCTTCCTCATCAGCATCATTGTAGCTCCCGTTTTTGGCCATCTACTGGTTCCAGCATTGTACTTACTAAGCAGTTTCCGTCCAGCATCTCTGAGCCTCCGGGACTTCCCTGCTCACAGCTCCTTCTCATCTTTAGCTGGGCATGTTCTGATGGGACATTTATCTGAGAAGAAGGTCTCTGGCTCTGATCAGGTTTCCAGGGGTATTTATGGCTCAGAAATAGATGATTGAGAGATGATTGAGAGAGAGAGAGAGAGAGAGGGAGAGAGTGGGGGAGAAAGAAAGAAAGAGAGTCAGGAACCACCATGGTAGAGAGAGAGAGCCCGGAGTGCCCTGGGGACCCTATGGGAGGCAGCGTCAGGGTAGCGCTCTGCCATCAGTGGGGCCGAGCAGAGGATGCCTATGGTGTAACAAGTCACTAGAGATGCTCAAGATTGACAGAGCCATACAACATGGATGTTGTTGAGTGAATAACAACTATAATCTTCCATTCATACGAAGTTCAAAACCAGGCAGAGTTAACCTACAGCAATATAAGTCAAAAGAGTGGTTCTCTTGGTGGGGGGAGGGCATCAACTGAGCAGGGAGGTCCAGGCGGGCTCTCTACCAGGGGTCTGCCAAAATTTTCCTCAGGCAGCTAGTAAAGATTGTAGGCTTTGAAGCTGTAATGCCTCTGTGGCAACTACTCAAATAGCCCGAGACAAGATGCAAACAGCGGTGTGGTTGTATTCTGATAAAACTATTTTTACAAAAATTGGCAGGTGGGATTTGGCCCACAGGCCTGAGTTTTCTGACTCCTGATCTATACCTCCATGTGGTTGGTGATTACATGGATCTGTGTAAAAAAAAAACTCAGAGCTGTACAGTTACAATTGGTATTTTATTATATGTTTATTTTGTCTCCGTTAAAAAAAGAAAGTAAAAAATCCATGAAGAGATTAAACCACAAAACAAAACAAAAAAAAGAAAAAAGTTTCTTAGACTCCAGATAGGATGTTCCTGGAATGAACAAGAGTCTGGAATCCAGAATCCATCCTCACATCTGTCCCTAACCCTCCCTTGACTGGAGCCAGCTGGAGGGAGCCCCCTACTCCTTGGTACAAAGAAGACTTTCCAGAACACCCCACCAGTTATGACCTCCCTCCTTGACCTGACCAGAGAGGTTCTGAAGTCTGAATCACCTGCCCCAGATCACACAGCTCACACACAGATGTGCCTGGCGCACACCGCACACCGCAGTCCTTGTGAATGCCTTGAAAACTCTCCAGCCCCTCTTCCCTTGGGCAGAGATAAGTGAGCTGCATTTCCTAGGACTTGAGTCTGCCTCACCTTGGAGTTAGCTCATTGCTGTCTGCCCTTTGCATTCTCATGCTCCAGCTCATCGGCAATTGTTTGTTCTTAGTGCTAAACTTGACAGAGGACAGAGAAAAACACATAGCCAAGGTCAGAGAGCAGCAAACTCTCTCCTCCATTAAGTCTGTCTTCGTCTTTAAACAGCGTGATCAAAAAAATCACTTGTGTTTTCTCTGAGCAGCCTGCAGCTTGGTGGGGGTGAGTGTCCTCTGCAAGCTCTCCCCTCCCCTGGCTATCCCTTCGCTTCCCCACACCTATCCCACTGGCCTGGGTGAGGACGCAGGAGAGAAAAGGGATGCCATCTTACTTAGCTATAACCCTTAGGGTTTTCCAAAAGCTGTCTATTAGATGAAGCAAAAGAGGAAGAGAAGCTATTTTTCTGGGCACTTTAGGTCTGGAGAACTCTGGCTACTTGAACCAGAAGCAGGCTCTTTGTTTTGTTTTTGTGTTAAATTGTCTATAATTTGGACGGCTTCACCTGTGTCAGGAAATGTATTTTGTACCCCCATATTTTGCACCTGCACCATGAGGAAGATCCTCGAGTGGCAGGAAAGATGCTTGAGAGCCGTGCACACTTGGGTCTCCCTGGTCGCACTCAGCCAGGAAAGGGGAGCCCTGCAGCTTATACACTTGCCCGGGCAGGCTCTTCTTAGCTTTTCACCTCACCTCACTGCATGTTTCCTCTTCCCACAAACCTAGGGTTTAAAACAACATAAATTTGTTGTCTTATTATCTTGAAGAGCAACACAGGTCTCACTGGACTGGGCTAAAATCCAGATGTTGGCAGGCTACATTCCTTTCTGGAAGCTCCAGGGGAGAATGTGTTTCCTCACCCTTTCCAGCTTCTGGAGGCCCCCTGTATTCCTCGGGTTTTGGCTTCCGTCTTCAAAAAGTCAGCAAATGTTGACTTGGTGGGGGGTATCTCTGGATTCTTCTTCTGTAGTCAGATCTTCCGCTGACTCTTCTGCTTTCCTCTTGTACTTACAAGGACCCTCCGTTTACACTGGGCCCATGTGGGTAATGCAGGGTAATAAGGTTAACTAAGTCACAACTTCAATTCCATCTACAACCTCACTGCCTCTGCCACATGGCCTAACATAGTCACAGGTTCTAAGGATTAGGGTGAAGACAGCTTTGGGGGGCATTATTCTGCCTGCTTGTGAGTAGGGGTCCAGCCTGAGCATGACACACTGGTTTTCTCTGAGCATAACACACCAGGGCACTCAGTCGTGAGTTTCCTTCCTATTTCAGAACCAAGAGTGATTATTATCATGCAAAGAACAAAACAACGCCAATGTTGAGGGGGTCAGCATTATCAAATTGCCTTCAGTAGAGCAAGGAAGTTTACTTCCTTTCCTGTGGCTGTTCTCAGTTTCTGCTTGTGTCTCAGGCAGAACCCTGTGTCACCAACCACGAATTATCCCCAGACATGTTTAAGGAATTGTTCAAATCCTCTATCTAAATGTACACTAAATGTATCTCAATGTTCACTAAAGGGGAATGTGCAAAGCATATATGAAAGATTAAAAAAGCTTACCAAGAACAATTCATAAAGCACATCCTGTGCAAATGAAAAATTAGATTACTTGCTGTTATCTCTAATGGCCGCTGGATTATTTGCTGACTGCTGCAGGTGTCCAAAGCTACCTGCGTTTTATTGTGGTTTAGATTTAAGATGGGGAGTTACACGAAGACAGGAAGTAAGTGAATACGTCAATAGGTGTGAGCACCTACAGCGAGTCAGTGAAGTGGTTAATGGGAAGAGTTTAAAATCAGACTGTCTGGGTTCAAATTTTAACTCTTCTGCTTGCTAACTGTGTGCCTTAAGCAAGTTTATTTACTTCTCTGTGTTTCACTTTTCTCCTCTGTAAAACGAAGATAATAATAGTACCTATACCACAGGGTGGTTGTAAAAATGAAGTTAATCCTCATAAAGTGCTCAGAACCATGTTTGACACAATAGTAATCGTTCGGGGAATGTTAATCTTTACCAGTGTCATTATCATTAACATCATTACTATGTGACAGATACCAGAAGGCTCACTTGGGTTAGGTGCCCTGTCCTCCATTGGCAGGAAAGAACCAACAGGTGACTAGGTAGGGAGGGAGTAGCTAAGAGGAAAGGGGAGGAGCATAAAAGAGGACTGAGGTTTAGGGAAGGTTTCTTAGATGCAGTTGCATTCTGGCTGAGACTGGAAGGATACAAAGAACATAATCCAGTGGGTGTAGCTGTAGTGGAGGGTGGGGGGGAGGGGTGCAGGGAGTGGGCACGAGGTCTGGGGTTCTCAGCAGAAGGAGGTATGGGAGTTCCTGCTGGGAGTACCAGGTTGCTACTGTTAGGAGCTCCTGTGGTGGTAGCTGCCACTTCTGTTTCTTCCTTCCTCAGCTGGCTCCTCACTTCTTTTCCCTCTTTTCTCTCTCTTCTCCCTTTAGAAAGCCTTGACTGCAACAGCACTCCCAGACAGCATGGGTTGGTAGCCTCTGGTTTAGATACAGTCCCAAGGGGTGAGTGTGTGTGTGGGTCAGGTGTGTCATCGTCCTGGTCTGGGGACTCTATGATCCCAGGTCTTTAATGGGGAAAGCCCCAGACTCATCTCCCTCTGCCTTGTTGTTTCTAGTAGAACAGCTCTGGACCATCAGTCCCACTGGCCATGCTGGTCTCTCTCCCATGCGTGCCACAGTCCTGGGACCACTTGTCCTAGAACATTAATAAGAACAAACTTCCATGGGTTCCGGAAAGTCAAGCCTCAGCTTACAAGCGTGGGAGAATTCCAGGTGAACAACAAAGTGACTAGCCTTTCTCTGGTCTTCCTGGTGAAGACCAAACTCACTGCTTTCCCATTTCTGTGCCTGTTTTTATTGAGCTTTGGCTGTTTACTTGAGTAGGAGCTGTCTAAGGCGCTAGAAGCAGATGAGCTGGAAGCTTGTCCCTACCACTTGCAGAGGCCGAACAAATCTTAGCAAGTTATGTAAACCCTCAGAGCCTCTCTCTTCATCTGCAAGATGGGGATTATAATACCAGCTCACAGAGCTTTGGTGAGGGTCAGACAGGGTGAATTTACAGCCCCCAGGCCAGGGCCCTCTCACCATCAGTGGCTGTGGAGTTGTGTCCTTAGGACCTGTGCATCCTCTTGGCCCGCCCCACTTCCCCTCTAGCAGAGCCCTTGTAGCTGAGCAGTGTCTCCCTTTTCCTGCTTTCTGATTGGCTATCGCCATCCCATCTTTACCTGGGACAGATTCGCTTACAATGTATTGTAAAACTGGAAAACAACCAAGCAGTGGGCTTGGAGAACAGAACAGGACTTTAAGCCAAAAATTTCCGTGACTTCGGTCAGTTACACTGCTCCATCTCTTCCCTAAGTTGGGATAGGAGCTGACTCGCAGGGTTTGTGTGAGGATTAAAGTGAGGTTATAGGAAAGCTCCTTGTAAACTGTGTTGTTATTTCCATCAGCATTAATAACTACTGGCTGGTTTCCAGACGTTGCTGAGGAAGGTTATTACTTACGTTCACCCTGGAAGGCAGCTGGAATGTAAAGTAGCTCTGTGCTAAATTGGCCTCCTCAGAGGCGCCAGACCTGAGCTGTCCGCGAGGTAGCCACCAGGCACATGTCACTGTAGAAACTTTATTTATTTTTTATTTAAAATTTAAATTCAATTAACCAACATACAGTTAATAGACTTAGTCACACTAGCCACTTTTCAAGGGCTCATAGCCACGTATGGCTGGTGGCTGCTGTATTGACAGAGCAAATATAGAACAGTTACAGTATCACAGAAAGTTCTACTGGACAGCACTGGACTAAAATAGGCATCCCCCCGCCATCTCTTTAAAGTGTTGCAGGAACCCGTAAAGTGGGTTTTTTGGAGAGCCCACAGAACA
The DNA here is from genome assembly GCF_002007445.2 of Ailuropoda melanoleuca. NCBI lineage: Eukaryota > Metazoa > Chordata > Mammalia > Carnivora > Ursidae > Ailuropoda > Ailuropoda melanoleuca. The sequence goes on from NC_048221.1 coordinate 26,451,983, forward strand.
TCTGTTATAGTTAGATCATCCCAAATATATTCTTCAGATTTACTATAAATAAAAAAGAGACAGAAATGAACATTGTTGCTATGAAAATAGTTATTAGAGTTACAGAGACTAGTGACCTAGGGTGATGTACATTAATTCTCACATACATGTGCTTTCTGGGTCACCCCTCAGGGATTTAACAGGAGATAGTGTCATAGATAAGTATTAGATTTAAGGCAGAGATTATCCAGAAACCAAGGTGTAACTTTTGGGGGGTAAAAAAGTGGAGTCAACCAGCATTCCAGAAGCAGACACGGGGTAGGGGGTGGGGAAGATGGTAATTGGCCTGCTCTTAGCCCACTTATCAAAAGATAACAAGAGATTTGCTGCAGCCTGTCTGCATAACTCCAGGACGCCAGGAGGAACTGGGCAATTATCATGTGTCACCACATAGCCTCCTGGAGGAGGAAAGGGCAGGCCTTGAGTCAGATACAATAATCATCATTACTTGCCCTGGTAAACTGGGTCTGAAACATCCCCCCGGTGAGCGTGCTTCCCTCCGGGGCTGGAATCTCCTCCTGCAGCAGGGTGAGGATGAGGTCTGGGGAGAAATCACCACGGTCCCATGCAGTTTCCCACCAGAAACCTTCCCAGAGGCATAGCGATGAGTCCAAATTCATTTTGTGGTTTTTTAAAAAATATATTGTTATTATTTTATTGCCCCTTGCTTGTACTTGCGGTAGAGATGGTAATGAAGAAAATGGGAGCAGGCAGTCTTGTGTAAGGTGGGGATAGTCATTTCTGCCTCCTAACATTGTTATAAAGATTAATTGAGGGACATGTGATAAGCTGTACTGCTGAATATGGCACGTGCTAAACAGGAAAATATTTGCTTAAGTACTACTACTAGTACTTATTAGTAGTAAATATTAATATTTCTTAGCAATACTTGTAAGTATTAGTAATACTATGAAATATCAATTAAAATATTATTAGTAGATTTTTAAATGCATTCCACAGATAATTATTGAACATTCATTTGGTGTCATACTCTGTTCTAAGCCCTGGGGCAGCAGAGCTGAATAACACAGTGGCCTTGATCTCAGGGAAATTACACTTGAGAGAAGGGAGACTGTCCAGTGAGATAGTTACAGATAGTGACACATGTTAGTAAGAGGGGCTAACAGGGAGAGGGGGACATCACAACCTATTTCCTTAGGGTGGCTTGCAAAGGCCTTTCTGAGGAGGGGACATTTGTCCTGACGCCTTGATGATGAATGCTCTCAGGTGATATCAATTAGAATGCTTTGGACAATAGGGGCGCCTGGGTGGCTCAGTCGGTTAAGTGTCTGACTCTTGGTTTTGGCTCAAGTCATGATGTCAGGGTAGTGGGATGAATCCCCACATTCAGCTCAATGCAGAGTCTGCTTGAGATTCTCTCTCCCTTTGCCCCTCCCCTCCCCTCTCTCTCTCAAATAAATACATAAACCCTTTTTTTTAAAGAATGCTGTAGATGACGAAAAGCAGACAGCTCTGATTTGAATAGTTTAAATAAGAAGAACATTTATTGTCTCATGTCACAAGAAATCCCGAGATAGGAAGGGGTTGGCTTACCCACAGCCCATGGCCTAGGTTCTTCCTTCCTCAGGATGTCCTCTGGGTCCTCAGCATGGCTCCCCTCACGGCTGCCACTGTTCTCAGCACCACCTCAGAGGCACCCAGAGGAAGACAGCATTCCTAGAAGTACATCCAGTGCGCTTCCTCTCACATCTCCTTGATCAGAACCAGGCCAAATGCTCACCTTTCAAACCGCTCACCAGCGAGGGGATAGAATCACCTTTGTTGGTGTACTTTTCCTGCAAAGCCATATGAAATTCTTTTGACTTGTGAGTCAGGAGGCAAAACTGAGGGTATTGTGTAAGTAGTTCTATAGCAAGAGAGAAAATAAATTTCCACAAAATTTTTATGGATTGATGAAATTCAAAATAGAATAATAATTAAATACAATTTTTTAGATTCAGGTCTCCTAATGAGAAGAATAGGCTTTTTTGAGAGGATAACATTTTGCTTAATTGAGGAGCAAAAAAGATTGCAAGTGCTCCTCCGTTAATGCTAATCTCTGATGGGATTTTACGTATTTCATCTGTGCAAATGTCTTCACACACAGCTGATACATGTGACCTCAAAATGCTTTCAAGTTGTTGCCATGTTATGTGTCACTACTGTGACAATTTTGCTGTTGTGTGAAAGCAGCCACAGACAAAAAATAAATGAATGGATGCAGCTGTGTTCCAATAAAACTTTACTTATGGCCACTGAGATTTGCAGTTCATGTAATTTTCATGTGTAAGAAAGTATTCTTTGTTTTTTGTTTTTCTTTTCAATTATTTAAATGTAAAAACCATTCTTAGCTTGTAGGCTGTACAAAAACAGGCAGTATGCCAAATTCGGCCCATCGGTCTGGTTTTCTGATTCCTACTCTAGAATAATGAGGATTTTCTCTGATTTATGAGGGGAAGGGACTCTGTCTGCAGGGTTCAGGGGGAAACAGCACTTGGGTAGGGATCTAACAGTGTCTACTTCAAGGGAGAACTTTCAGGGCTGAGGAAACAAGTCCTGCAGCAGTGATAAGCCTGGCATCGATATCCCTCAGCCAGGAGCAGAGAGGAGAAGAGGTGCCCCAGTTGAGGGTGGGGAGGGGGAGACAACTTCCAGAATGGTGATGTGAGGAGCCCCACAGAGCCTCTCCCCAGCAAAACAACCATAAGTGCAGAAAATTATTTTAAAAAACAAAACCCAACCATTTAAACTCTCTGAAAATTGTCCTAAGGGCACATAACATATGAAAAAAATATTTATTCAAGAATATTTGTTAAATCTTGGTAAGAACAGTGAGAATCTGTGGCCCTTGAGTCAGAACCCATTTTCTCCTGGCCCTCCCCCCCAACTCCATGCTACAGAGGCCAACTTACAGATGAGCATTACCAAAATGTTGGGGCTCCCTTCCTCCACTCAGGCCCTACTCATAAGGTAGAGGCATTACTCCAGGTGCGGCAGGCTGATAATACCGGGGCCCGATTACCTCCACCCAGCTTGCTCACAGTGGGACTAGGAGAGGCACACTGTCCACACTAGGAGAGGCAGGCCAAGGAGGTCGGAGACTGCCGTCCCAGTCCAGCACCCGCTCATAAAGCCGGGGTGTCACTCTGAGAGAAGCAGAACACTGTGTCTGACCCTAGCTCTGGGGAAGAGACTCAGAGATTTTGTCCATGAGAGAGAGAGAGAGGCAGTCCTAAAAAGGGTGCTCCAATGTGGCTTTAACCAAAAGGGCAGGTAGTAACTAATGTGGAGAAACCAGAACCCTCATATACCGCTGCTGGGAATGTAAAATGTCACACCCACCTTGGGAAACAGTCCTTATTACTTTCTTGATGGCATCCTTTGAGCATAAAACTTTTAATTTTGATGAAATCCAAGTTATTTATATATTTACATTTTGGAAGTCCTAGAGGGAAAGAGAAAAACGGGGTAGGAAGAGTGTATGAAGAAATAATAGCTGAAGATTTCCACGAATTGAAAAAGTTAAGCACTGAATTACCATATGACCCAGCAGTGCCACTCCTAGATACATACCCAAGAGAATAGTCACACAAAAGCTTACCACAAATGTTCACAGCGGCATAATTCATAATACCAAGAAGTACAAACAACCCAATGCCATCAAGGGATGGACAGAAACAGAACATGGTGTATCCCTACAATGGAATATTATTCAGCCATAAAAAGGAATGGAGTGTTGATACACACTGCAACATTGATGAACCTTGAAAACCATATACTAAATGAAAGAAACCAGTCACAGAAGACAACACACTGTCCATTTATATGAAATATGCACAGTGGGCAAATCTGCAGAGACCGAAAGTAGATTTGATATTGTGAGGCTGTGAGGACAGGAGAAAGGCCGAGTGACTGCTAATAAGAACGGGGTTAGTTTTTAGCATGATGAAAAGGTTCTAAAATTGATTGTGGTGATGGTTGCATAACTCTGTGAACATATTAGAAACCAGTGAACTGTATGCTTTAAATGGATAAATGGGATAATATATGGCTTACAGCTCAATAAGGCTGTTATAAACATTAGAAAAGGAGAGACTGGAGAGGAGGGCAGAGAAGGCCAGCCAGATGGGCAGGGTCTTGCAGGCCTCACAGAGAGTCGAGCTTTGCTCCAGGCCAACAGGAAAACATTGGAGGTTTCAGAGCAGGCAATCAGATGTGACCTGATTTGTATTTTAAAAATACTGCTTATGACTCCTTGCTCATAGTAAGAGCATTACCAGTGTTACTACTCTCATGACTCTGCAATTTGAGTGGAATGAATTCATTAAATGCCTGTTCTGTAGCTTCCAGGACACAAGTGCCCATTAGGTGCTCCCCAGCTGTAAGTCCAGGCCCCAGTAAGGCTATGAGAATATCCTGAAGTATCGGCCACAGTCTCATCCTGCTTGCTGTATGGTGGGCTCAGAATGGCTGCACCATCGGCTCATCCTTACTGCCGTTTTAGGAGCAATGCACAGAAAACCACACAGTAGGGGCGTCCATACAGGACCCCAGCCATCCTGATCTCTGCTATGTGCCTCTTTGACCCTGATTATGGAAGAGAAAGCCTTCTGCCCCCTCTAAGCCATTCCCCAAGTCAGTTTACTCCACAGTAGAAGACTGTTTCCTCTGATAATCTCCCATGACTAGGTCCTCAAAGACTCCTGAGTCCTCAATAATGAATGTTAATGATGTATAATAATGAATATAATAATGTTCTCAAAGTGAGTAAATACTCTAAAGAAAAATTTCCTCTCTCTCTCTCTCTCTGTGTGTGTGTGTGTGTGTGTGTGTGTGTGTGTGTGTGTGTGTGCGAAAACAAAGTCTCAAACAGCTTTTCTATGTGAGGTCTGGCAGGTGCAAGCAAGAGAAGGAAGCAAACATCTCATTTTGCAGTTAACCTGTCTCATTACATCATCTGTTGGCAACCTTGGATGACATTAGTTCTGGGAACTGGCCATATGTTTTTGGAAAGATAAGGACTCTACCTCCAGATATATTGATGGCAATGAGATCATGACATGAGAAGCTGGGGTTGTAACAGTAAAACCTAGCATCAAAAATTTAGACCAGAGACTCAAATGCCTTCAGGTCCAGAATGGTAACATAACAGAGTGTGGCTACTTCCTATTCAGACAGCAGTGAACAGTTGTTACCTGAGAGGTTGTGGCTCAAATATATTCAAATTAAAAAAAAATAGCTGATATGTTAATTAAACCTAACCCAACTGGTATACCCATTAGCCTCCAATTTGTAAGCCATGAGATGGGCTTGCTGAACCATTTTAATTTTTTTTTAAGATTTTATTAGAGAGAGAGCACAAACAGGGGGAGTGGCAGGCAGAGGGAGAAGCAGGCTCCCCGCAGAACAAGGAGCCCAATGAGAGACTCTATCCTAGGACCCCGGATCATGACCTGAGCCAAAGGCAGATGCTTAACCAACTGAGCCACCCAGGAGTCCCAAATCACTTTTTATCTTGGAACAAGTTTACAGAATGATAAAGCCCCCAGGTTTACTCTCCTATTCAGAATAAACCTGGGTAGTTTCCTTGGACAGGGTTCTCTGAATAGCTGCTAACTCGTTATTACTTCTGTATTACAAGTAAGAAACTCTCTTTATGGGAGGGTCTCTAATAGTTACAGGCAAGGAGGATGGGGATGATCTGCATGTTTTCCATGCCCCAGGCACTGGGCTAAGAGCTTCATAGAACTTACTCTACTTACTTTATTTACTTTTTAAAAACCTCATGAAATAGACACCACTAGAGCCTTAAACTGAACTGAGGAGGTAACTGAAGGTCAGAAAAGTTAAGTAACTCATCGAAAATCACACAGCTCTATAGCTTTCAAAACACTCCAGAGAAAATCATTATTTAATGGACACCCAGTTCTTTACTGTTGCCTTCTTTTGTGGGTTTCAGAATGTGTTCCAAGCATTTACATGAATTTCAATTCCAATTTTCCAATCATGCCCATGAATATAAACATTTATTGAAATATGCTTTAAAGGACAATAAATTCACAAGTATCTAGTAAAAGACGATAAAGTAAGGGGCAGAATAACGGATCTATCAGTAGAACTAAACTTGAACCTTTCAGACTTCGGTCTAAAACAAGGGTCAACAACTATGGCCCATAAGCCAATCCAGACTGCCACCTGATTTTATAAATAAAGTTTTATGGGAACACAGCTGCACGCATTCACTGTGTGTCATCTGTGCTCGCTGCACACGGGAGAGGGTGTGACAAAGATGTGCAAAACAACGGTATTTACTATCTGGCCCTTTATAGAAAAAGTTTGCTTACCTTGGTCTAAAAAAACCCAACACCTTATACATAACACATTTCTAATTTCCCCAATTCCATAATCTCTCTTGCTGTGTTTTCCCACGTTTTGGCAATGAAGCAAAAACCACTAAAGCAAAAAAGTGCTTTGGTAAATTGCCCATTTTACCTCCTGACCTGGGTAAAGTCTCCTTTCTACTGGGAGGGGGAAACCAGTATTAGAGGGGCCAAGCCACTTGCCTAGGTCACAGAGCAAGTTGGGGCAACACTGAATAACAACAATATTGGGAATAACAAAACAAAACAAAACAAAACAAAACAAAACAAAGCTCTCTCCTGAGTGCTTAACACTGCTCTGTGCTCAACAGGCAGCGTCTCCCAGAGTCCTCGCAACTGCCTTCTGGGGTGGTTACCATAGTTGCCCCATCTGATAGATGAAGAAAGCAGGGCCTAGACCAGGAAATTTCCCGAGACCACACAACCTTCTGTGACTCCAAAGGTAAGGGGTTTCCTCGACAGCATGATATCAAAGCATCTTGAGTGAGTGCTCTGCCTTAAGGCTATTCTCAGGGACTTGGTGGAGCTAGAAAAGCAGGTGTGGCTACAGGGAAGCACTGAGTCTCCTGGGGGAGTTGACACAGCCTCTGGACCAAGATCCACTTGCTAGGGCTGGAGACCGACAGAGCACTTGCACATCAGATGCTCCAGCCTGCTGGGTGGGGGGTGGCCGGCAGAGCTTCCCCAGTCCCTCTGCTCCCAGATCATTGAAGGCCAGGGGAACTCAGTTTCCAACAGCAGCACAGGAGAACCAGATTTGGAATTGGAACGTGGACCCCCAGGTGGTTCTTGTATAAACAAATGCTTGAGAACTCCTGGGTAGATGATAAAAGGACATTTCCCCCAGCAAAAGCCAGGTAGATGCGAACGGGTCTTCCTGGCTGGCGAGAGGCGGAGTCCTGCAACTACGCTGTCATTTTGAGAAGGGAAAGTGGTAAATAGCCATGGCTTTGCTTTCAAAGCCCAGAAGAGGGGTGTTGAGAAGGAGGTGGGGAAGGAAAGGGAGAAGATGATCTGCTTTCATCTCTTCCATTCTCAGCATTGGTGCCTCTGGTATGCGCAACGCTTTGTGTGGCAGACTGAATAACGTGCTCCCCCACCCCAACCCCAAGAGGTCTACATCCTCAGGACCTAGGGATATGTTTCCTTACATGCAAAAGGGATTTTGTAGATTCAGGTTACAGATCTGGGGTGGAGAGATTACCCTGGATTATCTGGGTAGATAGATCACCCATTAATCTAATCACGTAAACCTGAACAGCAGAAAACCTTTCCTGGCTAAATTTTGAGGTACCACAAAGCAAGGGGAGGTGGGAAGGACTTGAAACCCCCTGTTGCCGGCTTCATGAAGTAGGAAGCAACCACAGCTAAGGAAATGCAGGAACAACTGGAAGCAGCCTTAGCTGCCAGCCCGGGAGGAAATCAGGACCTTGGTTCTCAAAGTACAGGGAGCTAAACTTGGCAAACAACCTGAAGGAGGAAGGAAACAGATTATCCCCCAGAGCCTCCAGAAAGGAGCACAGAAAGCCTTGGCGACACCTTGATTTTGGCTGAGACCGGCATTTCTTCCGGCCTGTAGAACTGCAAGTTAATAAACCTGCCTTATTTTTTAGCAGCTAAGTCTGTGGCCGTTTGTTAGGGCAGCAGTAGAAAATGAATCTACGTTACGAACTAAACTATGCTGGTTGTAGCTAGAAAGGGGTCCAGGTTGGAGGAATTAAGGGGAAATGAAGGTGGAAAGGAAGCTTCATTCCGAGCGCCTTCTGAAGATGAATATTTGCGTCTGTATTACCTAATCTTGCGACAGATACCTTAAGTCTTGAGACCTCGCTGTTACAATATTTCCCTGCTACCTGACCTCTGAAATGGGAAACAGGAAGAAAACTGGGAGAGGGTGCTGCACGGGGAGTTTTCCTTGGTTTATTCTCAAAATGTTTGTGAAAGAGCAGGATCCCTCCCTGACTAGAGAGCGTCAGCGTCCGGACTCCGAGCTTCCCACTTGTGGTTGGCATCGAATTTTTCAGGTACAGTCGTGCCAGACTAGGACCAGGCAGTGAACTGGTTTCACCCTTGGGTACAATTCAAGCACTTGTATCTCCCACGGTCCCCCATAAGCCACTAACTGTCTGAGTACACCATCTGCTCTACCACCTAGCCCAGAAATTCTGCCGCAATGCCAGAGGGAGCGGTGGCCACAGGTGACTTACTTTGTGCTTTTAGATTCTTCCCCTCTGCGGTCCTCCTCAACTATTCTTAGAATCGTTGCCTTTGTTTCTTCACCCTGTGCTTATCATGCAGAGTTCTTTTTCCAAGAAGGGAAATAAATGCATTGTTTAATTTATGAGGATATAATACTGTAATAGTATATTCCTCTGCCTGAAATGTATTCTTAAGTATTACCTTGGTCTGTACTTTAATTGAATTGGATAGAGACGGCACAGTGCCGTTGTTAAGGTTAACGGCCCAATGATTTACAAGACAAGGCACATTACTGGCAAATAGATTTTAGTAATTGTTCTGCTCCACGGTGAGAATAACAGCTTGTGCATTGATTCGTCATGTTCTGGAATTGGGGCTCACCTAGAGGAGATGGCGGTCAGGGTCCTGGAAACACAGACAAGGCTGCCTAGGAGGGAGGAGATGAGCAGGCCCGCAAACTCTTCCTGCTCAGAGTACTTTGGCTCAGGGAAGTCCTCAGTTGCCCTCAGGTGGAAGAGACGATGTTTTCAAGGTGAAGATGGCTTAAGGATGCTACAGGTGCCAGAATTTAAACACACAACTAATAAGGGTTTGGGGTTTTTTTCCCCCTAATGCTAGGAAGATGAGCTATACCTGATAGTCTAGACGTTTCCATTGGGAATCAATTTGGCATTTCTAAGGGGAAGGGATAAATTAAATAACTGGGGGGAAAATATCTACTTGGGTGGTTTGACCTCTTAGGAAAATCTTACAACTGTGTGTAGGACCAAGATGGAAGTCCAGTTTTCAGGTTGACTGCATCTGCTGTTTGACACCCTTGCCTCAGTAAGGTTGAGATCCACAGAATTGTTTGTAAAACCTGGCTACTCTGAACGTGTCTTAATAAGTCTGACTCTTATTTTCCTCTCCATCTCCAAGAATACTGACAAAAGGTTACAAGTCCTATCTTAGGAAAGTCTCCAATTACCTTGCATTAACTGTGACAGAAACTCAAATGAGGGAATCAAAGCAGTATTGGACAGATGGACGGATGGACTAACGGACGGGTGGAGGGAGGGGAGAACTGACAAGAGCAGAAACACTGGCTCCTCAATGTCACACGTGGGCCACGGGCTCTGAGCCTCCATGGCCACCAAGTGCAGGCCCTCCCCCCCCTTTTGGTCTGTTCTGAGAAAGTGACTGAGAAGAGTCAAAACACAAGGACAGTAGTTCTCATCTTGTGTTCTCAAGGATGTTACTTATATCCTATACAAAGTATGTCATCTGGAGTTGACCTAGGACAGGCTATGAGAAAGAGAAGCCTAGTGGTAGAGAAAAGACCAACAGAATGTTGTCCCACTTGAGTGATGGTACTAAACAGTAAAAGAAGGACAGTGCTTTTGGATGAATGTAATATCACGTGTACACACAGTCACCTTTTTCTATTTCATTCTTAAAAATCCTTGAAATGGTGAAATAGCATACTTGACGATCAGGATTTACAATGTATACTTAGAGGACACTAAGCACTCCTGGACTCACCACCCAGTTTCAGAAAACATAGTTGCCACTTTATGTTCCCCGTGGCCCTCTCCTCAGTCATGTCTCCTCCCTCCCTCATGCAGAGGGCACCCTCTGAATTTGGTGCCATCGCTTCCTCTCTACATGTCTCTATAATCGTTTAGCTGTATGTAGCTGCAGTACAGTCTTTAACATTCCATATAGCTTTCACAGTATAAATCACAACTGGCTTAACCACTCTAAAGTTGATGAAGCTTGGGCCATTCCCAGTGCGTGGTGTCAACATGGCTGTGACTGTCTGCACATGACACTTGCAAGAATGTCTAAGGCAGGCAGGTGTCTAAGAGCGATCGCCAGGTGTGTATGTGTTCAGCTTCAGTGCCTAATGCCAACTGTATTCTACAGTGGTTGTACCGACTAATATTTCACCAACTGTGAGTGAGCGTTGTGCTGCTCCATACCCCTGCCGACCTTAGATGTTGTCAGTCCTTACGTTTTGATAATCTGATGGTGTTAAGGATATTCTATTGCAGTTTTAGTTTGTAATTAGTTTGGATTATTTGTAAGGCTGAGCAGCTTATGTTGGCTATTTGTTTCTTCTGTGGAAAAGAAACCTCTTCATGAGCTTTTTCATTTTTATGTTGAGTTTTGTTCTTTTTTTAAGTTATGTCATAGGAGCTCTTTATATATTCTAGATCAGTGCTGCCTGATAGAAATGTAATGTAAGTCACTTTTGTAATTTGAAATTTCCTAATAGTCAATTAAAAATATAAACTAGTAGAATTGGCTATAATTTTATTTAACTTGATTTATAATTCTCCAAAAATATCTAAAATAAAAAATAGGGGCGCCTGGGTGGCACAGCGGTTAAGCGTCTGCCTTCGGCTCAGGGCGTGATCCCTGCGTCATGGGATCGAGCCCCACGTCAGGCTCCTCTGCTATGAGCCTGCTTCTTCCTTTCCCACTCCCCCTGCTTGTGTTCCCTCTCTCGCTGGCTGTCTCTCTCTGTCAAATAAATAAATAAAATCTTTAAAAAAAATAAAATAAAATAAAATAAAAAATAAAATTACTAATAAACCCTTTGAAATCTGCAGGGCATTTTATACTTACGGTAAATATCAATTCATGCTAGCCATATTTCAGTTGCTCAGTAACCACATCTCAGGGCTATTGAGAGCAATGCATGTCTAAATGCTGGTCCCTTGTCAATCCTGTTTTCTTCCAACCTGTAGCTATGTTTTCACTTTTTCATGGTTTCTTTTTTATGAAAAGAAGTTTTTCACTTTAACATGGTCACATTTGATCAGTCTTGCTGCTTTTTTTAAAATTCCATAATAGTTAACATACGGTGTTGCATTAGTTTTAGGGGTATGATACAGTGATTCAACAATTCTATACGTTGCTCTGTGTTCATCGTAAGTGTGCTCTTAATCCCCTTCATCTTACTGCTTTTTTGCATTTTGTTTAAGAAATCCTTCCCTAGACTAAGGCAATTAAAAAAAATTTTTGTCCAGTGTTTTAAAGTTTTGTCCTTCACATGTAATGTCTTCATGTGTATGGAATCAATTTTTGTGGTTTTTTTTTTTTTTTAGCAGTTTCCATTTCACTTTTCCATGTAGTCAACCATAGACCTTTACTGGTGGGGGGGGGGTCTTCGTCCCACTGCTCTGTGAGCCAGCCTGCCAACTTCCTGTCAGGGAACCAGTCAGGTTTGGGACCTGCTTTTCTCTTCCATTTGTCTATTTGTTTACCTCTTTTCAAATACCGCACGTTCATTTTAATAGCTTTACAATAAGCCTTATTATCTGATAGGGCAAGTCCCTTGGCTTGCTTCTCTCTTAGAAGTTTCTTGGTATATTTGGCCGTTGGCTTTCAGATATTAAGTATTAAAATGAGTTTGTTATGATCTGTGAAAATCCTTTGACCCATCTATTCACATAGATGAGCTGTGTGAACTTGGATGCATCACTTTGCCTCTCTGACCTGTCTTTCCATCTGTAAAATGAAAGCAGCATGGTTTCTTTTTTACAGGATTATTTTGAGGATTCAATAAAATAATGCAAGCAAGTTTCCTAACACAGTGCCTGACACATGGGAAATTTTCAATAAGTAAATGCATTGTTTTAATATTGTTAGAGTTGAGATGTGGCCACACCGTCGTGGGGAATGCAGGGATCCTGACAAGAAAGCTGGTTTTTAATCGTGCAGGGCTGTAGCACACGAGCTACAGACTTACCACCACCTTGGTCCTCTCCTCACATTTTAATGAGGACTTTTGTGCTTAATACTAATAATGTATATGTACAGCCCTTCACACTTCTTAAAGTGTGCTCGGTTATATTTGGATTGTTCAGGAAACTTGAGAGCAAGTAAGGGTGCACATATTTGGAAATAAGAGATTGGAGCTTCAAATAAGCCTTGGAAGCTCTATCAGGGCACTGGGGTGAGAGGTAATGAGGACCAGAATCTTCTACTCCACCACCTACATGCCAGCTATCAACCAAGATGATAACCTGTGGAGGTGGAGGTGAGGGTAGGATTGCCAGAGAAAATATAGGACATTCAGCTACATTTGAATCTCAGATAAACAATGAATAACTTTTTTTTTTGGTATAAATATGTCCTAAATATTGTAGTGGACCTACTCATATTTATTCACTTATCTGAAATTCAAATTTAACTGGGTATCTTAGGTATTTTTTTATTTGCTAAACCTGGCAGTGCTAGGTGGGGGACATTGCTATTACTTCTTCACATTAGAATTGTGTTCTAATGATTGCGCGCATAAATTGTCCTTAGATGGCTTGTAATCTAATGACCCTTTGTTTGGAAAATGTGGAAATTGATATCCAGAGGCTCAGCGTTGGTTAACTGCAGAAATTGGATGACTCTAGATTTTGTGTTCTTTCTAATGCTGCTAAATGTGCAAAAATATTTTTCGTTATCCTCCTCATCCTGGAGTGATAGAGACCTCTACCCCATGGACCATATACCTTTGGTCATGTGCAGGTTCTGTGACAGATTCTGGGCCCCCAGGTCAGTATCTGGTTACCCAGGGGGTTAACCCAGGTGTGAAATGCTTGGGATTCTAGAAAGTTTCTGGTCTGGAGTTGAAGGCCATAAAGGTGAATGGCCCACCTTTGAGGACTTCTGTTGAAATGATTGCTTTGTCAAAGCCTTCAGTTACTATAGTGATAGGGACGAGAGAAGCAGACAAAAGCACAGAAATCTTTAGATTAAAAAAAATGAAGAAGAAATGATGAAGGGGAAGGAAAAATGAAGAGATGAGGAAAGCTACTGGTACTTCCTGGCATCTGGAGGGGCTAAAGGACATCATGGCAGAGAAGTGGGGCTCCGCTGGGAGAGTCAAGTGGTATAACAAGACTTAATATCAGAATATTTTTTTCTAAAATGAAGAGCCTTAGGCAGAGAAAGGGCTCCCACGGGCCTCTTTGATGAAGAGTCCCATTGCTGGAGTCTTTTAAAATCAGAACTGAACAAAGTAACGGAAAGTGAACTACAGGAAACACTCCCCTGAATATCTTTTGGGACAGACTTGATAATCTGATAGGTCTCTTCCTCTTCTCAGTGCCCATGAATCACTGGTTCATGTGAAAACATAATGGTTAAATGCTCTCAGGGAACCAGAAATTGAAAATTTAATTGAAAGTAATTTTCATACAAGTGCAGCATGGTTTAGAAATTCAGTGTGTGTGTGTGTGTGTGTGTTAATCCAGGATAGTGTGAACAGCTAGTCTCAAAATCCTTACCAGACCAAAGCTTTGTTTCCACCTTGCTGAGCCGTTCCTATTCCTCACCTCTAGTTTCAAATTATTTTTATGTGACACTTGGATGATGATGCCTATTTGACTTCCTTTTTCTAACTAAATACTCTTCAGGAAATAGATCGCCGGGCTTAGTTCAAAGCTCTAAATAAACATTCATAGTATCTACGTGCTATAAAATGACCTCCTCTCTCATGCTGATTCAAGGCATGAAAATTGCCCTCCTGGTGCTAGATGCCAAGCCTGTTTGACCTTCCCAATTTTTTGGCTGCAAATCTGAAAAACAAACCCAGCTGTTGTGGAGAAACACGAGGCGTAGGCACACGTTAGAGGAGCGTTCGTGGTTTTCTTTGATAGCGGATGGCTTCATAGGAGATGAACCGCGGAAAAACTCTGTTAGCAAGCTTTCCTAGTTGTCGCGTCATTTTCCTACCTCAGTTCTAATACTCCTGGTAATAGGTTTTTTAAAGGCAACTCAGGGAGCAGCTACTAGCTTTTGCTTTGTATCCTGCATGCCTTCCATGCCACCAGTTAACAGATGGGGATTCTACCCTTTCTTCCCAGCCCTAACCCTGCAGCCCCCAGGGGTCTCCCCTAAGGGTCTCCTCGCTGTCTGTTGTGTGGCTGCAGCCATAGGAAGCTTCCCCAAGTAGCGCCTTGATCCTATCTCTCTCCAGCTCTGAAATTGTCAATATCCTCTTGCTTTCTGGGAGGCGTTTTCCCAAACACCTGTCTTTTACACACCTCTATTATCTCTGCTGTTCCCCTTCCATCTGTGAGCTGTTGTTTACATCGTATTTATCTTTAAATGGACTCATTTTTTTTCCACTTAAATGTATTCTGAGAGGAAACTTTAAGTAAATGGGAAACCAGTATCATCTATCATAAATAGAAGCTAACAATAAATACAATGAAAGCAAACAAAACCAAGTAGTATCTTCTAGCTAGATAGTACTGCCTGACGCTGTAAGCCTGAGGCCTGCTCGCTCATGTGCACACCGCTCTCTGGCTGCTTACAGAGGTGAGGGATTATTCAGTTATCTTCCATTTGTCCCTCCAGATGCATTTTCTTCCCTTCTCCTTGCTCTCTGCCCCAGGAGGCTGAGCCCTATGGACTAATCACGGGCTTCTTTGCCTTCTGGCTTCCACTGGGGCTCAGCCTATGGGGCCCCAGCAGGGTATAGGAGGGAGGGAGGGTATGGATCCAGGGCTTTTTTCCCCCATTTCCCCAGCCTAGTAGTGCTCTTGACCAAAGGTAACTGTTTGTGTTTTGTTTTTGTTTTTATAAAGATTGTATTTATTTTAGAAAGAGAGTGAATGTGAGGTAGGAGAACAGGGTGGGAGGGAGAAAGAATCTGAAACAGACTCCATGCTGAGCTCAGAGCCCAACACAGCCTCCATCTCACGACCACAAGATCATGACCTAAGCCAAAACCAAGAGTTGGATGCTTAACCAGAAACTTAACTGACCAAGCCACCCAGGTGCCCCGGTTATTGCTTATTTGAAGGTGCCTTGTTCTACATGGCTCTCCTCTCATGGCAAACTCTCCCACTTCTTGTCTCTTAGGCCTAACATGGGTGACAAGTGACTTTACTAGTCCTGGGTTACTGCACTGCCCTTATGCCCTATACCTGTGCTTTGTCAATAGTCTCTTTGTCAACCCCTCCTTGGATTCTCCTACTTGACATGTCCTATCTCTCTATGGAGACCCTGACTAATACAGTGGTCAGAAACTAGATGTTCTAGATCTGTATCAACTGAGACTTCCTCCTTGGGTTCATCAAAGATGGGAGGGGGACGGAATAATAAACTGTGTCCCACTTCCCATTGTGGTGCACACCAGCGACACATGTGTTCCCCCTTCTAGTACGTACCTTGGACATGCATGGAATAAACTCCTATGATCTCTGTGTGGGATTCAAGCTGGACTGGAGTCTTGTTCACCCTTCTCATCCTTTGCTTCCATATAGCCTTTGCTACAGACTGATGAACATCCTGCTGTTCTTTGTTCTTGCCCCATGATTCCTCACCTTTGGTCTGTATTGAGGCTGCTTGTTCTTTAGAAAGACCACCTCCTCCATCTCCACAGTGAATCTGGTCCCCGCTCTGATGTTGCCTTCTCTACCAAGGCCTCACTGACCTGGTCTCTCCTCTAGTGCCAAGCGGCTCTCTTAATATTGTCTCCACTTCTGCCAAACCCTGTATGTCCTTCCCTCCATGTGTATCTTGGGGTGCAGAGGAGCAAAGAGTTGGCTCAGGGCTCACTTGAGACTTCTATGCCGGTGTGCTAGCCTCTTGGATCCACCTCTGACACCAAATGGCTCCTTCTCTTTGGAGTCAATCATTTTCTTATATTATGATCATGCCTTTTCTCCTGTACTGTATGTAAGTCTCCATTCGTTAACTTAAGAAACAGTGATAGAACCTACAAATTTCCAGCCATATGCTAGGTGAGGGACATACAGTGATATGTAAAGCAATATGATCCTTGTCCCAGGGAGCTAAAGGCCTAAAGAAAACTGAAGAAACCTTTGAAGGAAGCCATTAACTTTGGTATCCCCATCAACAATTTTATACACAGACATACACAAGGAATGTGTAATAGCCATTGGTTTACCACTGGGGATAAAACAGCTTATGTTTTGAGGTCTCCCTTCTTTGGAGATGACTTATACACCTTCCTCAAAGGGTTGTTGTAAGGGGTCAACATACTACATACAAGGGCTCTTAATGTCCAGCACCAAATTAGTTTTCAGTGTATGTCAACAGTGGTAGCTGGAGGGGAGGAGGCATTACACAGTAAAGCCTACACATGGGCTCTCTAAGAAAAGGCAAGATTCAGATTTGCTCGAGACCTCCTGGGTTCAAACTCCTAGAACAAAGTATCAGTACGTAGTTCCAAATGCCAGGGCAGTGATTACAAATTTGGAGGGAAACACTCAGTAAAACAGAGCAGGAGCTACAGAAGGAGCTGAAGGTGTGCAGAAAAAAACAAGCTGCCATAGGCAGAGCCCAAGTCAACCCAGAAAATTCATGAATGTTCCACTAAGATTCTGCCCATGCAGTATTTTTTGGCGCACTCTAGAACTGAACTAGGAACACAGGATTATATAGGTTGTCAACACATACTCACAGTATGGAGTATGTTTTGGGTATGTAACACCAGAAACCTGATTTAAGCATGGTCCTGGGTGCAGTCTATGTCTTAGAGACTCTTCTTCCCATCCTGAGAGAATTTAAGACCAATACACAAACATAAGGACTAATCTTTTTTTCTTGATCAGAGCAATTTAACCTGTAACTTGGGAAAGATAGTGGAAATAACTCTACCTTCTCTAATTTGGATGTCCAAAAAGTGTTAGTTTGGGGAATTGCCCTGGGTCTTTCATCTTAGAGAAGGATGTGCAGACTCCCTATCCTGGCTTCCAGAGAGAGTCTGGCTCCATGGAAGCCTGTGGGTAACTTTCATGCTGTCCCTCTTAAAGAGTGAGAGACTGAATGTCCTCAATAAGAATCACTGCTTTCTCTTTGAGTATCTATTCTGTATGACCAGCAGTGGGTAGATACTTTACATCTTATTAGCTCATTCTGAGAAGAACCCTAAGAGGTGGGTTTACTTTTCCTGTTTAGCATGTGATGAGTCTGAGGTCCATTGAGATCAGATGTCTTGCCCAGAGGAGACCCAGGTTGCTCTGATGCCCAAGCTAGCTCCCTTTCTACTCGCTCACACTGCCTCTCAAGATGTTCTGTTCAAGGTGTTTGGTTAGGCTCATCTGACATGGTGTCTACTAGCTTATCAGCTGGAATTCTGTTTATTGGCTCTTCAGTACAATGATGGATGTTCTAAAGGTGACTCTCACCCCTTGCTCTGTCCTGACAAGGACAGAAATATGAGAGAGGCCTGACCGGTGAGCAGTCTGCATGTTAGAGTACAAGGAGGGGCTCTGAATCTCCTCCCACTACTCTTCTGTACCACAGTACCATCCGGATTGTCTGTTTGTTCCCTCATTTGTAACCACCTCTCCCACCAGACTAAACTCCGCAAGGCAGGGGCCATAACTGTGGTGTTCATCCATCTATTCCTGGTGCCTAGCAACAAATATTTGTTGAATGAATGGATTCTATCTGAAATGGTAATCTATATGTAACACACATGATTTAAGTCTCTTTGCCTGAATATCTCAGCAGATAGTTCTGTCCTTTTTGACACATCTCCTGGTTTGTATAATTTATTCATAGGGTTCTTCTTAGCCTGCTAATAAATTCCTATGGGACTTAGTCTTTTTATATGCTGTGGAATCCACCGCCATAAAGTGTTCATAAGAAACGACTTTAGAAAATATTGTTTGGGGTTATGCTGATTATGAATTTCTGAATACTTATGTCTGGGCTTCTCTTTGTCTCCGAATATACAATGTGGGATATTGGCATCTCTTTGTATTAGGACATGCATAGGATCTGATTTTCAGAAAATGGTTGGCAGGTAGCAGAAGAGGGAAAGCTATCAGAAATCTGCACTCTCTGAAACACACTTCACAGACCCAGGAGGTAAATTCCTGGCATGGATTTTAACAAACACATACATAACATTTGCACATTGTTTGCTTATGTGTCAGTTGATATGATCCATGAGTAGGGCCCTGCATCTGTTGTAGGCAGGAAATTCTAGCCCCATGTCTTGCTACTGCCGTGAAACCTGAGGTGCTTTTGTTTTGTTTTCATCCCCTGACAAAATTGAGGGATACCTACATGCCAACTGAGAAGTCAGTTTATTGGTGAGCTTGCAGCCACCCTACTTATGGCCTTCCTCCACCCACCAGAGCAGAGCAGATGCCAAACAGGAGAAGGGCCTCTAGAGGCTTTATATCTACGAGTTTCTGACTTCCGCCAACTGACTTTGCAAGTGTTCTCAAAAGTCCTTCATTGCCTCTGTGGATGTGAAGAAACCCTATACAGTTCAAGGGTTTGTGAAATCACCTGAAACAGGATTGAAAGCCATTCTGGCAAAGCAATTGCAGTTGGAATTAGCTATGTCACCAAGCCACATCCTGGCTTAAATGATGTTATTTATATCCAACTGCACTCAACAAGTCCCAAAGCCTTCTGTCAAGAGACGGAATCTGACCATAGCATTGACTCTTAGCCCCTCTCCTTTGTGTGGGGACAAAAGGATTGCTTTTCCAAACTTCGGCGTTTGAGCCCAGAAGGGGTACATTTCCCACAGGAAAATATCCCTAATATTGAAGTGGATGAAATCCTTGGGATTTCTGAATGTGGTGTACAAACACAGAGTTATGGATTAAGAGACAGAAAAAAGAGCGGTCCTTGCCTTCTTGTTCCTTTTTTTTTTCCCCTCTGGAAAAAGGAAACACAGGTATGTACACATCAATGAATAGCATTGCTAATGCTCCATGTTTTTAATCCTAAAACGGGAGAAAGAACAGCACAGATTGCCCAGGACCAGTGAGGGGCTCCATGAGAAGATGAATGTAGGGCTCTTAGCACAATCCCCGGCAGGTAATACGCTCCTGCCAGGTAGCCAGTGCTGCACCTCCCAGGTATCAGGGAGGGTGTGAAAAGTATGTGTGCGTGCACACGTTAGGAGCATACACCGTAGAATCCAAAGGGTAAGATAGATGTCAGGAGACAGGACTTGGCACATCTGGATCATCCTCAGGTAGGCAATGGGTGCTGGAGTTCCAAACCAAAGTGCCTTTTCCATGACTGTTCATACATCACAGCACGTGAGCTCCTATAATGCATTTTCTCTGAGGCCCCAAATGTTCCATGTGGCCTCTTTAACTAGAGACTAAAAGTTTAGTACTTGCATTTTAATGCCTTGATTTGCTGTTTGATGATTTTACTATTTGGCTTATATATTTTTTGTACTTGGTAGGGTTTTTTTGTTTTTGTTTTTGTTGGTTTGTTTTAGCTTCGTTTCGTTTTAACCAGGAGTGGGGTGGAGGTAGATCTAGAACTTTTGTATTTTAGTGACCTGAAACCAGAAATTGAGTAGCAAATAAAAAATACCTATTTCTTACTACTGCTCTGAAAATAACATTGATTTGCCTTCTTAGTAATGAACCACTACACTCTTCTAAATTTGTCAGACTTTTCAACCGCATCCCCCTATTGGAAGACTGTATGGCTCGCTGGTGAGATACCAGCAGCTACTGTTTGGGCAGAATCACTGCCTTAATGATGCAAAAATCTTTGCCCCAGTCCCCTAATGCTGAAGAGGGTAAAAATTACTGCAGAGGGTCTGGGTCTGGGAGAGTAGCCAGAATAGCCTGCCAAGTACAAAATTGTTTGGAAGAATCAATGTTTAGCTAAAAAATTCATGCAAGGTTTTCATTTTGTTCCATTCTGTATCTATGTTTGTTCTAATATTTATAGTAAAATGTTGAAATTATTGCCCCACCCCCATTACACAAAAATTCTAAGTACAATTAAGCCCACAGTTTCACTGATTGCCAGATAGAAGAGATGGAAGAGCTTTATTTGAAACCGTAAGTCTTAAATTCTTGATCACCCCTTTACTCCATGTTCATACTAAACCGTGCCTCTATCTAAGAATAGATAGGGAAAGAACTTAAGTGTGGTTTTGGGAAAAAGTCAGGAGCATGTCCCTGAAGTATTGATAAATTATATCCTGTCCCATGACTGCTGTTGACATCCTGGGGGAGAACCCTATGTTAGGTTAAAACAGGAAAAAAACCCAGCCTTAGTTATGATTCACTTATTTAAAGACAGCCCCTGCCTCCAGGTCTCATTTAAGCTGTGACAATGAAAAATACAGATGTGTCTATACAGTAAAGGTTTGAATGACCTTTATCAGGCAACTTGCCTTGGATTGGATAAGCAGGGGATCTTCATTGTGTTCAAAGGTGCTATTCCAACCCTCCTATGTGTAGGATGAAACAGCCTTAATACTGCCCAAGCTAACTTTATTCATTGAACAAATATATAGCCTACCATATGGTAGGTCCTAGGAATACCAGTAAACCAGTAACATTAATAAACTGTATAATCACGGCCTCTAGTCTGATGGAGCTCACATTCTAGAGTAGGGAAAAAGATGATAAAGAAGTGAACACATGAAACAATTTCAAAAAGTGATTATGTGCAACAAAGAAAAATCCCAAGCATGTAACTGAGTTTGCCTACTTTTTTTTTATTATATTATGTTAATCACCATACAGTACATCCCCGGAATTCCGATGTAAAGTTTGATGCTTCATTAGTTGCGTATAACACCCAGTGCACCATGCAATACGCGCCCTCCTTACTACCCATCACCAGTCTATCCCATTCCCCCACCCCCTCCCCTCTGAAGTCTTCAGTTTGTTTCTCATAGTCCATAGTCTCTCATGTTTCATTCCCCCTTCTGATTACCCCCCTTTTCTTTATCCCTTTCTTCCCCTACCGATCATCCTAGTTCTTATGTTCCATAGATGAGAGAAATCATATGATAATTGTCTTTCTCTGCTTGACTTATTTCACTTAGCATTATCTCCTCCAGTGCCGTCCATGTTGCAGCAAATGTTGAGAATTCGTTCTTTCTGATAGCTGAGTTTGCCTACTTTTGATTGGGAGGTCAAAGACAATCTCTCTAAGGGGGTATCATTTAAACCAAGATCTTAATAAGAAGGAACTGTGCATGTGACTATACAGAAAAAGGGCTCTCCAGGCAAAGGGAACCACTAGTGCAAAGGCCCTGAGGTAGAACCAGTTTAGGTGTTGTCTTTAAGGAGCCCAGGAAAGCCATGGATTGTTGGCTGGATCCTTGAAGATTGTGACACAAGATCAAGTGGGGGAAGTAGACAGGGAGCAGATGATGGTTATCTTATTGCCATGGCAACAAGTTTGGCTTTTGTCATAACAGCAATTGGGAACCACTGAAGGAGTCTGAGCAAGAGAGACATGATATGAAGGGTTTCAGAAGATCATACTGACAGTTGTATAGTAGTAAGCTTTCAGGGCTGGTTAGAAGACTCTTGCATTTGTCCAGGTGTGAGTAGTGGTGGCTTAGACTAAAGTGGCCACAGTGAGGAGGGAGAGAAGTGGCTGAGATAGAAATATGGATGTGAAACCAATCAGATGTCATGATGGATTCACAAGAGGAATCACATAATGCCTAGAGCAGTGCCATCCAGTAGAAATAGAGTATAGGCCACACCTATAACTAAGTTTTCTAGTTGCCACATTAAAAAAAAAAAGTAAAATCAAATTTGGATAACACTCTAGTTCTATTGGCTTAAATAAAATGTATTTCAATATGTAATCAATATAAAAGTATTACTCAGATTTTATATATAGATATTTTCAAACTAAGTCTTTGAAATCTGGTATGCATTTTACATTTCTCAGTTCAGACCAGCTCCATCTTCCAGCTCAGGTGTACTGCTCCGTAGGCTTGGTTGGCCTATCTCAGGGCATGCTGGAACCTGGTGTGGCACTCTGACCAGGACTTTGTCTCTTCTGGCAGCAGTTTTCTTCTTCCTAATAGGGAGGAAGGCTGACTCATGAAAACTCCTTCTCTTCTATCAACCTCTACATAAACTTTGTGAATATTTAGTCCTTGGGACAGTGGCCATGACCCTACCCTTACAGGGGCTGGGCTTCTGCATGCAGAAGGGCATTTGGAAGATAAGGTCTTGGGGACTCTCCTGTCTACCTTTCTCTGGAGCCTCCAGGTTTGTGGGTCTCTTGCCACAAAGTCCGTAGTGGGCAAGAAGTATCCATAGGAAAGAAAAAAACAGAAAGGACTTTAAACTGTATGTTTGGACCAAGGGAAGGCAAATGACTCCATGGGATTTTTGTAAACAAAATGTTGGCATAAACTCAGCAAATTCACAAGAACACAAGAGAGCAGTATATACTCATATTGCGAACAGCAATCTCATTTAACAATATGTCATATTTCATGTTAATTTTGTTAGTGTTAATTAACTTAATGTTAACTTTAATAGTCTTGCAGTTTTGTTCTTTTCGAATTTAAGTGTGTTGCTTTATAGTTCTATCAGAGCTATTTTGCTTTTATATATATCTAAGTATATGCAAAATGAGTAAGCAGATCTTGGGAGTCCACGTGAAAATTTTTCTTTTAAAAAGAAGTCTTTATTTATTTTTTTTTAATTTTATTTTATTATATTATGTTAATCACCATACAGTACATCCCCAGATTCCAATGTAAAGTTTGATGCTTCATTAGTTGCGTATAACACCCAGTGCACCATGCAATACGTGCCCTCCTTACTACCCATCACCAGTAAATTCACCAACTTGAATGAACACTGTTCAAAGTGGTAAACAGTTTCCAGATGCCCCTGAAAGCACCTGCCATTGTTTGACCCTGTGCCCATGTGCTATGCCTTCACAGTTATAACTAAATGCCAACTGTATGGCTAGAGCAATTAAGTACAGGCCTCAGGGAGGCTTTAGTTCTTAATCTGGATACACTGATAGGTACTTTAGTAGTCCTTTAGTACTATTTTGCCTTTGATGCCATGTTCACTTTTAATTCTTTAATATCCTATCAAAAAATACTTTTAGCCCATAATTATAATGCAAAGTAAAGGTACTGTCTTTTGGCTACCTCAAGGATTTTGGAAAAGTTCCTAGAAATCTAACCACCTTTTGAAAAGAGTTATTTCTATGGAAATGTATTTCTGAGTTTTAAATTAAAGATTTTTAAACTTAAGATATTTTAAGTGAATAACTTCCAAAATACGAAAGAATTTGCAAAATCTTTAAAGTTTGTGTGTGCTTTATATATGTTCTATAAGGGTCCTCTACAGAAAAGAATGGCTTAAAATAATTTCAGCACCAAAGACGGTCCAGCTGTGGTCTCCATAACCTAAACTAGTGGTTCTCATCCTTTAGGTGCATAAGGCACTCATGGAACTTGTTTAAAAATTCAAGCTCCAGGGGCGCCTGGGTGGCACAGCGGTTAAGCGTCTGCCTTCGGCTCAGGGCGTGATCCCGGCGTTATGGGATCGAGCCCCACATCAGGCTCCTCTGCTATGGGCCTGCTTCTTCCTCTCCCACTCCCCCTGCTTGTGTTCCCTCTCTCGCTGGCTGTCTCTGTCAAATAAATAAATAAAATCTTAAAAAAAAAAAAATTCAAGCTCCAGGGCTTAACTCCCATGAAAATCTGCAGTTTACTCCCTCTCTAGGTGGGAAACAGTGCTAAACCTTGTGGGTCACACTGTCTGTTGGGATTGGACCAGCCACCTGCTTGGAGAGTACCTGGCCCTTCAAAATAACAGTGGCCATCATTACTGAGCCTCTGCTTCAGGGCGGATTAACACATTGGATCCTTACAAGCTCATTAAATAATTGGCTAGTGTTTTATGCACGTTACAGATGAGGAAACAAAGGTTTAGAAGAAGCAAGCCCCTTATCCATTGTTAAGCACCTAGTGATGAACAGAGCTGGGACATCAAGCCTTGTCTGATTCCTAGGCTGCTACTCCATCAGGTTGCTTGACAGGTAAGCATTCATTCAGGACCCTGAATCCCTGCTGAATCAACTGAGCTAACCTAAGGACACCTTGGCCGCAGGTTATTTTGTTTCTAAACCTGTAATTTGGCCTGGCCACATGAAGACCCATTTGGTTCTGGCTTCACAATTTGCTCACTTGGATTCCCTTCACCCCTGATCATCCGTTGTCTTTCCTATATGGCCTCTGTTAGACTTGTCCTCAAATCCAAAGTCTCTGCCCTCCATTGTTTTTTGTGTGAGTGAGCTTGACAAATGTTTTCATTTGAGAACGCAAGCTGCCTCCCTGCACTTGGTTTAATGTGAGCTCGGTAGAGTGGCATTGCTGGGTTTACATTAGTCATCAATGCTTGGAGCTCATGCTGGTCTAAGTAATTGTTATTTTTAGATTCAGACTAAAACCACAAATTTAAGAGTCTTAAGACTTGGCTGCCTCAGGATGAAGGGCAGTCCACAAGGGTTAGGAGGCCCTTCCCAATAGTGGCAGGCTCTAAGTATGGATGAATGGCTATCGCTTTAGACACTACTCCTTTAAGAAAAGACAGGGAAGATAGAGGAAACCTTAACTAGAATTCAGTCTGGTGCTGCTAATAATTATCTGGCCTGTTGGCAACTCACATTGGATAATAGATCATGTTGGATAAATGGGTCTTAGCATGCCTGTGCAGGTCTCCTGATGGGCAGGGAGGGGTCTGTGAATAAGACAAACATCCAACTATGGATACAGTCATGAAGATCTAGAAGCTAATTAGAAAATAAAAACACTCATCTAAATTAAAACCATGACAAAATCAGTCTCTGAGGTATTTCCTTATTGCTTGGTAAACTGGCTTTCTCAGCTACACTTTCCTCCTGTGGAGGAGCACTTCTCATGGAAGTACATGATTACTTCAATATCCTCATAAATGGTGTGTCTTTGAAAGGTGTGTTGGAGTGGAACATCAGATACGAACCATCTAGGCATGGACAGAAGAGACAGGTGTGCAGCAATAGTAACATGAGAGCCCACAGAAAGGATGATGAGCTATGGTGGGGACAAAAATACATGCACACAGGAGGTTTTCTTTGATTTTTACCATTTCCTGGCACTTTAAAGATAATTTTTTTTTTTTGGTCTTGTGCTGGCTCAGTTTTCCTTAATCTTTAAGAAGGTTCTTTGCTGATCCAACTTATAAGCTTTTGTGATACAACTTGGGGGTTTAAAGTGTGTGTGTGTGTGTGTGTGTGTGTGTGTGTGTGTGTGTGTGAGAGAGAGAGAGAGAGAGAGAGAGAGATGCATGTGTACATGCATAGAGATATACACTTACATGTGCACATGCCCAATATGCATATGAGTGGTATGTCTGTACATACAGATCTACACACGTGTGGATCATGTGACTTAGGGATTAAAGAGAATTTTTGGTGGACACTGGAATGTAAAGGATTTAGAGAGGTTCTGGAGTAGTTTTATGAATTTAAGACAAGAGGATCACTCTGGGTTATAAATTAGGGTTCTATTAATGTGCTCTGAGAGCTGTAAGACTGAAACTTCGCAGGTGCTTTGGCTAGTGAACTTGTGCCTCTCCAACCGTGACCCAGCACTAGGACTGAGTCATGTGGGGCCCTACATCGTATTGGATTTACAGAAACATATGTTACTACCCCCACCCTTGATGCACACAGCCCCTCCCCAGGCATGCTACATATATTTTACTTAATTGGCGAATGTGATTGGCAGGTAGGATATGAGGGAAAGGGGAAGAATTCTCTGTAGAATCATAACAAGTTGAAGTTGATTTTTCCAGAAAAAACAAATTTCTTTTATAGGCATTCCCACAGACACCATCAGATGGAGGTGCTATCAGAAAGAGACAAGGAAAATGAATCAACTTGTCTATCCAGTCAGCTCCCTGAACATGGAGATTCTGCCCATGAGAATATTTTCTTTCCAACAAGCATCCCCATTTCAGAGAAAGGGACAAAAAAGAAATGAGCTGTAAGACTGTGCATTTTTGTTGCTAGTAAGAATGCATATTCTAGATCAGGAAATATTTTTGGATGAGTTGGTGTTTTGGCTTTGAGTTGGATATGTTCCATAAAAAGGAATGTGCTGTGTGTGTGTGTGTGCGCGTGCACTCCTGCATCTTTTACTCAATACCCCACTCCTGGTATTCTACCTCCCAGGATATACTGATTGATCTCCAGTAGCAGGGCTGAGACCTGGTCATAGACCTAAGGACCGAGAGCTTTGTTGAATTACTAAGCTGGATTTTATGGATCTTCAAGAATCGTTTATAGAATAACTTAGTGGTAGATTAGAAATTGTGGCACTTTGTTTATAGCAGACTATTAGAATTGACCAACAGCAATCTTCTGAATTCAATCTTTAGATTTCCTCAAAACTGGTTTTTGTACGTTTTGTATTTACTTATGTGGAAGTTTGCTTTGTGAGGGCACAATATATTTAACAAACTGGGAAATAATAAAATAGTTCCTCTGTGTGACAGAAAAAAGTATTTTTGTGTGTGTACACGCACACATGCAGTTTTAATTAATTGCTTAGGGGGAACTATTTCTTTAAATATTTGAGGCAGGAACAAACTATAACAGCAGGGAGAAGAAACTCAACTGAGGGGTGCATGGCACCTTCTAAAAAGGGTGAGAAATCACTCTCAAATGAGAGGATTAAAATTAAACAGGGATCAAAATTACATACTGCTTGGAAGAGTGGCTTACACTAGGAAATTGACTATCAGGCAGGGGGTGTGAAAGTAAACTGCTGTTCTGTGTAATTTCATCCTGCCACCAGGTAACTACAGTTGTAGTCAACATGCTAATAACAACAAAGGGGGCTGTCTGCTGCACACTCAGAAGAAGCCAGCTGATGAGCCATCTGCATTCTTTCCAGCTCTTAGAACACCACTAGAATTCTGAAGGACAGCTACTTAAGAGCAGTGAAGTTCTTTGTATCTACTAATATCAATTACAATACAAAAAAATTCCCTGAGAAACATAGGACGAATGAAAGCACCCTGTATATGGTGAAATTTAGGGGGGAAAAATTGCAGGCAAGTGGAGCGCTATAGTTAGAATTCATAGTTGCCACAACTGGTAATGACCCATCAGCAAAAGATCTCTGTCCGTAGGGCTATTGAAGAGAGATACCCTGCCAAGGGTGTTTCCCACAGCTGCTGAAATTCTTTTGTACTCCACTTAAGAAAGCTTATTAGATGTCTCTTGTAGGCATAATCTATAACTCTAATATTCAAATAAGAATATTCTGCATTTTAACCGTTATTAGTGCTGATGACTTCAGGCCCTTCTCCCAGTGGGCTGAGACCCATCAGACTGTGGCCATACTGCAGCTAAGTACCATCTTTCAAGATGGGGAGGGATCATTCTTTATGAAGCTTCTGTCTCTCCCAATGTGAGCTCCCACACTTTGTTTGGAATATAAATAGGGAAATATGCATATGAGCTTACACTCAGATTGAGGAGGTCCATAGATGTTTTTATTTATAGATGAAGAGTCTTGGAAAATGTCATGATTCTACCCTTTTAGAAGTTATTTGTAGAAGCTTAGACTAGGTAACTTCCCCAAAGATGCCTAGTGGGTTAGACAATGGGCCAGATCTCTAACATGATGTTCCAAGCTTTGTGCTGAATCCTGTGATCAATCCTTGTGTTGACAACATTACATTGGGCCATGAAGTTAACTTTTCAGTAGTCAGATCCTGTCTTGTATTAATACTGATTAAAACCTTTATCATAAGACAAATCTATTATGTGATCTGGGTAATTAATGCTACCTGCAATAGCAGACAAACAATCCAAGATTATCTCTTGTTCATGTAAGGTCATCTGTAGTTAGGTGGTCCCTATAGCTATACCATCAGGAATATATGACCTTCAGGGGTAGATAGAGATGGAGAAGATACATTGTCTCATAAACCACTGATCAAACTAGCCACCTGGCCTTAACATTAGCATCTGGGGGAAGGGTGTGAGAATGCAGAAGGATGTCCTGATGTCTGGTAAGCCTCCAATATGAAGTCTGGCATCTCTGAACAATGCCCTATACATGGTCTCTCAGGTCTAGAGTTAGCTTCTGTTCATTTGGAGACCTAAGAATTAAAAAAACTGTCAGCCTTCCCCTACTCATTGGTACCCATGGCAAGCAGGATAATTACAACAAGCACATGTACGAATTTCCTCTTTGGAAAGGGAAAGAATGGAGTCCCCTAGCAACAATTGGTCCCAGTAATCTGAAATCTACCAGACATG
This sequence comes from Ailuropoda melanoleuca, assembly GCF_002007445.2. NCBI lineage: Eukaryota > Metazoa > Chordata > Mammalia > Carnivora > Ursidae > Ailuropoda > Ailuropoda melanoleuca. Next base: position 26,480,656 of record NC_048221.1, read on the forward strand.
GGAAAGCATCCCATCCTCCCAGGTAGGGGCGATTCCTTGTTTAGGCTCTGTGAAAGAATTCCTTTGTTCACTGTTCTCCTGTGCCGATGGCATCAGGAGACCCTCTGGGGGATTGCTGTTTTCTTCTTGGGCCGTGACTGAGGTAGACATGGGACATTGCTTCCTCAAGAGTAGCACAGGTTCCTCAGCCTACTTCCTGTCTGTGGGGACAGGGTACAGGTCTGACAGCCATTTTAAGTCTCCAACAAACCAAGATTTTTCAGTCCCAACTGCCGGTATCTTTTGACAGTACATTTTCCTTGAGAACTAAGCAGGTTTCTGATACTTGCTTCCAGTATATTCCATGAGTCTGTAACTATACTATTTTTTTTTGAGCCAGAATTCTCAAACCTATTTTGTTTCTCTCATCCTTCTTTTCTTCCCAAATTAATAACTGCTATCTTGAAGCTATGGGGAAAAAAATGTAGGAAAGTCACATCCCTGCCTCTTCCCTTTTTTTCCCCCAGGAAAGAGCCTAAGGTTTTTAATATATAGCTTTCATAAATCAGGGTGACAAAGATGAATAATTCAATAGAAACAAGACAAAGTATACAAGGAAGCATTCACAAGCAGAAATGCAATTGGCCAGTAAGTATGAGAAAAAGCTGTTCATCACAAGTCTTAAAAGTTAAAATGAGCTACATTTTCTACCTATTAGCTTAGTATAGGTTTAAGGTTTGATATATTTTAAGTAAAAATTGTATATATTTAAGATGTACAACAGGATAACTTGATATACCTATACATGGTGATTATGATAGCCAAGCTAATTAACACATCCTCTCATATATACTCTGTTTTTGTGGTGACAGCACCTGCTGAAATCTCTCAGCATATTTCCAATATTGAATACAATATTAACTGTAGTCATCATGCCTATAAATTAGATGTCTAGACTTACTCATTCTGTTACCCCTTAGTTGAGTCTTTGGTTTGAGTCATTTTATCTAGCTAAAAGGTCTAATTGGGCTTCTGGGGTGCAAGGCCCTGAATTTTAAGCCCCCATATATTTCCTCATATTTATTTTTGTAAGCTGGCTGGGACATCCCCAGCTCATCTTTCTAGTGACATCTTGCCATATGCAGCCAGGGGCAACTAACATACACTAATCATCTGTTTTCAATATGGTAGGCACAGGGTCTGCCTATTAAGCCAGTGCAGACACAAAGCCACTAAATTTGCTGCCCTGCAAAACATGGACCACCATCTTTCTATCCTCTGATAACCAGTTCCTTGCTGCTGATGCTCAACAGATACACTAATGGGTATATTTTATGGTTTCATTATGGTCACAGCCTGCTTCTGGGTTCCAATTTTTCTACAAGAATAATTAATGACAAAATTTCATTCATTTCATATAATACGAAGGCCAAATGGCCCTGCTCTCTCTAGTAGCTATGCTATCTGAAGTGTGATCTCTAAGTTCTCCACAGCAAATGTCTGAGTTTAGAAGAGTCACAGGGCACTTCCACTCACAGTCCATGAGCCAGCACTAGACACAGGGGGATCCATAGTGAAGCCTGAGAATATTGACATGTCTCTGCCATGTGTACTCACATACTTCAGCAGCCAGCTGCTGTGATGGTGCTCTCTTATCAACCACTATGTGCAAGTGTAGCCACAGCATCCAGATTCCTTCTGTTTTTCCCGATAACTCAGGACCATCCTCCCACTCCCCAGTTTTTGCCCCTAAACACTTATCTGCTTCACTGTGGAGATGGTTGTGTAAAGGAGAGTGGTTAGGTTGGCAGTGGTAGGCAGGGATCTTCCTAGAAGTTCTGCAAATCCCCACTTCTTGGAGCTCACGCTTGTTCTGGGCGACTTCCTGTCCCTCCCCTCCTCTCTTTTACTTAGAGATAAACTCAGTTATTGCTTTTTCTTCTTCTCCTCTGCACACCCCAGCCCCCCGCAAACACAACTTGCTTTTCAGGGCTGGAACACTAGAATGAAAGGCACTTTAGGGTTTCTCTTTATTTAATTTTTAAAAACAAGATTTTTTGGTTTTGTTTTTGCTACTAGTGATTTTAAGAGTAATGGAAATTGGTGTCAACTTAGAAAATACAGTAGTATATAAAGAACAGATCACCCATTATTTGATAAACTAAGAATGATCACTATTAGGGATGCCTGGCTGGCTCAGTTGGAAGAGCGTGCGACTACTGATCTCAGGGTTGTGAGTTCGAGCCCCATGTTGGCCATAGAGTTTACTTAAACAAAAATGATTATTATTAGCATTTGTGCTATTTCCCTCCTATCTTTTGTTTGAGACCCTATCTATATATAATTGAAATCTTCTACTATAGATTATTCTGTGTCCAGCCTTCTTAACAGTGCATCCTGAACAGGACCTTGTTATTGGGTATTTCTATAAGCATAATAATTTCATTGCAATAAATAACATATCCTACAGTGAACCATTTTAAAGCATATAACTCAGTGGTATTTAGTATATTCGCATTGTTATGCGACTATCCTCTCTAGTTCCAAAACAAAAGGAAACTGTACCTATTAAGCAGTTGCTCCTGAGCACCTGGAAACCACCAATAAGCTTTTTGTCTCTATGAGTTTACCTATTCTGGATATTTCATATAAATGGAAGCCTAGAACATGTCACCTTTTCTGTCTGGCTTCTGTTACTTTGCACAGTGTTTTCAAGGTTTGTCTCTGTTGTAGGATGTATTAGTCATCCCTTTTTATGGCTAAAACATTCTGTCCTATGGATATAATACATGTTTATCCATTTATCAGTTCATGGACACTTGGGTTATTTCCACCTTTAGGTTATTGTGAACAGTGTCAGGAAAATCGTGAATCCATTTTTGTTTAAATACCTGTTTGCAGTTATTTTGGGTGTATGCCCACAAGTGGAATTTCTGGGTCTTATGGTAATTCTATGTTTAACTTTTTGAGGAACCATCAAGCTGTTTTCCATAGCAGCTGTATCATTTCACATACCCACCAATGTACAAGATTACCAATTTGCCACTTCCTTACCAATACATTTTTTTTATTATTATTGTAACCATCCTAGTATGTGTGAAGTGATATCTCATTGTGGTTTTAATTTGTATTTCTCTAATAACTAATGATATTTTCATGTGCTTGTTGGCCATTTATGTATCCTGGCAGAAACTCAAGTCCTCTGTCCACTTTGTATTTGGATTTCTTCATGAGATTTGGAATTCTTTATATGTTATGGATATTTGACCCTTATAAGACATATTTTCTCCCATTCTGTGGGTTGTCTTCTTCATTTTTTGGTAGTATCCTTTGAAACATAAAAGTTTTAGATTTGTATAAAGCCCAATTTATATTTTTCTTGTTTGTGCTTTTGGTGTCACTGTCAGAATCCATATTAAAATCCTAGGTCATCAAGATTTAACCTTGTGTTTTCCTTTAGAAGATTTATAATTTAGCTCTTGCAAATAGGTCTTTAATGCATTTTAAGTTAGCCATTTTATGTGGTGTGAGGTAGGGATTCAACTTTGTTCTTTTGCATGTGTTAGTCTAACTATTCCAGTGACATTTGTTGAAGAGTCTCTTCTTTTTTCATTGGATGGTCTTGGCACTATTGTCGAAATCAATTAACCATTGCTGTATGGGATTGTTTCAACACTCTTAACTCTATTCCATTAATCTATCTCACTCTCATTATGTCAGCATCACATTGTTTTATTTATAGTAAGTTTTGAAATCAGGAAGAGTGAATCTCCCTTTTTTTTTTTACTATTTTTTAAGTGTAATTGACCTACAGTATTACGTTTCAGGAGTATAATAGTGATTCGATTTTTATACACATTATAAAACTTTTGCCATGAGTCTAGCTATCATTTGTCACCATACAATTTTTTTTACAGTATTGACTATATTCCTTATGCTATACATTACATCTCCACATGGAGATGTAACTGGAAGACTGTACCTCTTAATCCCCTTCACCTATTTCATCTACCACCCCTCTCTATTCCTTCCCCCATGACAACCATCAGTTTGTTCTTTGTATCTACGAGTCTGTTTCTGTTTTACTTGTTCTGCTGTTTAGATTCCACATAAGTGAGATAATATTCTATTTGTCTTGTTCTGTCTGACTTATTTCACTTAGTATAATACTCTCTAGGTTTATCCATGTTGTCACAAATGGCAAAATCTCATTCCTTTTTATGTCTAATATTCCATTATATATATATATATACACACACACACATACACATATAAACACCACCTACTTTTTTTCCCCAAGTTTTTATTTAAATTCTAGTTAATTAACATATAGTGTGATATTGGTTTCCAGAGTAGAATTCAGTGATCCATCACTTGCATACAACACCCAGTGCTCATCATAACAAATGTGATCCTTAATACCCATCATGTACCTAGCCCATCCCCCACCCACCTCCCTCTATCAACAGTGTTAAGAGTCTCTTTTGGTTTCTCTCTCTCTCTCTCTTTCCCCACTTCCCATATGTTCATCTGTTTTGTTTCTTAAATTCCATAAATGAGTGAAATCATATGGTATTTGTCTTTCTCTGATTGATTTATTCTGTTTAGCATAATACACTCTATTCCACCCATGTTGTTGCAAATGGCAAGATTTCATTCTTTTTGATGACTAATATTCCTCTATCCTTATATAACTATATGTAGACATATAGTTCTATAACTATACATAGACATAGTTATATAACTATACATAGATTATAGTGGAATATTACTATATTCTGATATACTAATATAACTATATACTAATATGACTATAGTTAAATAACTATAACTATAACTATAGTTATATAGATATATGTATATGGATAAAGATATATACCACCTCTTCTTTATCCATTCATCAGTTGATGGACATTTGGGCTCTTTCCATATTTTGGCTGTTGTTGATAATGCTGCTATAAACATCAGGATGCATGTATCCCTTCGAATTTGTATTTTTGTATCCTTTAGCTAAATACCTACTAGTGCAATTACTGGATCATAGGGTAGTTCTATTTTTAACTTTTTGAGGAACCTCTATCCTGCTTTCCAGAGTGTCTGTACCTGTTTGCATTCCCACCAACAGTGCAAGAGGGTTCCCCTTTCTCCTCATCCTCTCCAGCACCTGTTGTTCCTCGTGTTATAATTTTAGCCATTTTGACAGGTGTGAGGTGGTATCTCATCATGGTTTTGATTTGTATTTCCCTGAATGATGAGTGATAGTGAACATCTTTTCATTACACCATATCTTCTTTATTCATCTATCAGTGGACACTTAGGTTGCTTCTATATCTTGGCTATTATAAATAATGAGCACAGTGATGAATAGGTCTTTTTAAATTAGTGGTTTTGTTTTCTTTGGATGCTCAGAAGTAGAATCAGTGGATTATATGATAATTCTATTTTTAATTTTTCAAGGAGCCCTCCATCCAATTTTCCAAAGTAGTTACACCAATGTTCATTTTTACCAATAGTGCATGAGGGTTAAAAAAGAAAAAAAAAAGAAAACCAAAAAAAACAGTGCACAAGGATTCCCTTTACATCATTAGGGACACTTGTTATTTCTTATCCTTTTGATAGTAGCCATTCTAACAGGTGTGAAGTGATATCATTGTGGTTTTGATTTGCATTTCCATGATGATTAATGATGAATAGGCACATCTTTTCATGTGCCTATTGGCCATTGGCATGTCTTCTCTGGAAAAAATATCTATTCAGGTCCTCTGCCCTTTTTATTTATTTATTTTTTTATAATTTTTTTAAAAAGATTTTATTTGACAGAGAGCACAAGCAAGGAGAATAGCAGGCAGAGGGAAAGGGAGAAGCAGGCTCCCACAGAGTAGGGAGCCTGATGTGGAGCTGGGTCCCAGGACTCTGGATCATGACCTGAGCTGAAGGGAGACACTTAGCCAACTGAGCTACCCAGCTACCTCTGTCCCTTTTTTAATTGGATTTTTAAAAATATTGAGTTATGAGTTCCTTATATATTTTGACTCTTGACCCCCTACTGGATATATCATTTGCAAATTTCTCCCATTCAATAGTTGTTTTTTTTTTTTTTGTTTTAACAGTTTCCTTTGCTGTGCAAAAGCTTTGTAATTTGATATGGTCCCAATTGTTTTTTTTGCTTTTGTCAACCTAGCCCAAGGAGACCAATCTGACAAGGTATTACTAAGATTGATGTCAAAGAGCTTCTGCCTGTGGTTTTCTTCTAGGACTCTTAAGGTTTTAGGTCTTACATTTAAATCTTTATTCCATTTTGAATTTATGTTTGTGTATGATATAAGAAAGTGGTCCAATTTTATTTTGCATGTAGCTGTCCAGTTTTTCCAACACCATTTATTGAAGAAATTCTTTTCCTCGTATGTTTTGCCTCCTGTGTCATTGATTAACTGACCATATACATGTGGGTTTATTTCTGGGCTCTCTATTCCATTCCATTGATCTATGTGTTTGTTTTGCTAATACCTTACTGTTTTGATTACTGTACCTTTATAATGAGGTTGGAAATCCAGGAGTGTGATACTTCCAGCTTCTTTCCCAAGACTGCTTTGGCTATTCAGGGTTTTTTGTTATGCCATACAAATTTTAGGATTATTTAATCTAGTTCTGTGGAAAATTCAGTTGGTATTTTGATAAGGATTACATTGAATCTGTAGATTGCTTTGGGTAATATGGACATTTTAACAATGTTCTTTCAGTTCATGAGCATGGTATATTTTTCCATTTATTTGTGTTGCTTCAATTTCTTTCACTGATGTTTTATGGTTTTCAGAATAAGGGTCTTTCACCTCCTTGGTTAAATAGATTTCTAAGTATTTTACTTTTTGATGCAGTGAGATTATAAATGGGATTTTTATTTTCTCTTTCTGATAGTTTATTAGTGTATAGAAACACAACAGATTTCTATATATTTTGTATCCTGAGACTTTACTGAATGCCTTTATTCTAATAGTGTTTTGGTGGAGTCTTTAGGGTTTTATAGATAGATAGAGTTCTGTCATCTGTGTATAGTGATCACTTTGTTTCTTTACAATTTGGGCGATTTTTATTTCTCTTTCTTGTCTAATTGCTATGGTTAGGACTTTCAATACTCTATTGAATATGAGGTGGTTAGAGTAAGCATCCTTGTCTTTTAGAGGATCTTAAAGGAAAACCTTTCAGCTTTTCACTATTGAGTATGATGATAGCCATTGGTGTGTCATATATGGCCTTTATTATGTTGAGGTACCACCTTTTTTCTTTTTCAAGATTATGTAAATACAATTCAATGTCTCCATGGCATTGTACTATATGTACATACCTCAATTTATTTTTCTGTTGTCTTAAGGTTGGAAAATAGATTCTTCCGTTCAGTTACCAAGTACTCCTTGTAAGCCACCACCAGCCATTGTTTCTTGGGGTTTTTTTTGTTTGTTTTTGTTTTGTCTTTTTTTTTAAATATGGTTGTAGGCAGGAAATACTCCCTACTAAAACTGAAAATGAAGAATGTTGATATACAAAACTTCATTAATAGAATGGTATGCAAATAAACCATTAAAACCCAAATTGAGAAGTGAGTGTATAGGTAGAAAACATTTCCGTTTTTGCTGTCTAATAGTATGGGAAGCTCTTCTCCACCTTCATTCAAATATACCACGTGCACACTCTGACACATTTTCTAGATTTGGCATAAGTTACATAATGAATAACTTTGTCTCTGTTAGGGAAAATAAACTGTACCCTTCCATCTTATTGATAATGCAAATTCTAGTATTCTGGTTTGTCTATACTTGTGTGAATTCTGAAGATATATCAGAAGTGTGAATGGTTTTATCGTAGTTCCTAAAAACTGAAGTTACTGAAATGAGATAATGGCATTCATTTGTAAATATAAAAAATTATTCCTCAAACTCCTCATAATTAGGTGGTTTAAGACCTAGAAAGTCCTTTTAACAGTACCTGCCCCATAAGTCCTTAATAAATGTTAGTCACTTTTCCAAAAATTTCCCCAATTTCTATTCTGCCTTTGTTCCTTTACCAAGTGTGACATAGTCCAAGCAGAGGTCAGGAATAAGAAAACGGGATTAAGAAGACCACTTCAATCCTGACCCTGGTGAAGTTTGTTTTCTCACCTCCCACAACTCCCATTAATGTATTCAAAGCTATCTGAGAACTTTGAATGCTTTCTGACAACTGGTCCATTAATTTTAATATCTAGCTTTTTGTCTGAGAACAGTGTGATAAAAAAAAAAAAACATTTAAGAAAATTGTCCACAGGGCCATTCCTCATAGACATTCCAGTTATGGGTAGCAGAATATGCCATCCCCAAATACGGCACTTTGGCATAAGGATTATTTTACACTGAAGGCAAGTGAGAAGCAGCAGATAACAAGAAAAGCTCTCTGCCTAAAAGCAGGATATAAATTTAGGCAGATGTATCCACTCCCCTCTCTACTGGAAGGAGAAAAGTTAGTCACTGGAGAGAGTTCTAGAATCCTTATCAGCCCAGAGATGGCACAAGAGGAATCTACATAATAAACCTTGACAAAACTAGCCTTTCGCTACCATTTGATTACCTAAATAGTTGCCTTCCTACAACTTGCTGCCCCTGGAAGCGCAAAGTCCTTTTCCTTTGTTTTTCACTGAAAATGTATTGCTCTTTTGTTAAGATGTTATATAAGGCCGTGTTCTAACCACTGCCTTGGGTTACTCATCACTGGGTACTCCAATGTGTTTGTGCAATACGCAAGTTAATAAGCGTGTTTGTTTTTATCTTTGTTGGTCTCATTTTCTGTTAGGACCATTCAGAGACCCAAAGATGGGTAAAAGAAAAGGCTTTTTCTCCCCCCTTCCCCTAAATACACATGCCTTCAGGAGCTGTATCAGATTGTTCCAGATTCTAGTATATTCAGTTAATGATGGGTTCTTAGTGCTTCCTGATTATGATAAAGCAGAAAATATTCCAGTATCAACCAAACCCACAGGATGAATTGGGTAAGCCTAAGAGATGTTGCAAGGTAACTTTTCCTTTTGATTGGAAATAAAGAGACACAAGAATTAGCTCCCCTGCAGGGCACCTTCATCAGGAGATAAAGCTCTCGCCTGCCTCCAGGAAGTATTGAGGTGGAATAGGCTGCTACATTCAAGCCAATGTGGGATGGAACAAAGGCAGCAAGGGGTGGAAGAACCAAACTACCTGTCATTCCATTCAGAGCACTTTTCTCCAAATTGTTTCACTATGACACAGTTTTGTGGACTAATATCTTTAGGTATGCTAAAAACAACAAAAAAATCAATAACATTTTAATTGTACATAGGGACAAATCCCGAGTTAAACAGTCCTAGAACCAAACAGAATGATAGGCTGTGACCCACTAAATTGATTCCGTGACCCCTCATAATAAGTACCAATCACCAATTTGAAGAAGACTGCTGAGTGTCTAGAAATCTCCAACAGAAACTCAATCTACCTCAGGAGGAATAAATACAGTAGGCTTTGATCTCTCCAGCAAATGGTTTTTGTGTATTTGTGTTTTGTTCTCTCCCTGGAAGACTGTAAGTTACCTGAACTGATGTAGGGTATTAGAGGAGAAGTGTTTCTCAGTTTCCCTCACTTTTACTCCATTCTTTCTATGGCCTGGGTGCCCAGATCTTTCTTCATCCATTGAACAAGAATTGATGAGTAATCTCCTCAAAGATGAAATATATATATCTATATCTATAACGTTTGCCAGTACACTACCATAAACTTCATTTAGCTTGTCTGCAGGAGAGACAGCACCTTTTAGCCTCATCAGAGGCATTCTGTTATGTTTTCTGACAACAACCAATTTTCCAACTCCCGAACACCAGCAGGGTGTCCTACAATTCAAGGCTGACGCTATCTACCTGCAGTTAGCATTAGATTTCACAAATTAAGGACTCAGTCCCATTAGACTTTTCCCCAACTTTAGATGCCAATTGACTGTCCCAGGTTGTCACTGATGCTTCTGAACAACTGGCCATAAATTCAGAAGTTCTTAAACGCCCCCCCCCCAGGTTTGATAATTTATTAGAATTTTCAGAACTCAGAAAAGTTCTTTACTTTTTATTACCAGTTTATTATAAAGGATAGAACCTTACAACAGCCTAATATTTGGAAGAGAGGCCTAAGGCAAGGTTAGGGGGAAAGTGTATAGAGCTTCCATTCCCTCTCTCCAGGTATGCCACCCTCCCAGCACCTTGACGTGTTCACTAACTTGGAAGCTCTCCAAACCCTGTCATTTAGGATTTTTTTTTATGAAGGTTTTGTTATGTAGGCATGATTGATTAAATCCTTGGCCATTGGTGATTGAACCCAGTCTTCAGCCTTCTCCCATCCCCAAAGGCCATGGGTTGTGGCTGAAGCTCTAACTCTCTAATCATTCTTAGTCTTCTGGTGACCATCCCCCATCCTGAAGCTATCTAGGGGCCTCTAACTACCAGTCATCTCATTAGCATGTAACAGACAATCTTATCACTCTAGAGATTCCAAAGGTTTTAGAAGCTCTTTGCCAAAAACCAGGGACAAAGACCAAATATTTATTTTTGTTATATTACACATTGATTTTTTTCCCCAGGAAGATTTGTGTGCATCTGAGCTAATGTTGAGGTGTCAGGAGAAGAGCTAGCTCCAGTTACTCATTTTCTCCCCATCTCTTGCCCAGCTGCTTTGCATAGGATTGAAGTAAAGTCAGAGAAGGAACTGAGCCAGAATTGGTTTAGTTCATCTTAGTGTCCTTCCGGTCAAAAACAAGGTGTGTCTAGAACCATTGGAATGTGAAAAATATTCCTGCTGAAGGCGAAATTGAGAATGGGTAAGGAAAAAATCACTAGGGGTGAGAAAGCACTAGGAAGTTTTGAAAAGTTGAGCTATAGCCTGTTATAGTTTCCTACCCTACAGTCCTGAAAGATTATGGAAATTTCAAATAATGCCCTTTCACTGCACAATGCTATACAGTTGTAGTAGCCTAGCCCTGTGTTTGAAACTATAAAGCAAGTACAGCGGTTAAAACAGTTGTCTGAATTCTTGACATTTCCCCCCCTTTAATGTGTATTTTCCTTCTGCCTATAATTCTATAATTAAAAAAATGTTTTTATCATGACCTTTTGTCATATTCTTCTTTGTGTTATTCCTCCACTCACTTCCCCATCTCAATTCTCTCTGGTTGCCATGCAGTGATCTAGAGCTGCCTCTGAGTATATTCCTTTGTTTTGTATGTTTTAAACTCTTACCTTTCTGCCTCTGAAAAGACACATCATCTGTCATGACTAAGACATTAAGAATACTCTTGGCCATGCCCCTCCACTGTGTTTCCCCTCCAAAAATAGGTTTGTAGTCATGATATTCATTTTGATTTCTTAGGATTTCCATTCTAGTAGATTGAACTTTGTTTTCTTATAGGGTTGCTTTAAAAAAAAAGTATTTTCATTTTAGGGTAACAGAAAAATTGAGCAGAAAGTACAAGGCTTGCCCATATATCCTGTCATAGCCTCTCCTGCCCGCAGATCCCATAGTCACTAACATCTTGGATTAGTTGCTACATGTGTTAAAATTGATGAGCCAATATTGACATGTTATTAACTAAAGTCTGTAGTTTACATAAGGCTTTATTTGTATTACACATTCTATGGGTTTTCACAAGTATATTACATAATATACCCATCATTACAGTATACAGAACTTTTTATAAAAGATTTATTCATCCATCCTGGAGAGAGAGACAGTGGGAGCCATGGTGGCGGGATGGGGGTGAGGCAGAGGGTGTGAGAGAATCCCAAGGAGATTCTGTGCTGAGCATCGAGCCCCACCCAGGGCTTGATCCCATGACCCTGAGATCATGAGCTGAGCTGAAACCAAGAGTTGGATGCCTAATCAACTGTGCCACCCAGGTGCATCCAGAATTGTTTTACTATTCTTAAAATCCCTGGTGCTCCACCTACTCCTCTTTCTTCCCCAGTTGCTGATCTTTTCATATTGGCTTTTTTTCATGTAGCAATATGCATTTGTTTCTTCTTTGTCTTTTTATGACTTGATAGCTCATTTCTTTGTTATTGCCAAATAACATTCTAATGAATGGGTGTACCACAGTTTGCTTATTTAACATGGCCTCCTTTAATTGCAAAATCTTTGCAGTCTGGTTTTCTTTAGCATAACCAAGAGATTTATTATTCTGGATTACAATTACAACCCATTTATCTTGATGCCTACGAAAAGGCCTTGATTTTTTCATAACTCAGAATTCTGCAGGAAACAAATGAGAACTATAAATGTATCACCGTACTTCATCTTTGTTCCCCATCTGGTCTCACTCAAAGATTTACATGAACATCAACAATATCCTAGACATCCTATAGAATGCTCTGATTTATTTGCCAAGGATCTCATTGGAAGGTATTATATGAGGTAGAGAACACTCTTCCATGGTTTTCCTTTGGTAAATTGTCTATCTTATTAAGAAAATGGACAAATTATAACACTGGATTTTTATGTTTCTCTCGGATATGTATATGTGTATCATATACCTTCTTGCATTTGTTTATGTGATATCTTGGTCCACTTGGGCTGCTATAGTAAAATATCACAGACAGGTGGCTTTTAAACAATGGAAATTTATTTTTCACAGTTCTTGAGGCTTGAAGTCCAAGATCAAGGTGCCGTGGTTGGATGAAGGCTCTTTTCTAGTTTGTGGACTTCTTCTTGTCCTCATGTGGTGGAAAAGGCAAGGGAGCTCTGTAGGATCTTCTTTATAAGACCACTACTCCCATTCTTGATGGCTCTATCTCATGCTCTTCCCACGTAATCACTTCCCACAGCCTCCACCTACTAATACTATCACCTTTGGGATTAGAATTTCAACATGAGATGAGTAGGAGCACAGACATTCAGACCATAGCATTTGGCACATAGTCTCCCCATCAGCATACAGCTGGATGAAATCCAGGTGACCCATGTGAACTTGGCTGATTCTTGTCCCCTATCACCTTTCGGTGAAGTTCATTGGCTGTTGAGAAGATGGGGACAATCCTGATGACAGGTTTGTCCCTGAGTAACCCAGATAGGTCTGATCCCAGTCAGTTCTGAATGAACATGGGAAACACACTGTGGGTAGGGACATAGTGTAAGTTCTTAGAGGGTGTTTTCTTTTTTTTTTTTTTTTAAAGATTTTATTATTTATTCAACAGAGACAGAGACAGCCAGCGAGAGAGGGAACACAAGCAGGGGGAGTGGGAGAGGAAGAAGCAGGCTCACAGCAGAGGAGCCTGACGTGGGGCTCGATCCCATAACGCCGGGATCACGCCCTGAGCCGAAGGCAGACGCTTAACCGCTGTGCCACCCAGGCGCCCCATTAGAGGGTGTTTTCTGTGCTTTCCATTTCACCCTCTTGCCCCAGATTCAAGTACCTTCTGATGAAACTCCACATGCGTATTCAACTTAATAGAATAGGGCAGAATTTTTGGTATGGTGGATTTAAGAATGGATCTTATTTAAGTAGGCTTTGATTTATTCATTCAGAGTGGCAAATTAGGGATGAGAAACCTCAGTTTAATCTCAATTCAGTTAAGATTACTGAAGACCTCATAAAGGCTAGAAGCTATGGTAGGTGGGTTAGATAGTAAGATGAATCCAAAATAGATTTCAGCCTCAAAGACTGTGCAGTTTTAGAAGGACTGATTCAGTATAAGTAGAGATCTAAGTTATGAGAAAAGTATGACTAGTGGTAAAAGAGTTGATAGGAGATGTTAAAACTTCTGAATTGGGAATATCTTGTAGTGTGAGTACTTTGAGGGGAGAACTGAGTACTTCAAAGCGTCTGAACCTTTGGGTGATGCCAACTGTACAGTGGTGGCAGCTGTCCCCATCTTTGGAGTATGAGTGTTAAGCATTGTCTCTGTGTTCTTCATTTTCCCATCTCATCAGGGTTTTCTCTTACTGGTTCTTTCCTCATGCCTCTAATGTCCTCTATGTCTCTCTCTTTTTAAATTGACCACTAAGAATTCAAGATTCAATATGTGCTGACTATATTGAATACATTTTTATGTTGTCTGTTCCTACTTCTTAAAGGCATGTGAAGTAGCTTGCATAGCCCAATACTAAATTTTATTTAATGGATTTGAAGAAGTCTTATGCTAAGTTCTTTGAGGCAGGAATGTGTCTCCTACTCACCGTGTATCTAGAATAGTGCCTGGGATGTAGTTGGTGTCTCTAACCTGTGTTAGAAAAAGGTTTCAGGCCAGAAAAGCCAGAGTTTGTATTATCTCTTAGCTCTGTCACAGTGGAAATTTTGCCCAATCATTTTTAATATATCTCCTCACTTAAAACATGGGATTAATAATAGTGTTTCAAGGCTTATTTGTAAAAATCAGAGGAAGTGATGAGAAAACATTTAAAGCTATATAATATTTTAAGTATTATATGTTGCCACTTGTTTGCATGAAATTCAGGAGGGTCTCAAAAGAATCAGATTCTTCAGGACAGTAAGAGGTTCTATCCAGCTTTTCCAGTTCACTGGGCTTGATCTATTTTTGAGGTTTCTTTAGGCTCTGCAGGTTCACATTTCAGGCCATCTCATTACACTAAGCTCAAGATATGTCTCCTGTGAATCTTTCATTTGGTCCCACATTCCCAAACCTGTTACCTTTCTCTTCTCTTCACTATTGTGTACCTTAATACATGCTGGGAAAAGGTAAACTTTTTGCCTTTCTAACGTGACAGAGAACAAGGGCCTATGGATTTATTTGTAAAATGGGTCATTTATGCAGCACACAGTTCAGTGTTACATAAGGAATATCTGGAAACTCTTCAAATTTCAACCCATTTGCAGATTTATCCCCACATACCTTGTTAGGATCTTCTACGAAGTGACTATAAATGCCACCATCCTTGTAAGGGGCTACATGCGTGATGCAGCAGGTCAAGGAAATGCACATGGATGAGCCAGTTTCTCCAAACTCAAGACTGTAGGAAGCCAAACCCAGGTGTCCTCTTGACACACATGTACGGGTGAGAAAATGCTTTTGAATAGAAGATACTGAGAAAAAAGGAAGAAAAACCTGACATGCTGTAATTGCTAGGCCCTTAAAGGATTGTAGAGAGGAGGTTTGGCGTTGCAGGATACTCACTGCCCAAGAACACATACACCTGAGCATGTACATACATGCACGCATACATACATCACCCCACCTCTACCCCCCCACCCCCAACTCCACAGCCCTGGAAGCAGACAGATCACTTTTGAGTGAAGTGGTCACCCAAGAATAATGCAAGAGCAAAGGTGAGTTCGCATTATTAGTTTTTTTCCTTCCTTTACTCTCCCCTGTGTAGTTCCATCATCTCTTTCACCAGCTTTTGGGGTTTGGAAGGTGATGCTTCCTGGGACCAAAGCAAAGTATCCTACCTTACAGTGGAAATATCCTAAGGTCCGGATACTCTAGCCATTCTATCCATAGCACAAGAATAGACCGTGCCTTCCTAGCACAGTGGTTGTCTTTTGTCTTGATAACAAAGGTTCTGGGGGTGGGGGTGGGTGTGCTCTCATACCCTTCAAGGGAGCTCACCAGCCCTAGTGAAGATAAGGCAGAATAATTTAGCTTATCCCAAACTTCCAGCCAGTTGTCATTCAGGTGGCATTGCATCATTGCTGCCTTATGGAATAAAAGCCCAGCAAGTACATTTCATAGGGAAATAAAGCACCCTACAAGTGAGCAGGAGAGGGTATAATGTAAATTGCCAGATAAAAAACAGCATACTGGTTAAATTTGAACTCCAGGTAAATATTTTCAGTATAGTATATTCCATATGTGCCCAGTTAAATTGGAATTTCTGATAAATCATGAATTTTTTCAGCATCGGTATGTCCCATACAATATTTAGCCAAGAGGATTGAGTTAGGGGGAGAGGAGGCCACAGACAGGACAGAAGAAAATGTGAGGAAGGGTATTGACATGAAGAAACACCACCGCCAACAAAAAGGAAACACAATTCTCACAGTCACCACAGATGGAATAGTTGAAATTAGGCTAAAGAGAAAGAGAGAGAGAGAGAGAGAGAAAGTATTATAATCCCTAAATGTTTTGTTTGTATTTTTAATCTCAAAGTCCTAAAGCATTTTTCTTAAGTACCTTCACCATGAGTGCTTTAATTTAATTCAAAAAGATTCCACAATTTATCTCAGAATTTCTTGGAAAAACTGCCCAGTAAAAAATATATTCTAATCCAGGTTCATTTATTTGCCTTCCCTATGCTTCCTAAAATCTCTTCAAGCCATTTACTTACTCACATTAAAAAAATGCTCACTCTTTCTGCCCCAGAACCAAGCAAGTTCTTTATCACTTAATGCAGTTCTCTCCCCGACTTCCAGAGGGAAATCTTGGCATCTTCAACAGAAACACAGAGCAGTGTCTCTGCTTGCCTTGACCACCTCAGATTTGACTTTCCTCTAAATGACGCCTTTCTTCCCAGAAGTAGTTCATTGCCAAATTCTGCTTCATTATCCAATGCGGACCTCTCCTGCGCTGGGCTCAGTTTAGTATTTTCGCTCAGGTGCGAGGGTGGAATGCCTCGCTTTCACAGCCCGTGAGCAGAGGTGGCACCTGAGCAACAACCTGATGCTCGCCGGCCTGCAGCTGCAGTGAGAAAGGCTCAATCTAGCATAGAAAAGCAGGCACAGAGAGATGGCTAAACACTGTAGTACAATGATGGCATACATCTCTGAAATGAGAATCTTGAAAATCAATAAGAATCGAAATTGAAAAAGGAAGAACTATAGCTGTCAAAACGCAGGATGTCGGCAGGATATTTGAGTCCAGGTCCACGTTGGCTTCTCAGGTGCCCAGGAGAACCATCTGTTAAGAAAAGTTGTCTCTAGGGTGACCTTTGTCATGTCTCTTTGAAAAACATTGTGTCTCAGTCCAGGGACTGGACTCGTCTCCCAAGTCCTAATTGACCTACACATCATGTTGGCACAAGTGTGAGGGACATTCCCTCAGCTAGAGAGGGGTGTCTGGGGAGGGATGAGAAGCCAAGGGTCAGAGGCTCATGTGGGAATGGGGTCTGGATAGAGTGAGGCACATTTAAAATTCATGCAATGACTAAAAACAAAAATTTGTTGTCTGGAGGACTTGCTAGGGGTACAAGTAATAAGCAGGCAAAGTGAGAAAATGGTTTGTCACAAAAAAACTGAGTACCAGAGCCCTTTCCTGTTTTCCCATTAGAAGATGAAATTCAAAATATGCCACTTGAAATATTAAAAAAAAAAAACCCACAGAATATTATATCCTTTTTTTTGATGGGTTTTAAAAAAAATTTCAAAATTGCACCAATTTTATAGTAACACAAACATTTCCTGACGTTCTGCATTCTTGCCAAATCTTGGTAATGTCTTATTACTGTGCTGGGTTTCGGATCTGGTTTTGCTTAGTCACTGCAGTGGTTGAGCAGTGGTCTGGCATTGTGGATTTGATTTGTTTCCTTATTTCTGATGAGATGGAGCACACGTCTATGTGTATAGCAGGTTTGGATATCTTCTTTCATGAAGGGTCACTTATTTTGCCCATTTTAAACACTGAGTTCTTCATATTTACTGATTCATAGTTCTTTATATCTTCCAAATGCTTCATCAGTTATATTGATTAAAAATCTCTATGTATTTCCTTTTTTCTCAATGATGTGTTTTGAAGAACAATTCTTAATTTTAATATAGTCCATTTTTTTTATGGCTAATGCTTTTTGGGTCCTGTTTGGATCTTTATTTTTCTGTTCCTCTTTTTTAAAAGAGAGATTAGGTTAAAGGATATTTCTTTGTGCCTTGACTACCTTAAGATATAACTACTTAGCATATCTGTTCAAGAGAACAATTTTGCCTTTGCAAGGTAAATCAAATAGCATAATTCAGACTAATACCATCAATTCCTTTACCAAACTGTGCCTCGAAAACTTAGGTATTATCATTGGCCTAAAAAATAGAGGGATGGAAGCTCCTACACATATTTTTAAAATTATCTCCCTGTTTATCTTTCACATCCAGCATTTCACTGGTAATCTTCTATATTCTCTAAAATCACACTTCTCAAACCTTAATGTGCCTACGAATCACCTGGAGATCTAGTGAAAATGTAGCTTCTGGTTCAGTAGGTCTGAGGCGGGAGGAGACCTTGCATTTCTCCCAGGTCAAGTCACCTGATTAGAAAATCACACTTGGAGAGCAAGGTTCTCTAGCACAAGGCAGATTCTGCTACCATAAAGAATATGTAAAGAACATTATTTATGTACTAGGTACTATATCAGTAGAATTTTAAATAGGTCAAACTGCTTTTTCCCCCCTCCAAAGATGTCATTGAACTACACAGACCTCTGTTCTCAGTTTTTCTCAAATGTAAAGTAGAATATAAGATGGTGACCGCTAAGACCAATTTAAAATATTTAAGGAGTTGGGAGGTGTAGATCAGCTTGTCCTGCTTATAACAAAGTGTTCTGAAGCCAAATCCCATAAAACAAAGCCAACCAGTTGGCCAACATAGAGGAGTGTCTTCTCTGAAAGAACTTTTTTATTATACAATTTGGATTAAAAGCTTAATTTAAAATAAACTTATTTCCTCCTTCTCTTTCTTTCCCAGCCTAATACTTTCCAACATTCTATTCAGCTTCCCCCACTCCTCTACGAAGGAGACTAATGCTGGCACTTGAAATGTTAGCATCTTGAGCAACGGTGTTTTGAAATACCACCTGAATATGATACATTTGAGGCTTGTCTACTTAAAAAAAAAATTACAGAGAAAAAAACTGGCAGACACTGTCTGGCCAGGTGATCAAGGTCAGCATTGCCCGTGATAAGTCACAGCAATAACCTAGGCCACTGGATATGATGTATTGAGAAAGGCACTTGACTTCATAGCCTTTCTTCTCCAAAACCCATAACCCCAAGGTAATCATGAGAAAACCATCAGAGAAGGCTGAGTTGAGGGATGCTCTACAAAGTCTGGCCAATAATCCTCAAAAATGTGAAGTCTTATTACAAAGACTGAGAAACTGCCACAGGCCAGAGGACATGAAGGGGACATTGCCGACTAAATGCGGTGTGGTTCCTGGTTCCCATCTTGGAACAGAAAGAGGACATAAATGGAGAAACTGGTGAAACTTGATTCAAGTCTAGAGTTTAGTTAATAGTAATGTATCAATGCTGTTTTCTGAGTTCAGACAAACGTACCCTGGTAATGTGCAAACATTAGGGGAACCTCAAGTGGGTGAGGGATATATGGGAACTCCCTGCACTAACTTTGCAGTGTTTCTGTCAATCTAAAATTACTCCCCAATACAGAGTGGATTAAAAATGGCATTGAAAGCAGAATTGAGGAAGAGCAGCATTTAAGGAAATACTATAACATAGTCTTTTTGAAAGCATACTTCGTGGGCAAATTCTTTCCCATAAAGTGTGTGGGGGGGGCTAGGATGTTATGCAGGAGTGTGTATTTTCCTAATGACCTACTGAGAAAATAACACAAAAATCAAAGACTACCACTGGTTCAAAAGAAAAGCAAAAGAACACCTTGGTGTCCTTAAAGAAAGAAAGGAAAAAAAGTCCTTAGTCATGAAAGTTAGCTCAGACACTCAGCTGACATGTACCAAATTGCTTTGAAAGAAAGCAAAGTCTAGAGGAACTGTTGAAAAATCTGTCGAGTGACTAATCCCAAGTTGGAACCCAATGGAGGAAATTGGAGAGATCCATTAGGCAGACGAGGCTGTCCATTTCCTCAGAATTATCGACCGTGGTGATGCCCTTGCTCCGTGCGCATGTGCCACCGGAGAAGCTCCCCAGCCAGAATCGAGTTAAGTGGAAACATCATAATCAATAAAAGACACTCTATTTTCCATTTGCTCATTGTTTTTTAAGGGCTTATTTTGTAACAGCACAAGAAGGATTCAATTCAATATCAATTCACCTTCAGGGTGGGAGAGGACTCCAGATATTGACTTTTAGTGCCTGACAAAGTTTGTGACAAGGCTCAGTTTGCTCACATTCTGACCAAAGTGCAAACCTCAGCCACAGAGGAGCCAGGATAAGCAGATGTTCGGCATCGCTTCACGATACTGGAACCCCTTCCAGTGCAGCAACAAAATCAACGACAAATGCCAATCGAGCACCTACTGGCTGCTCAGCCAGCCAGCCAAGCACCTTTCATGGTTTTCAATGAGTTGCGACTGGTTGTTCCAGTATGGATTTGTTTTTTCCATGTTAAATAGCTAAATTAGTAGTCTTCCAGATGCCCATACCATTCTGTTTTCTTATCCAGGGATGAGTTAAATGATATTGTTTAAAGCAGTGTTTGAACTTTACATTGACTTTATGTATTTTTTTTTTTTGAATTTTGGTTTTTGAGTTTGCATGGGTGATGGTGGTAGTAGTGATGACGCTGTGTTAGACTCCACTTACAAATATGTATTTTTCATATTCTTTACCTACTCCTGCCCCAAGTGAAAGTTACTAGGATTAACCAAGGATGTGGTTCTCTATATATTTAATATATATAACAAATATTTTCAGAGATGGCTGTGATCAATCCTCCCATTCATTTATGTATATATACCTCTGCAACAGGACTTTGCTGCTTTTCCCATGAAGAGGGGTGATCTATTTCTCCACCCCTCGAATCTGGTTGTGACTTGCTTTGGCCAGTGGGTCATTAGCTAGTGTGATATGGGAGACTTGAAAATGGGTCCTTGCTGGGGCTGCTGAGAATCCTGCCCTCACATGAACAAGCCAGGGCTAGCCACCTGGAGGAGGACGAGGGCCACAAGGACAGAGACCCTGCCTGTCTCACCCATCCCAGTGAAGGCTCCAGTCATGGGAGTGAGGTCTTCCTAGGCCACCTGACTTCAGCCAAGCCAACTCAGACCAGGAGCACTGCCAAACTAACCACAGTAATGATAAATGCTGTGAGCTATGTTTTGGAGTGGTTTGCTACATAGCGAAAGCTAACTCCTACAGAACATATTTTTTGTTCAAACGGTTTATTTTTCTCATTTAACTTTAGTCTTTAGAGTCTCAGATCCTTATTCAGAGCAAATATCTTGCCCTCAGAATCTGCCTCTACCTGGGAGACAGAATTATTGTTGATAATTCCATACCACTATGTTAATACATGTGACACTTATGCCATACTTTAATTATACTTCTATTGTCTATGTCTGTGTTTCCCTCTCACTAAGCTCTAAATGGAAAAGTTTGTACATCTTTGGGCTTTGCTTGGTCTTCAGTATGGTAGACACTGGAATATTTGTTGAAAGTTCTAGGAAAATGTTTTCTTATTAACGAACTTCTTTGTGCTGGGATCTTTGAGGGAGTCCAATGTATGACACTTACGTGAATTTTGGCTAACCTGAGAAATAAGAGGAAGTGGAAAATATAGATTATAATACCTATTACTGATAAAAGGTGGGTAGAAGGTACCATTTATCTATAACTCAGTGTACTTTTAAATACTCAATTCCAAAATTAGGCAAATGGACCCACTAAGATATAGGCTGTGCTATACTAGACTCCATTTGAGTGGAGTCTGGGAAGACCCCTTCCTGTCCCTCCCTTACTGTAGAGCTGGCCCCACTCTCTCCATGACCTCATTGTATATACATATGTCATGTCTTTTCGTGTTCACAGATCTTCCTGGCAGTCTTGATAAATTACCAGTGTATCTCTCCCCCAACCCAAGATTGTAATTCCTTTGACTCAAGGCCTGTCATGTTAGTTGTTTATCGCTTGTACCTGGTGAAGTTCTAGGCACAGAGTACTTAACATTTGTTGAAAAACTAAGCTTTGTAATTGTGTGATTCTGGAGATACCTTGACATCACCTTTCTCAGTTAATTGGCATTGAAATCATCAGAATTATGGCATGGCATATGTCTACATATGATACAAAATAGTGTACGGTCAAAAGGGGAAACCAAAGCTGTTTATGATGCTAATTTTAACAGGCATGTGCTCGCTTAAGGAGAACGATTAGAACTCACCGCAATAATGAGGGATAATTTGCTGTTTGTGGACTAACTTAACCACCCTTCATATTTGCCGTGTATTGTAGAGACTTAAAGATGATGTGACTATGACATTCTAAACCCTGAATATGGTAGTAGCTGATCTTTGGTTCTTCATATTTTCACTAAGTTTTAAAAGCAAAATGCCTTTGAAGATGTTTCTGTAAGGAAGATAGTTCTCTAATCTTATTGGGGTAGATGGTTCTTGATAAAAATACAGATTCCTGATCTCCATCTCCAGCATCTTTTATTGAGGGGATCTGGGTAGAGACCAGTATTGGGTGCGTTGAACAGCTACACAGGTGACTCTGATTCAGGTAGCCTATTGACCATCTTATGAGTAGGAGATCTTGTAACTGAACGGAGATCTCAACTATCTCAAGTTCAAAGGCCATTTTTCTTTTGTAAGGATGGAGTGATCTGTATTCCCAGGAATCCAGGGAATGTCACACAAGCAGACTTCTGCAAGGTCCAGCATCAGGGAAGTTCCAGGTGTACTGCTCCCCCCCACCCCCCGTCTCACCTGTTTTCTCTGATTCTTCATATCTGATCTCCTCTCACTCCCAACCACTTGCTTTCAGGGCTTAGCTCCTCAGGACTTGGGCATGTGCTGCCTGCCACTCAGTATCCCAGCTCTTCCCCCTACATTTCTCACCACCACCTGTGCCTGTGTCTTTTGTTTCAAATTCCCCAGAGGCAATTCGATCAGTGCAATGTATCCTCTGGAGTCCTGGTACCCAAATCAAAGGTTAGGAAAACCTCTGAGAACCATTCCTCACTGGACATCCATTCCTCATCCAGGCAGCTGAGGGCTAGCAGTGGAAGGAAGGTTTTGTAGAAAATAGTGGCAGGGAGGCTAAGGGAGCACAGGCCAAAGTCTGTCACTGGCACTCATATCTTCTCACCACTTCAATATCAGAATTTGTGACCAGTGATAAAATAGGGAGTAAATTTGTCTCCA
Organism: Ailuropoda melanoleuca; assembly: GCF_002007445.2. Lineage (NCBI taxonomy): Eukaryota > Metazoa > Chordata > Mammalia > Carnivora > Ursidae > Ailuropoda > Ailuropoda melanoleuca. Next base: position 26,503,665 of record NC_048221.1, read on the forward strand.
CAAAAGACCTTTACCTTAACGAATGTTCTCTATAGAATAGGGATTGTGTAACACTGTTATGGAATGTGTTGTTTTAATAATGCAAATACTCAAAGAAGGGAGTTCTAAGATGTTTGGATATTGAGGAACTTTTAGAAACCAAAGGACAGCAAATAGAAGATAATCTGGAAAGATCTTCTGTTCAGTTGGGTTGAACTTCAAGTGCTCATTTTGCCTTCATAGTCCTGGGAATTAGTTGCATTAAACCCCATCTTAGCTAGCTAGAGTTTTTGATGTTGTTAGGGTGATTTTATTTACTTATCAGGCTCAGTGGGAATATGATTTACTTGATGGAAATTTACCTTGATGAACTCACTTTGCATGTTAGAAGTAAAAGAAAAAAAAAAGCAAAAAGCACCTCATACTCGGAATTGATTTCCTTGGCAAAATAATAATTAAAGAGCTTGTGTGTGTACGTTCTCTTCCCCTACCCCCCACTCTCTCCCTCTGTGTGTATGTGGTGTGTGTGTAATAAGAAAAGGTAAAAAAAAATGGAGTAAAAAACTAAATTATTTTCCTGAAACTTGTAATCTCTCCCCAGATTAGAAAGATTTCATTTTGGACAATGCAATGAAACTTAAGTAATTATCCATGTTGTGTGTCTGTATGTTTGACAGCAAAGCCTTCAAAATATTTTGATATGCAACCTTTCTTCTTTTCCTTTGTGTTGTCAGACAACATGCCAGCTGTCAGATGGAGGGAAGCAAGCAACTTTGGCATCACTATTCCCGCCACCTTCACCACTGAGTCCCTATAAATAGCAGAATAGGATAAACCAGTCTCAGAGGGAGAGCAGCAGGTGGTACTCCAGAGCTGAAGGTGTAAATGAATTTCAATGTCTTTTTGATACCCAAACAACAATAAGATTATAAAGAATGAAGCTTTTGTTAGGAGAGAGCCCAATATTTGAAGTAAATAATAATGATAATGATACTTTTCATTATCATGCAGCTTTCCCCTTTGAAAGAGTTTTCAAAGAAGAAAGTGCCCTGTTTTCAGAAGAGCCAATTTCCCCTCTTATCTCTCTAAGGAGTCTCTCTCTGAACTCCCTCTTTTAAGGAAGGGGAGGTGATACAGATCTGAGCCAGGTGGTAGGTGGAGGGAAGTAAGTCTGTTGTGGAAATGTTACTATAAAATATGTTTGCTGTAATTACCAGAAAAGGAAACCGTAGTGGCCTTCATCTGCAATGTTCTTAGTCGTCGCCCTATTTCTCAGCTTTATTTTCTGTCCATTCCTTGCCATTTCAGATTGATCACTACTTTTATGGCCCATCTTAATTCCTAGCTCCTTTTCTTTCTTCCCTGATTGCTCCATATTGAAGAAACCTGCTCTCTTCGGACCACCTATAGCACAAACAGAAACACAATTTGTCACATGGTTCAGCATTTGTATTAGCCTTCAGCTGTATCTTAACACCTCGTGTTTTTAACCAGATTTTGAGCTGCTTGAGAAAACAGAAGGTGACTTGGTCTCCAATGTGTTCTTCATGGCATTTCACACATTTCTGGGTCACATGCTACTTTAATCACAGTCCACCCACCTCAGGATCATCCAACCAGCATCAAAAGAGGGATGGCTGATGATGGAAGTTGTGGGCCCTCTGACCTTGTGCCATCGTTTTCTTCTGCCCCTTCCTGAGTCTTTTCAGCTTCCAGCTCTGACTCTTCTCTCTCTCTGGTCCCACACCTACCCCTCCAGCTTGCTCAGAGGTTCAGCAGCCTCCATTTGGTCAGCTTCAACTGCAGCTCTGCAAGCCTGACTCCTGGGTGCTCTGGGTGACTGTTCTGCCTTAGCCTCCATGATCAGGAACGGACCACAGATGCTCAATTGTCAGTAATTTACCTTACCTCTTGCAATCAATTAAAATCAAGCCAAACTTTGTGTCAGGGCCACAGCTGTGCGTAATCTGACCCACCTCTATTTCTCCAGGCTTTTTTCTCATTTCTGTCCTCTTCCCTTAAAAATTCTGGCCTTGCTAGCCCTTCAAGCTTCAGGAACTTTTCACTCCTATTCTCTCTACCTGGAGGGCTTTCCCTGCAGCTGACCACACATCTGGTTCCTGCTCATGTTCTCAGCTCACCCTTTTTAAAGTTGACATCATCCAATTACTCTCTCCACCCATTTTCACTTCCTTCACAGCATATATCACCATCTATAATTATTTGTTAATGTGTTTACCATATATCTTCTCCCATCAGGAGAATGTAAACTCCATGAAAGTAGGGGCTTTATCTTTTCTATCACCACGCAGGCACTGAATGTCAAAAATGCTCAATTCCTGGATGGGTGCTTGCACGGATGTGGAAGGAGTGAGAACGTAGAAAAACAAAGTTCTTTAGTAATGTCTGTTCTCCCTATACTTGCTTTCATTTCAGGGACCGCGTTCTCACTCTCTTGTTATATATGGTTTGGCACCTAATTGAGAACTAAATTGTTAATGTCACAGATGCCAAGCTGTCTTAGTGAGCTGGAGATCCATGCCACCCCTTGATTAATTACCTGTTTTTCCTCATATTTGAATAGAGTGACACCCATTTTTAGTGGATCATCTGCTGAATCTACCACGTGGAGGAGACAGTGGTGCCACCTCTGCTGTGGAGATAATATACCACCAGCAGCTCCATCTGCTCAGGCCTGTTCAGTGTTCAAGGGGGTCCTGCCCAGTGGGCCTTGTTGATCTATATGCCAAAACAGATAACTGGGAAGATGAAGTAATACTACTTACCTGCATTTCACAGACAAGCAAATCAAGGTTCCCAGGCTCAATCACAAAACTGTTAAAAAAAAAAAGTGAACAGACATGCTAGTTGTGAAATCCAGTTTTATGTGATTCTCTTTGCAGCTCTTTCTCTTGGTCCTCTGCGCTTTTCCACCCTCTTCTGTTTCTTACAATCATAGTGTCCCTGAGTGAAAGTTCCATGACGGACAGAAGGTGGCCTACAGCGGCAACATAAACAAGGAGGTCCTTTGTGAATTCCCTTAAAACATGTGTCCTGGAGAGAATGCTGGAGGTGGTCTCCTTAATACTCTAGGGTGGGGTCTGCAAACTTTTGGTAAGGAGCTGTTAGGAATTTTAGACTTTCCTGGCTAAGAGGCAAAATCAAGGATATTACTTACATAACAAGAGATGAGATGAATTTCTGCATTTTTTTTCAACACTTTAAAAATGTAAAATCTTCTTAGACACAGACCCTACAGAAACAGCCCAACTGAGCCTGAAGGCTGTGGTTTGATGATATATATATATCTCTCTCATATAGAGCGCCTCTGTATACAAGACACTGTTAGAACCTCAGACTGCTTTATCAGTTTCTGAAGCACTGTAAGTATTTTCTTTGATTTCTTGTTTTCCTTGTGGTCAGGCAATTAGGAGGACACCTAATTAGCAGCTATATAGATATATAATATAATATATTATATATATATCATCTCACAATATATAAGTATGTATATATTTTATACTTGCAGTTTCTCTCCAATTTCCTGGGCAACATCAGTCTCCTAAACTCATTGACCTTGACTTCAGCCACAAACTTGGCTCTTTTTTGGGGTGTTCTCACTTCCACACGTGTGTCCTGGTGGCCCCTTCTGAATTCTTTAATATTTGTGGGAAGTTGGAAGGGGCCATACCTTTTAACTTGGCCACAGGAGATGTATTTTCTCACTGGACCCGCATCTGGTTGGGACATGAGCCTTGTTAGGGTGTTAGCTATACTTTTCTCTCTCAGTTTCTCTTTAAGATGTCCCACAGAGGCGTTTCTGCTCATTCAGTTCTCTGGAACACATCACTTAACCAAACCCTCATTAGACTTGATTGCTAGATTTTCAGTAAACAATAGAACTTTCTTTTGAGCATTGCTGTACTGGTGAGACTACTAAGGCAAATGGAATCAGGCCTGTTTGGAGTTCTGTTTCTCTACATGTATAGGTAAAGGGCCTCATTTTTAACTGAAGGGGGCAGGCACTAGTCACAGAACTTTAAGAACTTCCTAACCATTTAAGACTGGATCATGCTTTAAACCATATTTTAACTATATGACACATTGGCTTTCTTCTATGGAAAGTTCTTCCCGGTGGATTTTAAATAACACTTTAAACACCATCCAGAGTTGGAGACAAAGCCCCAAGGCAGGATCTTCCCAATGAAGCCAGACAGATCTCTATTCCCAATTACAGTAGACCCTTGAACAACACAGGGGTCAAGGGGACACCGATTCCCCACCCCCCACATAGACAAAATTTCACTAAATTTTGACTCTCCCAAAACCTAACAATAGCCTACTGTTGACCAGAATCCTTACTGAAAAACAGTCGATTAACACATATTTGGTATGTGTTAATATTTTTACAATAAAGTAAGCTAGAGAAAAGAAAATGTTAAGAATAAAGAAAATACATTTACTAGTACTATACGGTCTTTATCAAAAACATCTGTGTTTAAGTGGGCCTATGTAGTTTAAACCATGTTGTTCAAAGGTCAACTGTACTCCATTTTCCTGTCTCCTCAGTACATGGATGGTTACACTTCCTGGTACCTTGCAGTTAGTTGTTGTCTGTGGCTTGCTTTGGATGATAACATTTCAGAGGAGGTAGCATGTGTCTTGTCTAGGCAGAAATATTGAAGCACCAGAGCGAGAGATGAGTGCTCCTTTTTTTCCTAGCCACCAGGATCACGGAAGCCCAGTGAAGATGGATTCGCCATCAGTCTGGGGCCTCCATGAAGAGTCCTCCACAAAGCCATACAGAGCACACAGTTCAAGCGAGAAACAGACCTTTGTGGTTTTAAGTCACTGAAATTCGGGGTTTTATTGTTATTTCAGCACAACTCAGCCCATCCTGGCTGCTATGCTCTGTCTAGTATCCAAATGCATGAGAGCAGAGCAAGAAGAAAAAATCTGTCAAGCTGCTTGTGTGGAAGAATTACTATTAATAGTGGTTTCCAGTTAGACTGTTTCTGGTTACAGCTGGCCTGTGCACCATGCTTGTGGAGCTGTAGCTGCAGGCAGTTGTGTGTCTTTGAGGAACCAATGACCAAACCTCTATCACAGAAAGGGAACACGGTGCACTGGCTGAAGGCAAAATCCAGATAGGGGGTGTATGCGATTGCATTTTGCTCTGCAAACATTTACTGAGAGCCTCTGTATACAAGACACTGTTAGAACCTCAGACTGCTTTATCAGACAGTTTCTGAAGCACTGTAAGTATTTTCTTTGATTTCTTGTTTTCCTTGTGGTCAAGCAATTAGTTAGGAGGACACCTAATTAGCAGCTATTGTACCTCTATGCAGACAATTTACAAGTCTGTTCTTTAAAAGGGGAAATGTTAATGAGAAGAGAATCATGGCTGAACTCTTGAAGCGGACAACTGTCTGCCTTGATTGTATTTGCTGGGCAACTTCGTTCCTTCAGTGTGCTGAACTTGGTCAGCAGAAGCACCCAGCGACTCACGTGACACGGTTTATTTGGACTACCTCAGATTGAAAACTTATTGCTAGTTTAGTGAGCTCTCTTGGCCAGCATGAGCAGGTAATGTGAAAAATCAAAACTGACAGCACATTTAAATCACACCCCTAACCCAGATTGGGTATCTATACATCTCATAGAACAATTTAAATCCCCAGATGAAAAAGCAAGGGGCACTATAATTGTTGGAGGATGTGTATTGAAGGTAGAACTTTTCAGCTACTAAGGACCAAGGTAGTCCACATTTAGGTTCCAAAGGGGGGAAATTTAGCCACTGACCAGTTAAGAAACCTGGAGAAGCCACAGAATATGAAGGTAGACTTTCTCATTTTCGTCCAGCACACACCTGTAGCTGCTATAGCATTTCCAATACTAAGTGAGATCACTGGAGAACCCTCTTTTTCTCCTCTTACTGCAAAATAACCAGATTTATTCAATAAGTATTTTTTGTGAATCTCCACGAGATGCTCACTTTGTTAGATGAGAAAGGAAATGCCAAGCTCATGAACAAGTGGTTTCTTCAGCTCAAGTGTTGATGGTATAACCTGCGACAAGGTCCTTTTCGCTTAGGTCTTAAGTTATGCTTTGCCAGTGTGCAAGATGGAAAAGAATCTTGTGAACCCCTGGATATTCCTGTGTGTGGGAGGCATGGAGTAGAAATATGGCAAAGGAGGCAAATCAGAGGCTCTTCTGAGGAAGAGGGAAGAATAAGCAGTCCCATGTTGGTAGAATTTTGATAATTTGCCTTTTCTGTCCAAAACCAATATCTGAGCCACGATATTGATACTTTTGAGACAGGAGACAATAGTGGGTATTAGAAATGGATAGTTTCTTTTTCTGTTAATGTAAAGGGGCAAGGAAGCCCCTGTTGCTTTATCAAAATAAGTTCCACAGTTAAGATGCTCAGAGGATTGAGCCTTCTTACTTCGCAAGGTGAGGTTACAGGAGATTTGCTTCCTGTACAAAGCTTTGGGTCTCCTCCCATAAGTGCAGCTTAGCTACTCCGGCATTATGATTGGCGAGGCCGGTGGGGGCGTCTCCGAGTTCTGTATGGGAGGTGGCTTCAAATTCTCTGGACTTCTGATTCCACCACGGCTCCAACGATCAGTTCACATGGGCTTCAAGCCACGGTGCACAGGTACAACTGCACAGTATCTTGCTTGTCTATGCATCATGTGCCTCTTGTATTTGTTTCGGAGTTTGGCTAATATCAGTGCCTAGCGGGACAGTGGGAGCTGCTTGGCAGGTTTGCAGGTGCATCCTGGAGGCCTGGGAATTAATGACCCTTCGGGAAACCCTTGGCCAATGGGAGTTGAGAGTTGAGGAATAAATGCTTTCTCTTCTCATCCCCCAGGTGGGCACATTTAACAAGGCTTCTCAGAAGGTCTCAAGGGATCTAGCATTGCAGTGTCTACAGTGGGTGCCCACATTGATAGCATGTCTTCGTGTTGACTTCCCCTCATCCCTGTCTCAATCCCCAGCCCCTCCCTCCTGTCCAAGCACCAATTTGCCAAAGAAACCACCTGCATACAAAGTTTGTCTCAGGCTCTCTTTTGAGTAAGTCTGTCCTAAGACACTCTCTATTCAGAGTCCTCCCCAGTCCTCGGCAGATGTGTGTAATTTCAGGCTAAATTCAGTCTTACTGCTGTTGGGACATTATTAGTGAATATGAAAGATCCCACTTTTCCATTTGCAGTATGGTTTTAGCACCAGGGGCCGGTGGACTAAAATGATCCCATTAAAATGGTCAATGACCTATTTTTTTCCTTTTGATATAGGAGAGGTTCTTTTAATGTGTGTTTCTAGCCCACTGAATTGCTCCTTTGTGAGTCTCATTATAAAGCCCTGACCTTCAGGAAAGAAATTAAAGGATAGGGGCATTTCATGGTATTCGTGTTCATTCTCTGTGTGCTTTTTGATCTTTGTAAAGTATAAACAGTCTGGGGAGAGTGCTGACGGGCCCGCGTTGTACCCTTGATCCCAGCATGGGCTGATTAGCCTTGCATAGCAGAAAACCATCACATAGCCTGAAATTGCATTCTGAATTCTGGTGGAACGTGGTGTGTCTGCTCTTGGTCACCCAGGGTAGCAGATGACAACACGCATTTCATCCTCCCTCCTGAACACCAAACACAAGTGCGTGTGACAGTGATTTGGAAGTGCAGTGTTGCCTGCGATGAGACGAGCACATTTCCATGATGGGGCATCTTTAGCTGGCTGAGCAGGGCTCGGATGAGACTCATGTAGGCAGTGCCCTGGGGTTAGGAGTGTGAAGGCAGCAAAGCATCGGGACTGTTTGTCACAGGAGACCAGGGACTTGGGGAGATGCTGGATGCAAGCAGAGTAGCTTCAAGGCACACAGCCCAGGCGTGGCTCTCCTCTAGCGGTGAGCCAAGAAGGGCCAGGCTCTCCACTCCGCATTGGCCCCTCTGCTGCATTAGTGGGGTCGGTTCCAAGCTGAGATGGCACACCCGCCTGGCCATGGGCATTTGTGTCTATGTGGAAGCAGCTGGGGCCAAGGCTGAGAGAGCTGGAATCAGCCAAGCTGCTGAGCGCTCTAAAATCTGTGTGCCTACGGAGCATTCACTGTGGTGCTTTTCCCTTGTCCCAAATGAGTTGACTCCACAGCCATATTTCTAAAGGCAACAGGTCATCTGGCAACTCGGGAAGCTGCTGTTGTCCCTGAGTTTCAGAGAATGCCTGGCGGCTCCCCAGGAGGGCTGCAGCTTGGCAGAGACTTGCTAAGGGTAGAATTGGTTCTCCGGGGAAAGGCATGTTTGAATTTAATTTTGTGGTCTAGGAATGTGGAATGTTTTTTATTTTTGAAGTAAAATTTGTATAACATAAATTTTAAAGCACACAAGCTGTGGCATTTAGTATATTTATAATGTTGAAGAAACACCGCCTCCATCCACTTCCAAAATATTTTCATCACCCCCAGAAGAGACCCTGGTGGAATGCCATATGTGACTTTAATACCTGACTACACTGAGATTTGCCATTCTATGAGGAGAAAAAAAATTTTTTTTGAAGATTTACTTATTTATTTTAGAGGGAGCACACACAAGCGAGAGCAGGGAGAGGGAGAGGGAGAATCTCAAGCAGAGTGTGGAGACTGACATGGGGCTCAATCTCAAAATCCTGACATCATGACCTGAGCCAAAACCAAGAGTCCGACATCAACCAACTGAGCCACCCAGGCGCCCTCCCACCCTCAAGAGTTATAAGAACAAATACTATATTACCATTTAATTTTGTTCTATTTTTAAATGATGTATATTTATTTTTGTTCCTTCAAATTTATAGAAACTGTGTATTTTCAATGCAGGAAACTAAAAAAAAAAAATTGTGAAATCAGAAGGAAAAAAAATATCCAAACACAATATGAAGAAGATGAAAGGCTAGTTGGGACAAAGTGATAGCAAAATCTTTTGCTAAATATACATGCTCTGCTCTATTCCCCATGTCTGAATCAACATACATAGTTATGTACGAGAATCTCCTGAAAGAATGTGGACAGTGTGTCTTCCTGAACCTCCCATGTGATTTTGCTAAGCCTCTTCTAGTATGTTTGAGAATTCCTGGTTACGCATCAGCAGTTGTGCACAACCAGGTCAGACTGAAGGTAAAAGTTTGATACTTAACTGTGTGACCTTGGCAAGATGGGTAAAATTTTAGTGAGCCTTGGTTTTCTTACCTGAAATGGTGTTCATATCTGCTCCATGAATTACTTGCTTATTGTGAAAAGTAAATGCCTGGTACATAGTACTGAGTAAATGATAATTTAAAAAAGAGAAAGAGACCACTGTAAAGATATGCAGAGATACAGATGTTTGGGGCCCAGCTCAGCCCAGCCCCCAGGCAAGTGCCCTTCAGGCGTTTTATCCTCACGGTGGGTTTGATTTAAGCTCATGCCACCACAAATGGAGTCAAACTCCCACATACTAAGGCCGGGATGCCAGACATCTGCTGGGCCCCATCAGCTACTGCCAATGACTATCTCCCAGAGTATAGCAAGATCACTTTGGGTAGCAAGTGACTCTGTGGCACATCAGTTAAAGAGAAATCCGAGAAAAGGCACTGAGTGGGGCAGGAAAGCTTGTGTGCTCTGCATATGACCAGCCAGTGGCACACGGGGGAGCTTTGCAACAGGCCTCTCCCAAGGCTAGAAATGGCACTGGTTTGACAGGCAGGGCCTTGCTGCCTATGGTAGGGTGTTCTGATTCTCACCAGGCTGAGAAGGTCATGGTCCATGCCCCGAGGGCTGATTTTGTGTAGGACCCGAACACTTCATTTCCTGTGATCCAGGTATGGAATGAAATTTGGATCCCATTAGCTTTGCCTGCATGATCTGTCCAGCACCTCCCATTTGTAATTTACTTGGCAAGTCGTTGAACATCTATGGGTTAGATATTATTCGAAGTGTCGACCTCTGGAAGAAAGACATGGCCCCAGCCATCATGAGAGTCCCAGTCTAGAGTGGCCATTCCTTGAAGCATCCTGGGGGGTTTTACCTCTCAAGAGGTATATCCCATGCATCAGAAGAGCATTCCATGAGCAGACAGGTTTGGGAAAGAGCATCTTGGACATAACTCTACATTACTGTTTAAAACTTTTAAGACGTCCCATAGCAAAGGAAAAAAAAAAGAAAAAAACTGAATATATCCAATGCTAATTTAAACATGAAATCTTTTTGCCACTTAAACCTTAACATCACCTCTACTGGTGTTCCCTGCTGGTCTAGAAGAAATCTGCCAAAACTTCAGTTTTCCAGACGGAGATTCATAAAACTATGCAGAAACTATACTTCACACATAGATACAGATCTGTGTAGTGCTTTCAGAACCTTTGAGATCTGATTCCATTTCCCCAAGCCCCTAAAGGAGAGATGGCAAACTGCAGTGTTTGTAGCCAGCCCAGAGAAGCAGGAGGGGTGGCAGGCTGGCGGGCAGGCTGGGAGTCTGTGCTCCCTGATGGTTTGGTGGCGGTGCTGTGACCTGGAAACACACATCCCTCAGCTCCCGTCGGCCTCTGCTAGGTGGAGGGAATGAGGGTCAGGCCAGTGAGAGCTCTGTTTCTTCGGAGAACATGGAAACCTGTATTTTTTTAGACATGAAATTTCACAACTTCAGATTCGTAAAACACTGTACTGGCCAAATAACAGAAGCACGCTTTTATAGGCCAGTCTTGGGGGAGCTACTGAGCTGTGGCCTGGCCCTGAAGAGATGGGCTGTGAAATATTTGCAGATGGGTAAGATCTAGAACACCGAAGGATCTGGAGTTTGTGAGGCAAATGCCATGCTTAGATACCTATGTTGGTGACCACACCCTCCACGCACTGATTCCCCACGTACCTCTTCCTTGGCTCCTCAGTCAAAAGCAGTGCACAGCTGAAGACTTTCTTCCCTGATACGGTTTCTGCAGTTAGCTTCCGGGACAGCTCGTCCGTCTCCTTTGCTGTTTTTCCTTTTCTCCCCAAGTTTGGAAATGTTGGAGAGCTCCAGGGTACAGGCCTCAACTCTGTTCTTATTTACGCTCCCCTCCTTAGAGACGTCACATAGCCTGCGGGGCTAAATGCCATCTCTATGCTTACATGTGCACATTTCTATGTCTAGCCCAGTTTTCCTTCCTGAACTCTCCAGAGTTATACCTTCCAGTCTCTTCTTCAGTCCTAGTAGATCTTGAGCTGGGCAGATCTAAAGCAGAGATTCGGATTTTTCCAATCCCCAAAGCTTCTGCACACACAGCCTCTCCCATCTTGATTACTGATGATAATGGACTGCATGGCTAATTCCCTCCCTTCCTTCAAGTCTTGAACTAAATGCTCCCTCCTCCAGGAGGCCTACCCTGATCACCCTGTTTGACACTGTGCAGTCTACCTCTGGTTCCCCTTAGCCTGATTAATCTTCTCCCATAGCACTTCTAACACACAATATATTCTTAAGTTTATTGAACATCTGCCTGCCCGCACTAGAATGTAAACTCCACAAGAGCTGAGGATACTTGTCTGTTTTATTTCCTAATATCCCCTTAGATTCAATAGGAAGCACAAAGTAGATACTCGATAAATGAGTAAATAAAGGCCACTTGTCACCTGGCAAAGAATTCAAGAGAAAATGTGCTTTTAAGCTCAAGCTTGTCATAAAAGTTCAAGCATTAATGTCCACTAGTTAGTGTCCATCAACTGAATTGAACCACAAACCACTGGGAATATGAACAAGGAATGTCTTCAAAATGTATCTGGCATGTGGAAACCCTGTGATAATAGGAGCAGGTTTTAAGAAATATATGCATAAGTATATAATATAATGTGTGTGCAGATATATAGATTTTTTTCTGATCAGAGTTTCACATTTTGTTTCATAAGCCAAATATTCTAGGGGACATCTATCTGTTGAAGCATTCTACCAACTTTCTGTTAGGGTTCCAAATTTAAAATTAAAAAACAAACAGAGGTACTTCAGACTTCTCCCTGTACTGATAGCTCATTTCCCAGTGTGTTGCTAATCTCCAGTTTTGCCCCAAAGATAGTATTTTAAAAACTTTCACACTGAGTTCCTTTGTGTATCAAAGACAAAGTTATTATCAAAATTATTACTCATGTTCTTTGTCATGCAAAAAGCATAAGTAATGTTTTTAATAATGCAAGCCATTAAAAAGTAGATGGGCTGAATTCATTGTGTCTGTTTCTAGCCTGCTCTGGGAAAGAATTTTTCTCTGCACAAAGGTGTAACCCCTTGATGCCTGCATGAGTCTTTCCTTCTGTGTTTCAATATAGAGTTGAGCACCTATTTCACTTAGATATTGAGAGCTAAAGCTTCAGCCTCTCAAGCCCCTTCCCTAGAGATGGAAAGGTTTGGGGAGGAACAGTTTCACTGTAAGGAACAACTTTCTTTGGAAATATTGTTTTGGAAGAAAATAAAAGTTCTGGATTTTGTTTTAAATATGACTGATAGTCATTTCTTCAAAATAGCTTAGGGGGTAGGTTCATCAGAGAAGTGATACTTCTAGAGTTAAGATGCCCTTCAGGACTGAGACCCTGTCACCAGAAGCTGGAAAGTAAGAATGTGGTAGGTGGATAGCAGAGACCAGTCACATGTACCCCCATCCCCCTACCTGATGCCCAAGCAGACGTCACTGAGAACAGGAAATCCTTGTCCAGAGGCTCAAATATTTTTTAATCGTGGTGGTCCAGGCAGCCACCCCCAATTGCTTTGAATCAGCATGTGAAATTACCGTAGTGGATACAATTTTTAAAAGTAGTAAGAAAATATTTTTAAAAGATGGATGGATGTCAGGCGGACCAACACCAAGTCAAGGCCAAATTTCAGGAGCCTGTGGTGGTTGCTGCCTTGTCACCAGCGCTCTGTCAGCTGTCTCAGACCTTCAGAAAAGGCTTTGGAGCACGACACACTGAGAGTGGTCATAAGAGCTTCGTCTGGGCTTAGCCCAGTGTGCCGTGCACATTCTGGCTGCGCATACCCAGCATCTTCATCCTAGACTCCTGAAATTATTTGGCATACAGATGTGACGTGTTCTGAGTTTCCTTCGGAAGGAATCAGGGGGCCTGTAGCTTTAATTCCTTTCCCAACTAGCAGCCTTTGTCCTAGTTAAGAGCCCAGCCTATAAAGTAGTTACATAATGGGGGAGAGGCAAGAAGGCTGGGATTAGAATAGCTCCCCTGGGAGAGGGAAACAGTGTAACTTTCTCAAACCCCAAATCTGTACTGCATCTCTGCTGTTGAAAGAAATGGATGTTTATTTTTTTCCTTCTCGTTTTAGAGAAGAAATGTGAAGGATCAAAAGAATGGATTTTCCTGGATGTTAGTGTGGCCTGATTAGATTGGGATTAGTTTTTTTCTCTCTTCACTGAGAGAAGCAGAGACCATCTGCGGAAATTATTTAAATTCGCGTGCCTTCCAGGGAAGCTGTTTTCTTTGCCACTGCATTTATTGTAGCGCTGGGGAGCTCACCAGGCCTTCCAAACTTCCCTGCAATAGCACCAGTGTTGCCTTTGGCCATTAGATTAACAAAAGGAAAAATTAACTTTGCTCCAGCTGAAAATTAACACCTTAGATTAATTAAAAAGCAAATGTGAACAAGGCCCCTGGATTTTTCTCGGAAGGTCCTTTCTGCATGGGGCTTCAGGACTGCAGTGAAGCTTCTTAGTTTATGAGGGGATGGGGAAGGGAAGAGTTGAATGTTTCATCAAGATTAATTTATAATGTAACTTGCTCTTTGTGAATAGAAAGCAAACCAGTGGGAATCTAAAACCTCTCTTGCTCCACGCAGAAGGGATCCTCACTGCTGTTTGTTTTGGAGGAGATGGGAGGGGGAGCTAAGATGGGGCTGTGGGCAGCATGCAGCCTTCTGAAATGAGGTTGCCTTCTGTCCATGTCCCAGATGCCCCGTGTATTCTCCCTGTGACCTCAGGCAAGCTACAGGCTACTGCATTTCTAGGAAACTTTTGTCATCCACAAAATGGGTATAAATAATAAAATCTACAAGCCACGAAGCCCTTAGCATATAAGAGGCACTCATTAGATGGTGGTCATCATTGTCGGCATATTTATGGAGGGGGTTTGGGGTTGGTGCTTTGGCACTTAGTAATAATCATTGATCTTACAAACACACAGGTGATATTGACAATTATCCATCATTACTTGGTCTTTGGAACCAATACTTCTAAGCCACATGTTTTAATTTTGTTTTTGCTACATGTAATTTTGCTAGGAGGGGTCTGATTTGACAAAGGTCATCAAAATCTAATAGACTATGTCATGGAAAATTTCCTTCCCTATATTTTGCTTATTCTTTGAAGATCTCCATGCTTTAGAAATATTGTTTCTTAATTCTTCCATCTACAGATTTGTCTACTTCTGGATTCTTTCACGTTTAAAAGCATTTAAAGCTTTTCACTCTCTTGTCCTAATCTGCTTTCTCTACCTGAGCCCATGGACCGTAAAACACCCTAGCCACACTGAAATTCCTTCATTTTTCAGACCATCTGGGATTTTTATACTGTCTGCTTTGGCTCCTAAAAGTTCCTCTGTCCTTGAAAACTTTTCTCCCCTCTGAATCTGGGATCTGGAAAACTCCTCTTTATCACCGAGCCCTATCCTCACTACCCACCTTTTCATCTCTGAAGCTCTCCTCTGATCTTAATCCACATCCTGGTCCCATCCTTCTTTAGAGGAACATTGCATTTCTTTTTACATTCCATTGCCTTTTAGTTTTGTGTATGACAATAACAATATCATTAAGGTAGTTAATTTACAGGGCAAAATCATTACCTACAATTTCTAGAATATGACCATGCACTGGGCATTGTGCAAAGAATGTACCTTGGCTTATCTCATTTATGCTTTACGACAACTTCATGAGGTGAAAACTAGGGCTTTCTGTAGTTGGCAAATAGGGAAATTGAGGCTCAAATGTACTTGCCACAGTCCCCCAGCTAGCATGTGGTAGAGGAAGGGCTAGAACATGGGCCAGTTTGTCTCTAAAGCCCATATGTCAAAATGCATACTATCCTTCCTAGGCGCTGCCAGTATAAATTCCGTTCCATTTATTATAGTCATTCTCAGTCTCTCTTTTTTAAAGTGTAAGTCCTCTGAGGTCCAGGACCACGGCTCATTGGTCATTTCACTCCCTAGGTCTTAGCATGGAGCCTGCTACTGATGGGTACCCAGAAAATGATGGAAGTATTGAATATGGGTGTGCATGGGATAGCAAAGACGAGAGTTGAGGACAGTGGCCCCCTATTCTCTGAAATATGACACAGGCCCCTAACGACATCAGTTTGTGTGCCCCTAGACAATGACTAATGATTTTCAGCCTTTGTGAGCACGTGAAGACGTGATTAAATTCTGTCAGCTCAGCTCTCCTACCTTCTAAATTAGAGCAGTGAGCATGGTTTCTCTGCTCGAGTCACGTTTTGCTGCAACAGATTCCATTCAACCTCCTGACACCAATTTGTGTGATATTTTACCGTTTAGGACGCAGACAGGACAACAGTATTCCCGCCAGTATCCTCTAGGCAGACAGCCCACTTTGAGGTTCAGACATGTGGTTTGTGCTCGCCCCAAGTCTATTGAAATTCTCCTCCTGAAATTCACTCATTAAACTCTCCCATGATCCATCACGATGAAACTGATTCTCACTGTTGTCTTTTACTATTATTAATCTTCGGGGATTGATGCTCCCTGGTGCTTCTGACTGACTCACATGATTTCAGCTATTAATCTTTATCTCAATCAAATTATTTACTGTTTTAACTTGGAAGGTCTTGCTGCCTCTGGGGCTGAATCTTATCAGCTCTGATGGCTTCGTAGTGAAAGCTATTTTTTTTTTCCTTAAAGCCCACCAAATTTTTGGTTTGCAAACAAATTCTACCCACAAGAATTCCTGGGCAGTGATGTTTTCTTGAGCCCCTTTCCAAACACTATTTTCTCTCCCTTTTTGTCTGTCCTCCTCCTTTGGGGGAGAGGGGCAGTTTAATGTGGTATCTGAGAAATGACCCTCAAAAACCTTCCCACCAGATGCCTAATTCTCAGGAGGCTACCGTGGTGGACATGACCTATCACAGGTCTGTACCAAGACCACACCCCCCTACAAACAACTTTTGGCTAATAATTCAAAGTGTTAGGAGTACTAAGGCGGACCCATTCCTGGAAGACAAGAGGCATATTTGTTTACCATGTTGGCTCTAAGATTCCCCCATGACTTTGTGGAACCTGTCTTAGGCTGCAGGATAGTCTGGAACACTTCCGCGCAACCTTCTCTCCCTCTCTAGCTCCCTTGGGGTCAGATTGCAGCATGATCTGCTCTATCCTCCCGTCCTGGCTTCCTCCCGAAGACCCAGACTAACACAGCTCTCTTTCCACCTCTCTCCAGTTAGAGACCTGACTGCACATAGAGAGTTTCACTTTAATGGAAAAATGCTATCAAGGGGATGAGAGCAGTAGGTATATTAGAAACCGATATTCTCTCAGTGAGAAACTGAATCAGTAAAATTAGTAGTGGAGTGAAATTGAAATAGCTAGTTTCTAAGACAGGGCATGTAGCATTTGTTACTTCATGGATTCACTAGACTGAACACTGCCTAATTAACCTAATTAAGATTCAATATATTCATTAGGATGTATTCACATACTTCTCAAACAATTGGAGGTCAAAGGTGGGAAAAAGACATGACAAATATTATAATACAGAGAGGGTACCAATGATGTACCCTGAATTCTCCTACAGATAATCATGTATTTTGTATCTGAGTGATTTTTTTTTAATTAAGAGATGTAAACTACTTTCAGGTTTGTGGGATAATAAAGGAGATGTAAAGAAATGGGGAGGATATTAAGACTAAGATTCAGGAGACCGAAACTAACCCCTTGCTTTCACCTGTTAAAGACTGGCTGAATAAAAGGTTGATCTGATAGAGCCTTGACCTTGGAGGAAGGAAACTTGGAATCTAATCCCCAAGAAGCCAGTAATTCACACCTGCTGTCTGGTCCCATTTCCTCATTTGTACAGTTAGGTAGGATGGGCTAGCAGAGTGTGACATGCCTCTCCCGTGAACCTTCCTAGATTCCTCCTGCAGAATCTAGCAGGAACCACAACTCACTGGCTATTGAAGGTCTGTATTGATGAGTCATGTTTCATGCCTAGAAAGCCAAACATCCAGGAATGATTCCAGATTGTTCAAAAAGAATAAAATTCAAGATACACATATGTTCGCCAGCTAAATATACAGAAAGGGAATTTAAGAAAGGGCACAATCCCAATTGTCTTCCCGAAAGTGTGGATTTCATGGAGTGACTGATGCATGCCTATTTATGGAGTTTCTGCTGCTCTTAGGTACTGTGCTAGGTATGAGCATTGTTTGGGATGGACTCCATTAGCGTGATTCTGCAGATAAGTCCACATCACTGGTTAGCTCATGCCGTGGTGGTCCTCCTCCTTTCCAGCCAGAGCAGAAAGAGATGGTTTGACTAAGTGAAGTGGTGGTGGAGAATGGATTCAGCCCTTCTCTGCATGAAGCCCACACCTGCAAAGGCGGAACTCACTTCCTATCAGAGGAATGAAGTGTATACTGATCCAAACTAAAATCTTTCTATCACGTTGCCTTTTAACATTTCTTGCTGCTTTTAGAAAGGGGAGAGAGAATCGGATTCGGTGACACCTCTTCTAATGGAGTCTTTACCTTTGATGGCTTTTGAAGGAAGAATCACTGTACGTGCTTGCTATGAAATACTTTCTGCCTCAAAATGTCAGTTTGCTTTTTTCCAGTCACAGACAGGGATTTATATACGGCACTGTGATCTGGGGTCTGGATCGGATGTACTGGTGGTTCCAGGGAGGACTCTGCCCGTGCAGTGAAAATTTTCAAGGCTGGTTCCCTTGCTTGTGGTGGTCTGGGTCTTCTCAAGCTTTCTGAAGCCCTGGGTCGTATCGGTCTGGCATCTCACCACCTTTCCCCCTCTTCCAGGCAATAGTACATTACAGGAAAGCCAGACAGGAAACCAGGCAGCTCCTAACGCGAATGGAGCTAACCCATGATACTCGTAACTAACTGGTTGGTGATAGCTGGGTTGATGCTCTCTCCAGCCATCCAGAACCTTCCCCTCCACCCCCACCCCCGCCAGCACCACACACACACTGAGTCCCTAGGAGAGCTGATCAACTTTGCCTTCCTCCCACATTCTCTTTCTAAGTTAACATTTAACACATTTATCAGTACTGATTATGCAACTATGTCAGGCTCTCTGAAAAAAGCTTGGAACATATAGGAAAGCACAAGGAAGAAAAGCAAATAGATATTTTCTTCTTTTTTTTCTGCATCAGGGATCCTATTGCACGTACTGAGCTGTTACTACCTTTTACTCAACACCGTATTTGCAATCTTCCTCGCCTTTAAATCTTTTATAAGAAGAGTTTTAGAACTGCACGTTATTTTATAGGATGGATGTGCCAAACCCTATTTAACCATACTCTTGTTAGATGTTTGCGGTATTTTCCCTTTCTAACTTGTGTTTACTCTTCTGGCAGGACTGTACTTGCATTCAGCTCTTTTTGTACATCTGTGATAATTTTTTCCTTAGGATAAAATCTTCAAAGCGGAGTTGCTGCATTGATCAGGCTATGTTACAAGTTTAGTGGGTTTCAGTCACCCACAACTGTTGGAGGAGGACCCTTAGATTAAATCCACCAGCGTGTTGCAGGTGGTGGCAGCAGTGCTGGGTATAAGGGTGAATTGGACCGGTCAAAATGGGTACCTGTCATAAACATTTTGATTGATTTTTGTTTTGTTTTTAAAGATTTTATTTATTATTTGAGAGAGAGAGTGTGTGAGCAAGAGAGAGCACAAGCTGGGGGGAGAGGGTGAAGCAGGGTCCTCTCTGAGCAGGGGGCTGATGTGAGACTCGATCCCAGGACCCTGAGATCATGACCTGAGCTGAAGGCAGACACTTAACCAACTGAGCCACCCAGGTGGTGAACATTTTGATTGTTTTTGATAACTATGAATTTTTAAGTGTTTTCCTCTTAGGTTCACAGAATTATTGTGTGTTTCCCTTTATTTTTTTTATTTTACTTGTCATATTTTATGTATTCCTCACTGTAATTAAAGTATTTTTTATTATCTTGTAAACTCTTAATTAACAGAGCAGATAGTTCATAGCCTTTTGTCTGACTTTCATATTTTAATGAAATTCTTATTTTATTTTTATGAGACCAGATATTTCTAAAATCTTTTTCACGGTGTCTTCCTTTGCTTTCTGATTACCTTATGCTGAGAAGGGAATAAATGTAAACTATACTGCCTTTTCAATCTTATGATTCAGTTTTTTTTTTAACTGATCTGAGTTACTTTGAAGTACAAGGAGAATGGGTATTTAACATTTAATGGGGGAGGGGGAGCAACGTAAGTACCAGTTATGAAATATCTCCTTCAGGAATTGAAATGCTCCTTTTTGACTGTATTGACTATGTTCATACTTCAAGATTTAATTCCACCCAGCTACTCTTAGGTCAATACAATCATTTTAGTTATAGTACATTTTAAATATATTTTAACGTCTAGCACTTCACATTCCCTGGACGTTTCTTTTTAATTTGGAAATTATCTTTTCAATTTTACTTCTTTGTCTGCTGTTTAACATGTGAGGTTTCCCCTTTAATGATATAAACTACTGTAAATGTTCCTTGAGTGTGTAAGCTTCCCCCTTCAGCTAACTTGCTCTCCAATTGCCCTCCCTCCCTACCTTGCACTACACAAGGCTTCCATTTCAAACCACAAACCTCTAAGGAGTGTCAATACCTATTAATACCTATTAACACCAGACACCAGCTCTTTCTCTCCTATTCCTACTGTATTTCTACTCTTCTCTAATTTTGTAGTGTTTGTCTCTCAACCTATGCAGTTAAATAGCTCAGACTCTTGGGAAAGGTATGCTTGCTTTTCAAACTAGAACTTCCTGTATTTTTTTTCATACTGTGGGATTTGGAAAGTACCTACATGTTCTCAAACCCAAACGACATCTACGTGAGCAGCAATCTCAAACTGCCATTCGCCACACACCTCCACTTGATCTCAGTCGAGAGAAACAAATGCTGTTCTCCCAGGTTAGCTTCCCTGACAACAGCTCAGTGATCCATTCTAGAAGCTACCATCTCCTTGACTAGAGGGCTCAACTGTATTTCTCTCCTACTTTCTTCTGCCAGTTGAATAATAGCTTTTACATCAAAATCAAATGTAATGCTGTGTAACATTATCAGGGCTTTCAATAAATTAAGTTTGATACATGTTTTGCAGGTAAGGTTTCTATCCTGTTTCACAGCTCCCTTGCCACTTGTTCTTTCAGCAGCCCAGAGTGTCTGGCACTGTCCAGTCTTTTCTAGATGCTGTGAGTTAGTGTAGAAATCTAAGAAAAGTAAAGCACCGTGGTTAAGAGCAAGAGTTGGTGACCTGATCTATACAGGCAGATAGTAAACATGTTTGACTTTGAGCTACAGGTCTCTGTTGCAACCCATCTCTGTCATTTTAGGGAAATGTAGTCATAAGCAATATGTAAATGAATGAGCATGGCTGTGTTTCAATAGAACATTATTTACAGAAATAGATGCCAAGCTGGTTTGGTCCCTGGCCTGTGGTTTGCCGACGATTGGTTAGAGTTGCAGGTTCTGGAGCTAAGCAGCCTGAGAATGAGTATCTGTTCACCAATTTCTAGGTGTGTGATCAAGGGTAACTTTCTTAACGTTGTGCCACGAAAACAGGGCGTTTATAAAATGAGGATGATTATAAAGTACACTTTATGGGGTCCTATGGAGGACAGAGGAGTTAGTACAGGTAAAGCTCCTAGAATCTGTGTGCCTGGGAACATACTAAGCCCTAAACCAAGTGTTGAATGCTGTGTTGGTTTGAGCCCAGCGACTGCATAGATCACTGCAAGAACATTTCTTTTCTCTTAATTGCTATTGTTTAGGCCTTGGGTCCTCTCCCACTCCTCCCCGAAGCAAAATCTTTAAGGAAATGCCGATGGAGAGGTGTAACTGGGGCCTGTTCTGTTGTTTTATTTCCAGAAGGGAACATCGCAATGGCAACAGAGGGTCTTTCCAGGATACTTTGTAACACGGAAAACAAGGTCGGCTTTGTTATAGCTACAGAAAAGCTCATTGCTTGTATTTCTTTTCACATGGTTTGCCAGTCAAGATCTATTTACTCCTTGGTTTCTTGGCTAATTATTTCCAGCATGGCACTGATTGAGCTGTTAATAAAGTGTGAAGGTGCCTTGCAGATACATTCTGAGCCTTAAAGAAGCCATCTCCATCTCAAACTGCAAACGGCGGTGTCCTGCGATTCCTCCAATGTTCTGGCGATAGCATCTCCAATTGTAAAATTAATCAAACTTCTTTCAGTGACAGAAATGTTAATTTAAAATTTTTGTCACAATTACCCAGAGTGTTATTGTGGCTTCTGACTTGTAATTAATTTCTCCTTCCCTTTTCCCATCACTGGGTTAGACTCCTTTGTAATAGTGATAAATGAAATAGCTGCCTGACCTTTTTTTTTTTTATTTAAAATAAATTACTTTACAAGAAAAAAATTACCTCCAGGTAATCAACACCTTCAGATAAACAGGGGAACATGGGGCATTAGGTACTTTATTGTTTCTCTCTCTCTTTCTATCTTTTTAATTTGTGTGTCTTCAGTGATTGAAATGACAAATGGAGAGAGAACGAAGTGAGTCTCCTTTTATGGCTGTGTTCCCACGTGGAACTAATTTGGCTTGTGGTGGTGGTTTTTATGGGTGCCGGGGAACACCGACAAAATCAGAGCGTGATACTAAGAGATTGTCAATTAGAATAAAAGAAACCCACAGGGGAAGATGGGAAACAAGATGTTATGTTTACTTGAGCAATAACTAGAAAGTTTAGTGCCCCCTCGGTGTGAAAAAGCCCTTACTATTCCCAGTCTGGGCTGCAGACAAGATGTGTGGTGGCACCTGGGAGCTTGCTGGAAATGCAGAATCTCGGGCGCTGCCCCGGTCCCACTGAGTCAAGCAAAACAAAACCCTCATGTCACCTGTATACATTCTAGAACTTGTAAAACACTGGAGCTCAGACTTAGAGATGAGGTGTCTTGGAGGCAGGTACAAGTGAGGTTTATAAACAGGTAGCAAAGCTCATGGGACCTCATTACTACTTGCACACAGAATAAGAGATCCAAGGTGCACATTGGAATTTCAGACCGCGAGCAATTCATGGAAAGGGGATGAAAAGACATCATTACACACAGGAATTGCTTTTCTTGTCCCCCTGCAAGAGGCCCAGCTTTCTGATGACTGTCTGAGTTCTGCCAACCATGGAATGGTAGGTCCATTCAGCTCTATCCCAGGAGGTCCAACCAAGTGAGTGGAAAGAGTAATGGAACAGGATCTACTAGACCCAACTGGAAAAATCCAAAGCAGTTGGTATAAGAATGTAAGAAGCTTTTGTAGAGTAAATGGGTTGTTTAGTTGGTTTAGCTCAAGTGATTATGAAAAGATGAATAAGGATTTGCTACCTCCAAAACTGCGTGGTGGGACATGGGAGGATGTTACCTGGCTGAGATGCTGGAGACTGAGAACAAGTAGGAGCAGCAACATTTGGGACTCATGATGGTTCATCCTCTGTGCTGCGCACTGGAAGGACATTCATGAAGACAATATGGGCTCCACTCTGGAGGAACTCAGAGTCTGAATATGGTGGGCAATGGTCTTGGTTTCCCTCTGGGGCTTGGTTTATTACTTTCTTTGTAATACACTACTTTTCTCAGTAATCCAGTCAGTGACTCTATATTTAGCTTCTATTTTGCCTCCAGATCTTACCACAAGTAAAGCTAATAAGCTGTGGTGAACTCTGGGCTACATTCACTGGAGTTGGGACAGTTTGAGTGGGACTTCTGTCACTGCGAATGTGTTTGTTCATGTTGCTATTAGTAAACAAGGTAGCTAAAGAGGCTGGCTTTCAGAATCTCCCTCCTGGATAGAGAGCTCTGAGAATAAGGATTACATGCACAGTGCTTTTCTGGGGAAAACAAGACTGGCTCGGGATCTTTGTTGTGAAACCCTCTGTCAAAATTAATTAAGGGAATCACATCATTACAATTTATGCATCTAGATGGCCCCCAATGGCTTGTTTATTAATATGGGATTAGTTTTAAAACATCTGAAATAGCAATGAAAAGACTAAATGGCCTTTTTTGAGGGGGATAAAACTTAAAGAGCTAAAGAAATCTTTGATTTAATCATATCTTAATGGTAGTTATGGTTCAGATGGGACCACTCCCCCCTTTAAACTTTATCATGTTCAGTATAAATCCTCAGATTGGGGGCCCAAGGATGGGAGGCCCTATAGAAAGTCAGTATTATTTTAAAACCCTGCCTACATCGTGAACAAACTTATTACAGGTGGCAAGGCTGGTGGGAGATAATTGCCAGCCCCCAGGTTCATAGGGAGGCACTCGCTTCAAGATTGGGCTCCTCTGGCCCTTGATAAGCAGAATTATCACTAACACACACATGCTGCTGAATATATTATTTCATTCACCAAATGGAGATTTAAAATGACTTTGTAACATGCCAAATTAGGTTAATTATCTTTTAAGAGTGTTTTGGAAAAAACTCTAAATGTTCTGTTCTAAGGCTGCAGGAGACCTGGCATGAGCTGGCCTTTTTTTATTTATTTAAAAAATCACTTATTTTTTTGCTTCTGTTTTATTACTGTTGCCTGCTTTAAGGGACACCCAGAAAGTGTCACTTGTGGCACCCTCTTCCTCTGCGAGCCCAGTGTCACTTTCATGGACACCAAGGTCCTATTGGAGTGCCTTCTCCTCTCCTTCCATCTTCTCCATTCTTGTCCACTGGGTCCTGGAGGAGCCACACTCAATTCTGGGGCGTGTGTGTGTGTGTGTGTGAGAGAGAGAGAGAGAGACAGTGAGTGTTGGGAGGGGGGACAGAGGGAGAGTGAGAGAGGGAAAGAAAATCTTAATCAGGCTCTGTGCCCAGTGCAGAGCCCAATTCGGGTCTTGGTCCAACGACCATGAGATCATGACCTGAGCCAAAATCAAGAGTTGGATTCTTAACTAACTGAGCTACCCAGGCGTCCCATCAATTCTGGTTCTTGAAGATGCCCACCCACTTCTGTTTTCTTGACATTTTGACAGACAGTTCAGCAGGGAGCTTCATGAGGGCAGAAGCAGGGCTTCTTCATCAGAGAATCCTAGCATGGGCACATGCTTAGGAAACAGGCTCCCATGGGTATGTGTCTAATGAATGCCAGTGAAGTGTATCACATAATCAGAATGTAGTTGGCACTCAGAGTTGCTGGAATGTGTGAATTGTGCAACTTCTCAGCTTAAAATTCCTTAAATGTTTTTGCTTTCTATGGGATAGAATAAAAATTCTAATATCACCTGAGATGTTCTCCACCAGGCTCCTTCCATGCCATTCTCTATCTCCTATTTTAGTGTTTAACCCAATGGAGAGTCTCAAGACCCTGAAGGTATTGAACCCCTTCTTGCCATTGCATTTCCAACATACTTTTTGCTTTCCCTGAGGAGTCTTCTCTCCATCTCTACCCTTCACGTTTCTTTGCTGGTCAACACCCCTGGCACTTGAGCTCTCTGCTTTGTTACTACTTCTCTGCAAAGCCTCTCTGAACCCCCAGTGCTGGTTCAGGCTTGTGCCTGTTTACACAGCATCTCATACCAACCCCCCCACTCCCAGATTACTCAGAAGTTTCACCTTCTGGACTGTGAGCTCATTGAAGACAGATGTCATACCTGTCATATGAATCCCCAGCCCCTAAGCCCTGCACAGAGCAGCTGGTCAGTTATCTGGTGTTGAAAGAATTAGTTGCCTCTGCTTATTCATAGGGGAGTTAAATTGTCATCAGACAGAACAAGCCTCCAGATTTGGGTGCCTCATTAAGAACGGAATATTAACTTTGGAGGAACCTCAGCAGAAAGACTTGAGAGGTGTATAATTTATAGAGATTCTGCCGTTATGGCAGCCGAGAAATGTCATTGTCCTATGGGAGCAGCAAAGTACTGAGGATGACCCCTAGAGCAGCTGCTATTGGTATATCAGGACCCTTTGGTAATCTGACTTAAATAGTGCTCGAGTACCAAAGGCAGCTGATGTTTGAAGTCTGTGAACTCCTGGAATTGAATGGAAAATCTTGTGTATGGGTGACAGTAGTTATCCATCTCTGAATATCTACCCCCCTTCCTCTTCCATACCCCATTAGCTAGGATTTCCATTCTTCTGTTTACCTTTACTCACCTTTTATGTAGTATAAGGTGGAAGTAGTTGCTTAAGTAACTCTGGGGGTAAAGAATCCTGAATGTGTTTGTCTCTTCAAGAGACCTTAGAGTATGACAGAATATTTCACCCTTTGGCATTACTACCAGAAAATTCCTTGCTGGGTACACGTGAGAACTTTTTTCAGGCAGTGTGTCAGGGATCATCTCTAAGTTTGTAGAATGGCCTAGAAATAAGAAAAGTAATTGCTGATGTTTTCTGAACATTTCTTATGTTCCGTATACTATGTTACACGCTTTTAGGGCTTGTATCTCATTTTAATATTCATAGCAGGATACTATCATTGTCCCCATTTTATCAGTGAGGGAAATTGAGGCCCAGAGAGAGAGGCTGGCCAATAGCATGCAGCCAGAAAGAGACAAAGTCAGTATTTGAACCCAAAGAGCTGGTTTCTAGGACCCATGCTCTTATTCAATATTTATTGTGGGTAATCTTGCAGGCCTCATTTCACAGATAAGAAAAATATGGGTCAAAGAAATTAAGTAACTTACCCATGGTCACCCTGTTCTGTGGTTAGCAGAGCCAGGCTTGAAACCAGATCTGATTCCCAAGCCGGTGCTTGTGACCCCCCCAGGCTGTTCTGCTTCCTGCTGGTCATCTGCAGCTGGTGCCTTCTGGTTCAGACCCAATTCCTTAGAAACCTCTCTGGTGGGTTCTCCTGATAATTTTCTACTTCAGCTGTACAAATGTTTCAGTGTGCGATAGGTCCTACCTGAGAGATACTTTTACTCCCCATTCTCCATGAAGCAGCCAAACTGTGTACTCAGCCCCATTGCATCTGTGATTAATGTCACTCTCAGTGGGTGTTCTGATAGCAGTAACTTTGGTAAATTGTCTTAAGGGGGGCCAGTGCAATGCGACTCATCATTAGCTGCAAATGTAGGTGGAAGCGTTACTAGAGCCACTGGAGATCTTTTTCCCTGAACTCCCTGGGCATAGAATAACTCTCTGTTCTTCACTGTTTTTAAGTACAGTGTCCTAAGCTGCAGAGCGAGCTATAACACTGGACCAAGGGATCTTTGAAACGATATTTTTAATCACAAACCATTCAGAGTGTTCTCTTCTGGCAAGATCTTTTCTCCAGATCCCTGAATTTGTAGGCCAAAAGTGAGTATGGTTTAGGTGGGTTTGGTACGTCTGAACCTATTGGCCACTGACAGGATTCATGTTTCCTGGTGACCTTCTTGAGAAGAATCTTATGTCTCTGTGCTGCAAATGACATTACTTGTTTTCATTCAGTAATTATTCACCGTAGGTCAGTTACGTGCCAAGCATAGAGGCAGGGTAAATAAGACAGTTAAGATCCTTCTCTTGGAGGAGCTGGACAATAAACAGAGAAAAGCTCACAGCTAGCCAGTGAGCTCTGTGCCATGAAGGACATAAGGGGGGAGCAGTGATACTGATTGCTCGGGTGGACCTAAATACCAAGGACCATTAGGGGTGGCCTCTTTGTGGAGCTTCTATTTATAGGAAAACTGAAATAGGAGAGAGAACCAGGGGGAAGCATTCCAGGCAGAGGAACTAACATATACAAAGACCCTGAGGTAGGGAAAAACTTGGCAGTGTTGAGAAACTGAAAGCAGAGGCTGCCAGCCGGAGAGTGGGACATGAGAGGTGGTTGTCATGTGACATACTGTTGCAGAAGTAGGTGGGGTCTGAGGACCATGCAGTTGTTGGTATATTTGCAGGGACATTGGTAAGTGGTTGCAACATTTTAAGCAGAGAGAATTTATATATCTTTGATGATTTTAAAAGTTCCCTCTAGCTATTGTGTCAGGACTGGGCTGGACTGAAAACTACAAAGTATCGCTGAAAGAAATTTTAAGAAACATAAATAGAAAGACATCCTGTGTTCATGAATTGGAAGACTAACTAGCATGAAAATGATAATGTTACCCAAAGCAATCTACAGATTCAATGTAATCTCTATATAAAAAAAAAAAGATTGTGTTTGCAGAAAGAGAAAAAAAAAACAAGCCTAAAATTTATATGAAATTGCAAGGGACCTCAAATAACCAAAACAAGGTTGAAAAAGAACAAAGTTAGATCATTCAGACTTCCTGATTTCAAAAATTACTACAAAGATCCAGTAATCAAAATAGTGTCATATTGGCATAAGGACAGATGTATAGACAAATGGAATAGAAAGAATAGAGCCCGCAGAGGGAAACTCTAGCATTTGAGATCAAATGATTTTTTGACACAGATGGGAAGACCATTCAATGGGAGGGGAAAATGTCTTTTCATCACATGGTGCTGGAAAAACTGGATATCCACATGAAAAAGAATGAAATTGGACCCTTACCTTACAACATACACAAAAAGTAACCCCAATTGGACCAAAGATATAAATATGAGAGCAAAAACTATGAAGCTCTTAGAAGAAAATAAAGGAACAGCATCATGACATTTGACTTGACAATGACTTTTTTTTATATAGCACTAAAACCACAGGCAACAAAAGAAAAACAAGACTTCATCAAAATTAAAAACTTCTGTATAGGGGCACCTGGGTGGCCCAGTCCATTAAGCATCCAGGTCATGATCTCAGGCTCATGAGACGGAGCCCTGTGTCAGGCTCTGTGCTCAGCAGGGAGTCTGCTTGAGATTCTCTCTCTCCCTCACCTTGTCCCTCTCCCACTTGTGCTCTCTCTCTCTCAAATAAATAAATCTAAAAAAACCCAAAAGAACAAAAACCCCAAACCCCAAAACATCTAGGCAACCAAGAACACAACCATGAGAGTGGACAGGGAACCAACAAAATGAGAAAATGTCTATAAATCATGTAGTTGATATGGGATTAATATCCAGAATACATTAAAAATTCTAACTCAACAACAAAACCCAAATAAGCCCAATTTAAAAATGGACAAAGTACTCGAATAGACATTTCTCCAACGTAGATACGTAAGTGGCCAACAAGCACATGAAAAGATGAAAAGAAAACCTCACTATTCATTAGGGAAATGCAAATCAAAACCAAAATGAGATACTATTTCACATCTGTTAGGAAGGTTATTATAAAAAAAAATAGAAAACAACAGGATGTGGAGAAATTGGGGCCCTTGTATATTGCTGGTGGGAATATAAAATGGTGCAGCTGCTTTGGAAAACACTATGGTAGTTCCTCAAAAAATTAGAGAATTACAATGTGATTCAGCAAGTCTGCTTGTAGGGCTATACCCCAAAGAATTTAAAGCAGAGACTCAGATACTTGTACATCAGTGTTTGTAGCAGGATTATTCACAATAGACAGAAGATGGAAACAACCCCAGCGTCCATCAAAAATGAATTAAAAAGTTTGTGTGTATATACATATACGTGTATATGTATGTATATGTATATGAATTAAAAAGCTTGTGAATACACGCGCACACAGTGAAATATTGTTCAGCCTTTAAAAAGGGAAATTCTGACACCTGCTACAATATGGATGAACCTTGAAAACATTATGCTAAGTGGATAAGCCAGACACAAAAGGATAAATATTGTATAATTCTACTTATGTGAAATACCTAGAATAGGCAAATTCATAGAGACAAAAAGTAGAATAGATGTTTCCAGGGCTAGGGGAAGTTATTATTTCATGGGTACAGAGTTTCAGTTTGGTTTGCTAGAAAGTTCTGGGGATGGATGGCGGTGACAGTTGCATAATGTTGTGCATGCATGTAATCACATTGGGCTGTACACGGTACGGTGGTGGCAGTGATCAATTTTACGTTAGGTATCTTTTACAACAATTAAAAGAAATAAAAAAGATTGGATTGGAAGAAGGGAAAGAATATAAAGAGGCATTCCAGTAAGGAAGAATGTTGCATAGTTAAGAGAGGAAGATGTTTTAGGTTAGGGTGGGGCAGATGAAGTGAAGAAAGAGAGTTTTTTGGGTGCATGTCATTTGTAGGGATGGAATATCAATCATTAGAGGTTTATTTTTAAATTTTTGTTTTGTTTGTTATCTTGAGCCAAAATAAAAATACCTCTTATTGAAATAAATTTTACATTGGGAAGATTCTATCATTACAGTGGCTC
Source organism: Ailuropoda melanoleuca (assembly GCF_002007445.2). NCBI lineage: Eukaryota > Metazoa > Chordata > Mammalia > Carnivora > Ursidae > Ailuropoda > Ailuropoda melanoleuca. The sequence goes on from NC_048221.1 coordinate 26,533,057, forward strand.
AAGTACTAGTAGGTGCTTGCCCAGTTTCAGTAGGAAGTTCATTGGCTGTTAAGTTACTTGCATTTATTCTTCACATCTGTGTGTTTTCATCCCATGGTAATTCTTCTACGCTAGGTTTACCTGTCAAGCACCAGAAAAACGAGCATTAGTGTTAAGGGTCTCTGACTCCATGGTCTTAACCTGTAAATAAATTCCCCCAAATTCTCAGCAGGCACTTGTTTTTGAGAAGGCAAGTTAGCATATAAAATATTGATTTTAATGTAGTATTTGCATTGCAAATTAGCTGTTTGGAACAGGTAGAATTTTTTTGTTTTGTTTTGCGCATCCTCAAAGGATGACAAAACAACTTCCATTTCTCACCAGCTTGTGTCTCTGAGATTTACACAGAGAATCACATTGGAGGCCCATGCACAAAGGCTCAGCCAAATGATCACAATTTCCTGAAGTGATAGTTTTTCTCCTTGTGCCAAAAGGAGAGTCACAGTCATACTGTAGAGATTCAGTCTGGAAAGTGTACTGCTTCCGGAGCTGTTCATTAAAGCAAAGAGAAATACTTTAATGGCCCCTGTGTGCAGATTGGACCCTGCTTTCTAGAGTGGAACAGCTGCATTGGTATTACAGTGGGTAGGCAGACTACAGAGCCTTGTTTAGGCCTGGGATGAACTGATTGGAAGATGATGAGCAGGGTTTGGGCAGCCACTGTAGAACTGAGTAGCTGATCCCAAAGTTCTCATAGTCACTACCAACATCAGAAAGGGGGCCATGTGTCAGTAGGGACCCCAATCCACAGACACTGAGTTGTAGCCTAAGGGAAATACATAATCCCCTTTAGGAGGTGATGAGGATACAGGGGACTTTGAGAAAGATTTCATGGTTATTTTCCTTTTCACTTTTACAATCACACAATCTTTCTAAGCGGTCTTGAGTTTATAGGGAAAAAAACTCATAACTCCTGTTATAAAAATAACCCTGGCACTTGTAGTGAGCTCTCAAAATATGTTAACTAATGTGCCAGGAACTGTGTTAGGGGTTCTGTTAAACTGAATTGTGTTACCCTAAATTCATGTTGAAGCCCAAACCCCCTATAGGATTGTGTTTGGAGATAGAGATTTTAGGGATGTAATTAAGGTTAAATGAGGTCATAAGGGTGGGGCTCTAATCAAACAGGACTGGTGTCTTTATAAGAAGAGATAGCAGAGATCTGGGGGTGGGGGGCACACTAAGAAGGCAGCTATAGCAAGCTAGGAAGTTAGGTCTAACCAGACACCAACTTTACTGACACCTTGATCTTGGGCTTCCAGCTTCCAGAACCATGAGAACAGAAATTTCTGTTTAAGCTACCACACCTGTGGCAGCCCAAGCCAACCAATGCAGGATCCAACACAATTTATCCCATTGTAATCCTCACAACCTATAAGATAGGTAGTATTTTCCCAATTTTCTGGATGAGGACACAAACTTTGAGTTGAAGGCAGCCTCTTAAACTTTGTGATTCATAGTTTCACTAGAGAAAATATACATTCTTGCTTTAAATGGCTTACTTTCTGTTTCTGTGATACTGGATATGGTGTTTTACCTTCCATGTATCACCATCACCTGCTAAAGAAGCTAGTACATAGCAGGTACTCCTAACTTCATTGAATGAAAGATGTCGAGGCACTGCAGGTGAAAGTTAATGTGGAGTTATTTAGATCATCAGCCATTTGATTTTATTGATTTAACATATGACTATATTTTCTCTACTTAAGGAAGGTAAGCATTGCCCAGATAGAAAATTCAGTTGCATATCACGAGTGATTGACTAAATGTATCCTGAGGGAAAATTTATGGTTCTTGGGCAATTAATTGCAAAGAAAAGATACAGAAAGACAACCTGGTGTGACCGAAGTTTTTAGGCAGAGAAGTGGCTATTTGTATATTTTTCAAACTAAAAAGCTCATTTATGTCAACAATGTATTCCAGAGGTTATCTTGCTCACTTGCTTCCAGAACTGTGTTGTTGAATGCAAAAAATCTTTAATCCATGTTTTCGACTATTTTTCCTGGTGACTGACACTCGTGAACCCTAAATCTTTGGAAAGAAACAAAGTGACATTGCCCAGGTGACATTGTTCTCATTCTTCTGAAGAGCATCAGATATTCCTTGAGCCTGTTCTATGCCTTTTTTCCTTAGCTCTGGAAGAAAATTTTCTTAAGTGAAAGACATATATACATGCCTTTTGCTTTCCTTTGCAATACTATTACTAAAGGAGATAAATTATTCTTATCTTCTTAGACATCAGTTCAGGATAACAGAGCTACACACATTAAAAATCCCAATTTTTAAGACCAAATTCACCGGGACCTTCCCTGTTTTCCAGTACATGGCCTTATATTGTCATGTGGTAGCTAAGCAAATAAGAGCTCCTAAATGAACAGAGACAATCTTTAAAGAGATTTTTGGTCCTGGGTGGACAGAACTTCAGGAAACTTGATGTATGACCACCCAAAATGAGCAAACACAAAACATCTTTTAGATGTTGACTCCACCATACTTAGATGTTTAAATAGTATTCACCTCCAGAAAGAGACTGGGATCAGGAAGCCTGAAATTTGAATGTTAGTAAATTATCTAAAAACGTGTATTTATATAGCTAATAAAACAATAGGATTCATTTTACAGATTCATAATCCAACATGAGTTCCCAAGAATTCATTTCTTAAAGTGAGATAAATCTCTTTCCTCATGTCTTCTTCTTTTCAAAAATCTCCTAACCCTTTCACTGCCTTTGAAGTGGTACTTAAGCTTTAGTATGCTAGAGGTAGAAGGGAGCAGAGAGGAGTCAGAATCCAACCCCCTGATTTTACATAGGAGGAAATAGAATTAACTGATTTGTCCAAGGTCACATACCTATTAATGACAGGCTCAGGACCAAAACCCAGATGTTCTGATTCCCAGGAAATACAGACTTTGCTTCCAGTCTTGTAAAGGGGTAATTGCTTCCATCATTTGAAATAGAGATATGTCTAAATACTGCTGGGTTCAGTCTCATCCCAAGATGGATGTGTAATTGTCTAAGGCATCATCTGTTATTCTGCCAAAGATTCAACACACTACTCAGTGGGAAACCAGCTCTAATTTAAGTCAGAGCAAATGACGTGTTTTTTTCTATTGTGGGGCATGACAAGTTTCAGAAATAATGAGCTCTACTCACCAGACTTCTTTTTGGCTTGAGTATTATACTCTAGAATCATTCTTACTAATATCCTCTAAGGAGCTGAAGGGTTATACATGGTTCTCAGAGCCATGTTTTATTATAAGGATCATTCATACCAGTTATGCATAAGCACATACCAATAGAAAGAGAAATTTGCAGTATTGCGTGCACGTGTTTCACTGAATGTGGAATGGTGTACTGAGGTTTGAGATCATATTAAGTTTCAGTCTTCATTTTTATGTAAACCCTCTCTGGCCTGAGGCATTTTTCTCATTATAACCCTCCCTGCTGCAATCTCCTGCCACAAAGGGAGTTTATGGTCATGACTGGCTATTTTTCAACTCATTGAAAAATATCAAAAGGTAGATAGTTTATTAATGTTAAAATTTGAGCATCTGGTTGAAATGGAGGGGTGGAAACAAGTGTTCCTACAAACTCTTTCATCTATGGAAAGAGGTAAAGTCCTTTGTGTTATCCAAGATCCCCACTGCCACACAAAGGCCACCACCTTCTCCCCAAATACTTTGTATCGTGACCTAAATAATGTTTAACCCTTTTGAGACACAGGTTCTGTGGAGCATCTGATGAAAGGCGTAGACTTTCTCCTCCTACCCATCCTTGATACCCATGGACACACCTCCCCGCTGTTGCTCATAATTTCAGAGGCCTTAATGATGCTTTGGAGTCTATCCAGGGGTCCAGAGTTAAGAAATCCCAGTTAGTGTGTTAACATTCTTAATCCTAGAATCCAGAATTTATAAGCTTTAGGGAAATCACCTTTGATTTCTTGAGATTTAAACCATGAACACTGGTCAATATCAGATTACAGTCCACAGCAACTGAAATAATTTCTTATCAAAAAGTCTTTTATTGAACAGTAGGTGTTTCATGCCAGAAAACCTGGAAATGCTTGAGATACCTTACTCAGAAGCAAATGGTCTAGTTAGGGACAAAATCAAACTAGCACATAAAATGTTTGGTTAATCACAAAGTGCCATACCCTACCATGTAGAGCTCAGAAGGCAAAGCAATCTGTTTGAGTCAGAATGATGAAGAGTCTTTCTGGGGTGGAAGGAAATAATCTGTTGCTCGAAGCACAGATAAGGTAGATGGTAGGGAAGACGGGGGGATGGGGAAAGATATTTTGAGCAAGGGAGTGGTGCATTAGCAGGGCTGTTGGGGAGAATGTTAAATCAGCAAGAATGTGAATAGTGATGAGTATATTCAGTAAATTTTTTTTCTATTCCGAACCATCACCTACCATAAATCTTCAAAGCTGGTGTTACTATTGACCTAATTCTGATGAGGAGGAGTGGTTGTATAACCAATCAGACTAAATTGGCCACAGTTTGGAGTTAGACATACATTGTTTATTGAATGATGCTTTGTGTTCTCAGCTAAAAGATCTGTTCATTTTAACCTTGTCTCTGCAATTCTTTTCAATTTGATGTTATTTTCTGGGTGTCAGCAGCTCTTAATGGGAGACCCATTATGTCTTCAACTCCTGCTGCAATCTATCTTGTCTTTTTTATGCTTTTTCCCATGGCTAATAAATACAAAAGTTAGAGTTTTGTGTATTTTAAGATGTATATCCCTGCATTTGCATATCCATATATGCTTACAAATGTGCAAAAAAAATAGGGAAGTTATCTGAAGGTTTTATTCTAAAATATTGGCAATGGTTGCCCTGGGGACTAGGGTTGGAAGATGGTGATGGTAAGAGGGGAACTTTATTTTACTCTACTTACTGCTATATTGTTTGAACTCCTTACAATGAGCATATATTACTTTTGTAATTAAAGAAAAAGAGAAAAAAGGAAAGAAATTGAATTTGACATACCTCCAAGTAATATGAAGCCCTTTCATCCTTTTGAAGGTACAAAGAAAAACAATTGTGCCTCAAGGGAAATTTATTTTATCAGAACCTGTACTTTTTTTTTCTTTAATCATGTAATGAAACATCTTGCCCTGGATTTCCAGTTAGCTTGCTTTATTTAAATATGCAGATCTCTGCTAATAATTTATGGTAACTGGAAGTGGTATTTGTTAGACTGGCATCTCATTCACACACTGGCATGTACATGTGCTTAGGTGATGTTGGTTCCCTTCATTTTCTCTCCATAGAATCTGAACTTCTGAAGATGATGTGCTGGATGCCCTATAGAACCAGGACTTGGGTATCAGACTACAGACCAGACATGCAATTTTGTTTGCTCTTGTGCTCAGTGATGATATGGCATAATCATGCAAAAAAATTATCCTCTCGGGGCGCCTGGGTGGCACAGCGGTTAAGCGTCTGCCTTCTGCTCAGGGCGTGATCCCGGCGTTATGGGATCGAGCCCCAACATCAGGCTCTTCCACTATGAGCCTGCTTCTTCCTCTCCCACTCCCCCTGCTTGTGTTCCCTCTCTTGCTGGCTGTCTCTATCTCTGTCAAATAAATAAATAAAATATTTAAAAAAAAAATTATCCTCTCAAATGTATTTGATCTTTTTTTTTTTAGATTTTATTTATTTATTCGACAGAGATAGAGACAGCCAGCGAGAGAGGGAACACAAGCAGGGGGAG